>NC_054827.1:116975466-117280032 GCF_018345385.1 Vulpes lagopus
GCACGGCGTCCCACAATCCTTTCTTGGGGACAGCGACTCAACTCTGCTTTCCCTGTCCACCCCCTGCTTTTTCTAAACCTGAAGAATGACCTCACTTGGGGAGGAGAAGGATAAAATCCTTGTTCTGGGAAGCCACTCTCCACCTTAAGTAGACAAACTTTTCTTACTGTTTTTGATAATGATTAATAATTATAAGATAATTAATGGTATGATTAAAATAGTCATTGTAACATAATAAAGCAATGTATGGGCACAGCATATATCACTGCATTACGTCCACAGACTCATCCCATGGGGAACAATGGCTATCCTATCTGCCTAGAGGGACTAGGGACCCTGAGTGAGTTGGCTTAGGTCTGTAGCCAGGGCTGGAGTGAGGCTGCATGATTTAAGCTGGTGCCCACCTCAGGGGTGTGCAAGTGCAGGGCCAGCAGGTGGGAGAAGGGGCCATCCTAATTTTTTCACATTAATCCTTGACTGCTTCCACGGACCTTTGTTTTGCCAAGAAAAAAACAAGATCCTGGGACACCTAGGTGGCTCAGCAGTTGGGCATCTGCCTTCAGCTCAGGGCCTGATCATGGAGCTCTGGGATCGAGTCTTGCATTGGCTCCCTGTATGGAGCCTGCTTCTCCCTCTGCCTATGTCTCTGCCTCTCTCTCTGTGTCTCTCATGAATAAATAAATAGAATCTTGAAAAACAAAAACAAGATCCTTCTCTGGAATTGGGAGTTTTGAACTAATAAGGGGCTATGATGCTCAGCAAAGTATTGTCAGGGGATGCACTTTTGCAAAATCTGGCCTCAGCCCCAGAGGGGTGGGAGGCATGGGGGCGGGGGGGGGGGCAGGGCGGGGGGGGTGTGCAGTGGTGTGGGTTGGATCTTTCATTCCTCTCCAGATCTGCAATAGTTGAGACCTGGAACTCAGAGACCTCCTTGTCAAGGATACTCCTTTTGTTGGAAGGAAGCTGGGCGTTAGAATGTGGTGGACACCTGGGGGTTATAGAGAATAGGGTTGGGTCCCTTGGAGGGTCTTGAGATAATAAAGCTGGTAAGCAGACTGTTTTATATTTTATATATATGCATGCCAGTAATCAGTCTCCTCTGCTGCCTCCAAGCCTTCCATTACTTTAGCCTAGGATAAGTTGTGCCTCGACGTAGTCAGGGAGGAGCCCATGTCTATGCCAGGAGCAAAGGTATGGGCAAAATGGGAAATGCCTCTGAGAAGCTGGTGTAGCCAAGTGGTCTTCTAAACACGGGAGCCTGGAGACTGACACTGGGAGGGATCCAAAGCCTCTGTAAGTGTTCCTGGAGGATTTCCAGAAATACTTTGGGAGGGGAGGCTGCCAAAGGGCTGGACTTCCTATAGCCAAGTGAACCAGAGGAATAAGATTATGGCTATTTCAGAATTAAGGCTGGGATCTTCAAGGTTGCAGGAAAAAAATAGAATTAAATCTGGAGAAGATGCACATTGGGAGAGTCAGCCCCCTTTGATTCTTTTGGACCCAAGGAGAGCCTACAACCTGTGATGCACTCTTGGTTGATCCTTCTCAAGCACACCACAGCCACGTGAAGACAGGGCCTTAGCCAAGTAACAATGGTCGTCCGCAAAGCTGGTGAGCTGTGAGGGCTGCGTATTTGCTCAACACACTCATGGTGGAGCCGACTGAGAAAGTCAAGTCCTCTTTGGGAGGAGCACCTGGCAGTGAATATCCTGAGCAAACCCTGTCCATCCTATGAATGCTGGTGTTTGTTTCACTCAGCAGCGAATAAGGCTTGGGCATGTTCTGCATCTGGGCTGAGCTCAGCTGGCACCCCAAATCCCATTCAGATCCTGTTCTCTCAAGGTCCCAAAGGAGATGAACTGAGAAGGGAGGCTGAGAGAGACAAACCATCCCCACACCGGGGCACTGTCAGCTATGGCCAGGGCAGCAGGTTTAGGAGGAGGGAAAGGAAGTCGGGGGGGACTCCAGGAGAGAATTTGGGGTCCTCGCTTGGGAACTCACCAGCCAGGAGGCCGGGAGCACATAAGAGCCTCTAAAATGGGAGAGCTGTGAGAAGCACACCACTCCAGGGGCAAGAAAGCATGTTATCTAGACTCCACTTCAAAATACAGTCTTCATAACTCTGGTTGTTTTGGGTTTGGTACCTGTATATCAATGGGGCGATTGCAGATTTTTCCTGGGTGAGCTACCCGGAGGTCTGAAATTTTCTCCCCACCTTTCGTGTCCGACACTTTGTCATGGTCGAACCACTGTGTCCATTCCACATCTAGACAGGAAGCAAAGAGCAGGGTTAGGCAGGAAGGGCCCAAGGGGGCACGTCCCACTCAGCGTGGCCCCCAAGTGCCCTCGACACAACGGGAGGTGAACACTGTTTGTCCAGGCATGCACCAGAGCAGTCTGCCAAATCTCCTTGCTTCTCATTAAAAGCACCTCTTACTGACTTTCTCACTTAAAAGCAATAGGATAATATATTCTTCTTTACTGCAGATACTGTAGAAAGGATAAAGATAAAAGCCATGATCAGCCCATTTCTCCAGGGCTGCAGTGAGGAGGCTGCTCTGCACCCCAGTCTCCACGTGTGGGCGACCAGAGGGGCTGTCCTGCTCCCACTCATTCCTGTTCGGTGCTATCACTTGGCACAAAGAATATTCCGAGACTGAGAACATCCCCTGGGCTATTGGCCACTCTGGACTGATGAATTAGAGACAGCTTTCCATTGCAAATTTAGTTTACTCTGCAGCAACCAAGTGGTCTTACTGGTGCAAGAGAAAAATCTTTCTTTTGCAAAGACAGGAAGTCCAGGCCTTCTATCCCACTGTTAGGTTTTTTTTTTGGTCATCCAACACTCCTCACCTTGAACCCACTCGCTGGACGAAGAGACATTGAAATGCTCGCCATGCTCTGTCTGGAACACTTTGAACACCCGGGCTGCTGCAGAGCCGCGATGCCCTGTTGGGAGAACGGGGGCTTGAGCACCTGGACACCCCCACCCTTACATCATCCCAAAGAGTGTAATTCTGAGCCCGAGTAAGCTCCCAACACAGGGATCTTGAGCTATTTCTTCAAAAGCAAAACACGTTTCAGGCCAATCTTTCTACTTAGGGAAGCAGATTACCTATCATGCCTTCTTTTGTTTCAGTTTTAAAGTTTTTATTTCAATGTGCTGACAAATCTGTATTTCTCCCTTAAATTCCTGTCTAGGAATATAGAACCAGCAGTACCTTCCTCTAGATGGTCAAGGCCCACCCATAGTAACTTTCTAGCTTGAAACATTCCCTCTGTTGGATCTGTCCCAGTTCCCATCTGCCCGGGGTCACTTGTTAGGTGAGTAAGTCAGCTGTGAGCTCTTTGCAAATGTAAATTTTTTTTTTAAGATTTTATTTATTTATTTGAGAGAGAGAGAGAGAGACAGCGCGCGCGAGTGGCTGAGGGAGAGTGAGAAGCAGACTCTGCCAAGCAGGAAGCCCGATGTGGGCCTCGATCCCAGGTCCCTGGGACCATGACCTGAGCCAAAGGCAGACGCCCAATCGACTGAGCCACCCAGGCACCCCACAAATGTAAATATTATCTTAGTGATTGGCTTTTCACCACTTTCGGGTAACACGGCCAATTAAGAGGGGTGTTGTTCTGTGGCTCACAAAGACCAGGGCCTCTTGGTCAGAGAGATGCGGAGGGGATTCAGCCTCTCGCCAACTATTTCTTACCGTGATATTCAATATGGTCTTCCACCGAAGAAGAGGGATCTCCTTTCACAGTTATGAAACTCCAAGGGTGTCTGGAAAAGGCAACAACAAAGAGTGAAGTTCCTCGCACGTCTGAACCTGTACGGGAGGCAGGGCTGAGACGGAGCCCCGCGAGCGAGCAGCCCTCCCCGCCACTCGGGGCCATCAGCCCGCTGGCCGGCTCCCCTTCTGCCGGAGAACAGGAGCCTTTCTCTGCAGGTGCTGAGTCTCCTCCCGTGAGCCTCTTTGGCCCCACTCCGGCAGCAGATGAGGTTCGGGTCACAGACACACGAGCCCACAGGCCCACCTACCACCCACCAGGCCCCACGAGGTCCTGAAGCAAGTGCTCTGATGCCCTTAGGAAAGCAGGACGTGGGATCCCTGGGTGGCGCAGCGGTTTGGCGCCTGTCTTTGGCCCAGGGCGCGATCCTGGAGACCCGGGATCGAATCCCACATCGGGCTCCCGGTGCATGGAGCCTGCTTCTCCCTCTGCCTGTGTCTCTGCCTCTCTCTCTCTCTCTGTGACTATCATAAATAAAAAAAAAAAAATTTAAAAAAAAAAAGAAAAGGAAAGCAGGACGTGGGTTCCAGGAGAGAAAGGTTCTTTCCCGGATGCCTGCCTCCTCCGGAGGGAAGCACAGGGAGACGCCAGAGGGGTCCTGCCGGGCGACCTGGGGGCCCTGCACAGGCCTTGAGAGGGAGGAGAGGCCTCTCGCTCACACTAGGGAATGGAGGAGGGAAAGCAGGTGGAGGAGTTCCTCTGCGGGAGCCCACACTATAAGGCAGGAAGGTCCCCCCATGTCTGTCTCCCTCTCCCCCCCCTTATATAAGATGGCCATCGATTACGGTACTCAAGAGCTTTCATTATTTTTGTCCTGATCTTTCTTTTTGGAAAGTAAGTCTTTACTGAAGTTAGGGATTTGATTGGGTCACTCCTTCGCTTAAGATCCTTCAGTTGCAGGGGGTGGGGGTGAATGGGTGACGGGCACTGAAGGGGGCACTTGATGGGATGAGCACTGGGTGTTATTCTGTATGTTGGTAAATTGAACACCAATAAAAAAATAAATTTATTATTTAAAAAAAAAAAAGATCCTTCAATGGCTTCCCATTGCCCTTTGGATGAAAGCCCAAGGTCCCGGGGCACGGAGTGAAAGACCTTCCTGTGCCCACCTCGGCAGCCTTATCTTGGCCCCTTCCCCGCCTAGCACACGCTTCTGCTGCCAGTGCTTCCCGAGTCTTCAGGGGCCGGGGCCACACGCTCATCCCAGGGCCTCTGCACCTGCAGACTCTCGCAGGGGACCTGCTTGCCCTCATCCTCACCTGCAGCTCTGCACCTCGAGCCTTTAGCCCACCCGCTTGCTCAGGCCTCCTTATCACTTTTCTCCCCCTGCCTGCCCATGAAAGCTCCGCACACCTGGTCTGGCCCAGAGCCTTGTGCCAATATCTGCTCAGAAACTGCTTTCTGAGACAATGAACCACAGACCGCCACACCTCTCAGTTCTACTGATTTTAGATGCTTTGAGTTTGCCCCTCACAGCGTGTCTACACGGACGAGGGTTAAGACTGTAATTCTTGCCTGCCATCCAGCACCTGGGGAAGGCCGTGACAACATACGGCAAGCACCCATCCTTCCAGTGGCCGTTGGTTCTCAGGAGAAAACAGTTGCTAACATGCATTGAATCCTTAATTTGGGCCAGATACACTGGCAAATATTTTGTTACTTATTATCACATCTACTCCCCTCCCAACCGCTCCCCTCCACTTTACAGATGCAGGAACCATGCAGAGAGGATGAGTCACTTCCCTGCAGGCACACCTCCCAGGAGCTGCAAATGCAGGCTGCATCAGAGGGGGAGTCCTGGGCCCTTAGCCATTGCCTTCTTCAGCCCAGACCCTAAGGAGCCAGTCCCTGGTGGTTCTCACTCTCACTGTAAATCAATAAACTGGTCTTTTGGTTTCTAAAACAAGGAAATGGAAGCCCTCTCAGCTTTTGCTAACAGAGGAGCCTTGAGATACCAAGGTGTCCTCGTCATCTCTGACTGCTTGAGCTCCCTGTCCAGGTCCTTCAAGAAGGAGCAGCCCCTGGGCTGTCAGAGACCACACTCTGGAACCTAGGCACTTCCCCACCCGCTGACCCCCCTGCCGCCCCCCTGCCTTGACCGGGGAATCTCTGTGCAGCCAGTAAAACGGCTTTGCTGGGAGCCCAAGGGAGGCTCTTGCCCCCGACCTTGGATACGGAAGGAAAGGGCCTTGCTATCTTCAAACAGCCACAGGATGGAGGACCTGAACCTTCACCTGAGCTGAGAACTGATTCATAGGATAAAAGGTGTGGCCACTGTGGGGCAAACGGTTTCCTGTTGGTGCCAAGCATGTGCACGCCAAAGTCAGGCACGAAGCTAACCCAAGACAAACCAAACACAGCGGAGCACATCAAAGGCCTTCTCCCTGGGTGCTGGGTCCGGCAGAGACATCTTATATGATCTTGAAACAAGTGCCTGCCGGTCCCCAAGGCACACAATGGACCCTTTGCCCAAGAATGGGGAAATGAAGCTTGCTGTTGATCTGAGGAATGGCTCACACGCAGCAGATGTCCAGCTGATACTCTGTCAGTGGCTGAATGAACGAATGAGTTCATGAAAAGAGAGATGTTTTGTGTTTTAAGAGCGGAATACGCTTTGTAAGAAAATCTGGGCTCCCAGATACACCCCCAATGCAGATGGGGGTCTTCCTGCCAGCCACTCCCCAGGCCCAGCACTGAGGCCAGCATGCTGCAGGCAAAGAACAGACGCTAAGGTGGACTGCGGGGCACCAGTAGCTTCAGGGTCCCTGAGCCTGGTGGGAGTGGGGCATGGGTGGTACCTGAACCCAAGGCGCAGGAAGTTCTTGCTGCCCAGTTTGGTCATGGCCTTTCTGGCCCCGTCGTCCAGGTTTCGTGACCCCTCATCGTTCACGGCCACCGAGAGGATACTGCCCGCAGGCACCTCATTCAAGTACTGTACCAGACGTTCGCTCTCCTTCTTGGATCTATAGGTGTCAAACCTGAAAGGGTTAGAGAGACTGGGTTTTATTTTTTATTTATTTTTTTAAAAGATTTTATTTATTTGTTCATGAGAGACACAGAGGGAGAGAGAGAGAGAGGCAGAGACACAGGCAGAGGGAGAAGCAAGCTCCATGCAGGGAGCCTGAGTGGGACTCGATCCCGGGCCTCCAGGATCAGGTCCCGGGCTGCCCGAGAGTAGGTTTTAATAGTCCTGACAGTGGCCCCAAGAAAGTGAGTTCTGAGCACACAGGCACGTGTTACAACAACTAGCCTGCCATCCATAGACCCCAAGGGCTGTGATTTTTAAAGAAAAGAGCTTTTATGACACTAAAAACCGATCTTCCCAAACTCAACAAAGGTAACCCACTTTCACACACAGAAAATACCCACTAAGCATGATTTTAAACAAATATCTGTACCACGCATGACGAGCTTTTATAAAGAAGACACAATTTTGTAATGACCCCCAGCTATCCCTCATGGGACTAAAGATTCAGTACAGTTATAATGGAGATTCCAAAAGAATTAGTCTTGGGGTTTAACAAGCAGAACTGTTCTAAAGCGGATTTAGGGGAATAAAGCAGTGTGAATGGCCAAGATTTGGGGAAAGGGAAACAGTGGTGGTACAGGGGGAGAGGGGAGAGGCTGGGTAGGTGCTGGGAGTCGGGGGTTGATGCTCCTGATCCTCAGACTGGTTTGCAAGTGCTTGTGCAAGCTGGCCATGCCTGGGGCCCAGGAACCTCATTCCCCCTGCCCCTTGTCCCCAAGGGCCACCTGCTGCCCATCTAGCACGACTCCAAGCTATGATGACACCACATGTCTTCACACATCCTTCTTGGCCTTTCTCCACCATATCACATGCCCATTACCTCGTAAGGGCTGACCTGCGCTCTCTTTCCTCCACGTAACCTTCTCAGGTAACCAGAGCCTGCATCTGCATGCATGCGTGCGTCCTGTTTATTAAGAGGTCTCCTCACACACATTCCCCTATCAGGTTCTCAAGGACCCAGACACATCTTTAACCAAAGTAGATTTGGAGGGAGCAGCTGTCCCGTCTCTGGAACCTGCACACCAGCTGTCGGGATGACGTCTCCTCATGCAGCTCAATAAGGCAAGCAGCTGAAGGCCGGCTCACCAGGAGAGGCAGCGCCCAGGGGCCGGCACCGCGGGAGGGCACCATTCTCCCGTCCAGAGGGAGAACTCTCGGACATACTTTGCGTCTAGGAGGCTCATCCTGGCTTCCCACATTACCTGTGCACTGAGGATCGTGAGGCCCCAGGCCAAGGCAGGTACTGGGAAGAAATACAGGGTGAAGGGTGTGGGCAGATCTGGGTGTGAACCTCAGCTCTGACACTTCCTGGCCTTGTGACACAGAGCAAATGGATTCCCCAAATCCTGGTATTTTTGTCTGTATGACATGGATAATAACAGAATCAACTCGGTGGGGGGACGGGTCATGAAGATAAATTACAGAGGGCCGGTGAAGTGGTTCACATGATGGTTTGCACAAAGTCCAACAATCGTCCAATATCCCGAGTCTTGCCCAGCCTGCCCCAATGTCATGGCAGTTCCCTGCTGCTTCCCGTGGGCACCCACGGCTTGCACCCCGTTCTTGCAGACCCCACACCCCGCCGCCCCATCCAGCAGCAGCAGAGCAGCTGGGTGTCTGCTTCCCTGCCTGAGGGCAAGGGAAGCTTTTTCTGTGCCCTTCCCGGTGGGTCCTGCCCCCCCAGTGCCCGGGGACAGCCTCTGCAGGGCCAGGACAGGAACCCGGGAACCTGCAGGAAGCGCTAGCTCCCGCCAGAGCCGAGGAAAGCCAGGGAAGCTTTGCCATCTGTGCCTCGTAAGTGTTTCTCCAGTTCACCCCGTTCTACTGCCATAGCCCCTGCCTACGTCTTGGCCGGCGCCCCCTCGCACTCAGACCACGGCCAAAGCCGCCCCGCCTCCTCTGCTTTCTGGATGTTTGTTTGCCTTCCACACAGTCCTAAACAGCAGCCAGGATGTCCTTCTCATCAGATCAGACACTTCTTGAAGCCCTCCAGGGGCTTCATGTCCCACTTAGAATAAAACCCACCTCATTACGGTGCCCGGCGAGGTGCATCTGCCCTTGCTGAAAAACCTGCCGTCCCTGCACCACATTGCCATTGCCCTGTACCTCCACCCTTCTGCTGGTCCTTCTGTGTTTCCACACCACCATGCCCCTCTCACTACTGGCCCTTTGCACTTGCTGCTTGCCGTCTTGAACACCCAATCCCTGACGCATCTTCACCCTGCAATTCTCAGCTCAAATGTTGCTTCTTTACACGGGCCCACCCTGACTAATCGATGCAAAGTGGCCTTCCCTAGTTGCCCTCCACCATTTCATTACGACTTTCTCTTCTAATTGGCAATGATCACGAGCTGAAATGATGTTGTGCATACATGTGTGCACGTCTGCTTGTTCCCATTAATGCAGCTTCGTTGGGCAAATGCCCAGGGAGGCAGAGACATAATTCTTCCAGGTTGTCTGGCTCGCTGCTCCATCTCAGCACCCAGAGCAGCATCTGGCCAGGGCACAGGCTCTGTATGTGCCTGTGGAATAAAGGGCCGTGTGTCTAAGTGAAGGCTGATCTTACCGGTCAGAATGGATGACTGTCGCTGTTTTGGGGTCGATGACATGAATAATGACTCCACGGTGACCCCAGCTCCTCTCAAAAAAATAGCCTCCCTCCTCCATGCCGCCCGGGCGAAGGGTCTTGTTGAGAAATGTCCATGAGAGCTTTTTCTGTCCGTGTAACTCAAGGGTGCCTCCTGCGCCGACCCCAATGTACTTCAGTCCAAAGTAAGGATCCGCCTGGACACTTTCATCGGCCCTACAAGAGAGAGAACAGCTCCCCAAAGTCAGCAGGCCCATGTCCTCACTGGATACCCAACCCGGAGAGGACTGCACTGCCCCCACTGCAGCCACCGAAGAACCGGTCATGCATGGGGACTGCGCCAGGCCAGCAGAAGTAGCTTTGCGCACCAGACCTTCCTAAGCCCGAGAGCACAATGAGGCCAAAAGGCCAAGCAGAACCACTTATCACTAGTTTACACATTGGCACTCCTTCCCAGCTCTGAGTGTTTCACATTCTGGCCCACATCAGAGGGGGAGTCACCAGGGCTGCAGACCCTCGTGCACTCCTGGCTACCGCTTCTGAGGACTCTCGACAGTTCAAAGAGGGAGCAGAGCCAGAGGCAAATAACGTGCGGAGGTTTTCTTTATCTTGTCCATCATAACCGGCTAAATAAATATTCCCAGAGGCTTCCCGAGCCATGACACGGCTGAAAGGCAGCTGAAAGTCTGGCAGGGACTTCTGTGCCTTACACGTGGACCCAGGCCATGAGAAACAATACACCTAGTAAGCTTCGGCTCACCCTGATCCCCGAAGGCTGTCTTGCTAGTGGTTACACCTGGCAGTCTATAAGGATGATTCCCGTCTCGCACTAAAGCCTTGCCATCGTGCCTGCCCTCCCCTTTGGAAAGTCGCCTTCCCATCAGATCTGAGAGTAGCATTTGACCCCCCCCAGCCCGCTCCCCAGAAGCTATCTGCCCACCTTCCATACAAAACGATGCTGAAATTGCCCTGGTAGGGGCAGAGGGCACTCCCAGCGTGCAGCTCTCCTCCGTTATCGATCAGGATGTGCCGGGTACGCAGGACAATCGTCTCATCGTGGTCTTTAATGACCAGCTTTCCTAAAGCCACGGGAAGGGGGTGGGGTTCAAGAACACACGTGTTGGGGTGAGGTTCGAGCAGAGGCCGAGGGCAGACCTGCTGCGCCCCACCTCGTCCAGGCAGCCAGGAAGGCACGCCTGCATTTCCAACACTGCCTCGAGCGCCGTGCTCCGAGCGGCTCCCTCTCCCTCCTCCCTGCCCCGCGCTGTGTTAGTGCTGCTGGCCCATCTGCAGTTGTCTCTGTGTGCTCAGCCTTCGACGAGCAAGCATCTGAAGGCCTGACGAGCGGGAGTGCTCAAGCAAGCATCTGAAGGCCTGACGAGCGGGAGTGCTCTGAGCACCAACACGAATTTCCCCCTATAAAGCTCCTTTCGCCAAGATCGGAGCTCTGATCCTCCCCTCCCAAGTGCCCAGAGCTGGTGGCATCACTGCCGAGCAGATGCTCTGAGCTGAACCTGCAGCAAGTGGCCTTTGTTCTGTCCACCTGGAGCCACGGTGGCCTGTACTAGCTGCTGGGCTCCAAGGCAGTGGAGGGGAGAGAGGTGGGGGGGAGACGGGCTTACCTCCATCTGAGATGTGGATGGAGTTCACCGTGGCGGAAGAGATGAGCAGCAGGGTCCTGCCCTGGCCGATGTGCACATCATGGTTCTGGTCGTGGCCAGGGTTCCAGGGCTCCAGCTCAGGGCTCTGGTCAGGGCACTCAGCTGCTGCTGCCAAGGACAGAGAGGCATCACTGCGTCCACCCACCCACACCAGCACACAAGGACAGCCACGGAGCACGTCTTCCTGGCTGCTGCCTCTCTCCACCAGCACTAGGCCTTTGAGAACGACACCCTGATGTCCAGTCCCATGCACGTCTGCGAACCAGCCACTGCCTTTCTCTGGGGTCAGTTTTTCCGTTTACAAAATGAAGGGTAGACCAGATGGTTCTCTAAGACATTCCAGGAGTACCTGTAATCCAAGACTTTCTTGCCTCTGGAAAGAGGTGCTCTAAGAGGTACCACAGCCCCCGTCCCCTTCCACGTGAGGATCTGACTCTAGGTTAAATCTGGCTCTGTTCGCCTGGAAACCTGAGGATGGTATTAGATCACACACATCACTGAGCAACACTGCTCCAAACGAGAGTGACCCCTTATTAGTGGATGGCATCAAAACTGGGAGGAACAGTGCATAATCTGTGTCTGCCTTGGGGAGGATCAGTCATGCTCTTGGCTCCCCTGAGAGCAGTGACCATTCTAATTGGGTGCCTGTCCTGCGGAAACCCTGCAAGTCCTGTCCGTGGAGTTGCTGGAAGAGATTGCCATCGTCTTTTTTAAAAGAAAGTAATTTGGGGGTAGGTGGGGGGCTCAATGGTTGAGCATCTGCCTTTGGCTCGGGGCGTGATCCCAGGGTCCTGGGAACGAGTGCTGCATCAGGCTCCCCACGAGGAGCCTGCTTCTCCCTCTGCCTCTCTGTCTTTCCCTCGAATAAAAAACCAAAAATCTTTTTAAAAAAAAATTTTTTTAAAGAAAGTAATTTGGAAAAAAAAGTCGATATTGAATAATACATTGTTACAGACTAATAAGTTTTGTAAAACAAATGGTACTGTCCGATTGGAGAGAGAGAGAGAGACAGGCTCTGACGTGGCACAAGGCTCCCGAGTGGGGCACTCCCCACACCTGTCCAGCCGCGGCCTTGGTTCCCCTCCACTGAGCCGCCACCTGGGGAACCAAACGGAGTGGCTTCTGGAAAGCTACGTGGAGTGCCACCAGGACCATTCCATGCAGAGGAATGCATGCCCATGCTGCTCCAGGGGCAGCTTGTGTTTCTGTCCTACATCCTCAATGGGAACCTGATGCCTCACGGCCTGTGGCGGCCTCGTGAGTCAGAACATGTAGCTGAACTTCAGGCCCCCGTGGTGGGTCCCGGGGAGGCGCTTCTCCCGGGACCAGTGGAAGCAACAGGAGGAGCCTCCTCTCCATCTGGTGGGGCCAGGCTCTGGTCCAGCAGTGTGCTGTGCGCACGGAGGGGGGAAGAGAACTGCCTGGGATATGGACAGACTCTCCCGGCAGCAAGGAACAATCCAGAGGGGAAGTGGTGGGCAAAGCAAAAGTGGAAGGCGTGCCTCAGAGAACAAGTCCCACTGTCTTCCTGTCCTCTGTCCCGCGGGAGTTGTCAGCCCGAGAACCAGGAGATGTGAAGGCCCCTAGGGTGGGGTGGTGAGGGCCGGGGTGGGGTTCAGGCAGCAGGTGAAGGCCCTGCTGCAGGCTGGTGGACGGTCGGGCTCCCAGCTCAGGCTCCAAGGAAGGGCACCCGACAGCTTGTGTCTTTGCAGCAAAGTGGGTGCACAGAATGAGGTTCACAATGGGGGACTGGGACCCCGGGGGACTCGGTATGATTCCCAGCAAGGCAGCTCAACCTGTAGCTTCACTTTTGTTCCATTATCTCTGAGATGAGTGTCTGCCCCATATTTACATATCTCAAGAGATGTGAAACGGAGGCACGGCTTGTCTACACTCAACGGCCCCAGAGACGGACCCCAGAGCCACATCATCTCCTATTCTTTGTCCCTATGAAGGCGGCAGCCGGCCGTTCCCTTCTCTGCTACCAAGCATGGGGCGGGCCCTCGGTGATCCCACTGGCCCTCCCCGTTGTGCCTGCCGATCTGCTCTACCGTCAGCAGTCACTCAGCTCTGGACCTCCTTCACTCAGGAGAGAATGGCACATTGTTTGGAAAGCAGCTCTTTCAGCTGTTGGAAACCCCAAGGGGCCTGAGGAATGGCAACACACTGAGAATTATGATCCTTGCTCATCAGCAGACTTCCTGGAGCTTCCAGGACGGGCTGTGGGTGGGTCCCCTGCTTGGGCGTGTGGCAGCCATGGGCTTGGGGGCTGGGGCTCTGCAGCCTCCACCCCACCCAGGGGCTTCTGAGGGTCAGGGCCCATCCCTGGGTTTGTCTTCAGCGGGGTCATGTGCTTGGCTGGCATCCGGCAGAGGCCAGGCCAAGGCCCTGGGCTACCCTCCACCTAGTTCTGGACCTGAGCATCCATTTCCGAGGAGTCGGTGCTGCTGCTGTGCTGGGAACACACGTGGTGCTGGTGGGCCAAGTGGTCCAGGCATGTAGCCATGAACATGCGGAGATAAGGCCTCTCAACTTCCTGGGATCAAGCCCTAGGGTCTTGCCACCCACATCTCCTAAGACAAGCTGGAATGCCCCTTCACTTTCCAAGAACTAACCCTGAGTCAGGCTTCACTTCTTGATTTGGAAGCGGCAGGCTGACCCCACAGGCTCAGCTGTCATCAGGAGAATGTGTCCCAGAGCACCAGCAGCATCGGCCCCGCAGCAGGGGCTCAGTGGTCACAGCCCGGCCCCTTCATCAGAGCTGGATATTTGCAGTCAGGAAAGGTCAGTTTCAGTGGGTTTTCATGTACATGAACCAGCCAGCAGCTGGAAACGGTCAGAGCCTTGGCTGGAATATCTTCAGGGCAACCACCCTTCCCAGGAGGGGCCGCAGAGGCAGGAAGCAGGATAAGGAGTGAATGCAAGCCCAGCCCACTCGGGGCGCAAATGGAAAGCTGTCAGGGAGAAGCACGGGCTGGGGGAGCCAGAGGCATGGCCTCCTTTCCAGCGGTTTACACCCAGACAGAAAAGAGATGCCCAGGATGTGGAGACGCCTGGCTAGGCCTCCCCAGGGCCCCGAGCGAGGTCATCCTATAGGATACCTGAGCCCGGTTCCTGGCCTAGAGCTGATGCCCATCGGTGTCCACGAGGTGAATACATGACAGAAGAATAAATGACTGAATTCAGGCAATGCTATCAGTTATCTCATGGAGACTTTAAAAACACTGCCCACCTGCCCCATCCCCTCCAGACCTGCATGATTCCACGGAGAATCACACAGAAGGAATTCCACCCGTGATAATTAGAGATAACTTCCTGCCCTCCACGGGTTGAGAAAAACAAAATAGAACGTACCTTCCTTTATTCTCATTGTAGAAAAGCATCCAGCTCGACTAATAATAACAGCATTTAAAAAACCAGAGCATTAAGAGTGATGGTATCATTGCTAACCCTCTGCTCAAAACTGACACATGGTCCCCCATCTCTCACCATCTACCCTAAGTCTGGTTTATCTGACAGTTTTCTATCAACCCCGCAAACTTGCCATGAGCTTCTGCTTGTTAATTCAAAATCATTCCAAGAAAAAGTTGACACGGAGATCAGAAAACCAGACCTTGCACAGAGCATCACAGCTAACAAGGTGCTCGAATGTTCCCAGACTCTATGACTGCAGAGTGAGGGGGAAGCCTGGAGGTGGCAAGCTGGCTCCCAGATATGTGTTTTTTCTTTGGGCTCCCCAACCCCCAGAGCAGTTTGTAACATTTGAACTGGCTGTCAACACTTCAGAGGAAGGGAATTTTACATAAAAATCTAGATTTCTGGCTTCTCTTAAAAACTCATGAGATCCCGCAATGGGGCACCACCTTCACACATGACAGCACATGGCCAGAATGGAGAAATGGGCATCCTCCTAGAGGAGCCTGAACTGGCTGGGGGACCCCGGGCCCTGCCTGGCCAGCCGCACAGGTCTGCTTCACGTGCCTGGCTCCCGTGGACCCTGAGTATGGAACCCCCGCATCTGGTCCAGTCCCTTGGTTCTGTGGATGATGATGGAAGCTCAGGAGACTGACCTGGGATGGGAGGTTAGCAGGGACCCTGGAGCCCAGTCCCCTGCGGCTCCTTCTCTGCCCCCCAGCAGCCTCGCTTCAGGGTGGGGGCGTGCACCTTCCCACAGAGGCACGAAGTCCCATGGCTCTGGGTGACTCACCTGTGGATGTGGCCCCGGGTAAGCAGGTCAGGCTGAGCCAGCTGAGCATCAGCATTGCTGTGAAGGAGAAGTCCCGCATGCTGGCAGCGCCCATCCTGGCAGCACACACCCACGCCCTGAAATGAAAGCATGCTGAGTGAGACCCGGGAGCTCAGCCGGGACAGACAGGGACAGGACCACTGGCACACATGGGGGCAGCGCCAGCGGGCACGCTCCAGCCAGCAGGTGCAGAGTCCTCAGCTGCCACGACCCAGGGCGAGCACCCTAAGACCAGCAGGCCCTGTCACCATCCTGTCCGGGGCCTGCAGCTCAGAGACCCAAGGACAGATGGAATTTCATACTTGGTGCCCCCACCCCTTCCCCTCCAGAATGAAACTTTTTTTTCTCAAGAAGCAGGGAAAACCAAATACACTCCCACTGAACATGAGCTGGAAATTAGATGCCACGAACTTGCTGTGTGAGCTCAGCTTTTTGGATTGACCTCCCTGGGCCTAGGTTTCTTAATTTGGAAAAGGAGGACATGGACTGGCTGGAGGACATGGACTGGCTGATTGACTGATTGATTTTGACTGGCTGACTTCTAATCTTTACTCCTTTTTTTTATCAGTCTGTGCTTCTAAAATAAGCCTTGATAATATGATGTCTGTGTGTTCAAACACTCTGTATATCACCTATCCAATGGGAGGTGAGAGAGATCGGTAATTGTGCCCCAATTGCCCCCTCCTTACTTTGTAAACGAACCCCTGATTTATCTGGATGAATGGCCACCTCCTATAAAGGCTACCTTTCCTGGGCAGCCCGGGTGGCTCAGTGGTTTAGCGCCACCTTCAGCCCAGGGTGTGACCCTGGAGACCTGGGATCGAGTCCCGCATCAGGCTCCCCACGTGGAGCCTGCTTCTCCCTCTGCCTATGTCTCTGCCTCTCTCTCTCTGTGTCCCTCATGAATAAATAAATAAAATCTTAAAAAAAAAAAAAAAAGACTACCTTTTCAGACTCTCTCATATAAGTTGTGGCCTTGGAATTAAGTTCTGGTCAATATAGCCCCAGTACAATGTGAGAATTCTGGAGATGTCCTTAAAGGAAGGCATGAAGACCTTCCTCTCTCCTCCCTCCTTCCTGCTGGCAGGAATGTGGATACGATGGCTGGATCTCCAGCAGCTCTGTGTGGCTACATAATAGGAGCCGTGCTGAAGATGGCAAAGCAAACCTAGAGGAACATCTATCTAGGCCCTGACACTGTGGGGAGCTGAACAGCCCTAGACTACGGATTTATCGTTATGTGAGAGGGAATTAAATTTCTGTCATTAAACTTCTATTTTATTGAAGCCATTTGTTTTTTCCTTTTTCCGCATATAGTCACCGCATACGGTGAATATGGGACTCTGTCTCATAAATAAACCTCAAGATAAGAATTTTAAAAAGATGTCAGACTGGGGATCCCTGGGTGGCTCAGCGGTTTAGCCTGCCTTTGGCCCAGGGCGCGATCCTGGAGTCCTGGGATCAAGTCCCACGTCCAGCTCCCGGCATGGAACCTGCTTCTCCCTCTGCCTGTGTCTCTGCCTCTCTCTCTCTCTTTCTCTATGTCTATCATAAATAAATAAAATCTTTAAAAAAAAAAAAAAAAGATGTCAGATTGCACCCGGAAAACACATCTGTCCCTCTGTGGCCACACAGATAGCTGAGACTGGGCCTGGAGGGGGTGACCAGTTCCAGCTTCCCTGCCTGGGTTCCTGGGTCCTGTCCTGAGTATGAGTAGCAGCTGTGCCCTGAAACAAGCACAGTTTCCCTCACTGAGAAAGGCACCCAAATCCCTCTCACCCAACATAGGCTCCTCCCCTTGAAATGACTCAGGGACAAATCTGACCATCCCAGGCCTGTGAGCTCCAGGTAAAGCACTTGGGATGTGCTGGGGCGGGGGCGGGGGGACAGGCAGGAGGGTCTGAGCTGAGCCCCCTGCCCTGGGCCTGGGCCCTTCTGCACAGGTGTGCTGGCAGGCGGGGAGGGAGAAACCGATACTCTCAGATTCAATGCCCGAGGTGTCCTCCCTGCCTGGCCCAGGCCTGGTCTGCGAGAACAACAGGCCCATTCTAGTCATCCCAGCCGGCTGCAGAGGGCACGCATCGCAGCATCTGGGAACGGCGCCTTTCCCATGGCCCCTAGAAGAGGAGTGTCTGCTTTCCTGCTCTCTGTAATAGAAAGAAGGGGTGCCGGGGACAGGAGAGCTGCACAGGCCTCAGGGGAGAGCCAGAGCCCCGCTCTAAAGTCCCAATCAGTTTGAGAAAACCGGAGAGAGCATGCCGTCTGCTGCTGAGAAGCCCCACATCACCATGGTCTCCTCTGCAGGGCGCCCGGACCCCCAGCTGGCACCTTCACTCGGTAACAGAATGTGATAGCACCCAGGGTGGAGGTGATGGGAATGGGCGACAGTCTGGGGCCAGGCACCCCATCTGCCCCAGCACTGGGGGTTCCTCTGTGGAGCTTGGCCTCGATGTGCAGAGTGCAAGTTGGGCCTGCAGGATGCTAGTAGCTCTGGCATCCTCTGATTATATTATAGGTCATTTGAAAGATATCACACACATAAAAATCAATTTCCGGGTGGACACGAAAACAATTCCACTGGGAGAGATAATGCTCAAAACTTCTTTTTCTCAACATTAAAGACATCTCTGCTGTGTCTCTGTCCAAGTCACTGGAGGCAGGGAGACTTGCAGCCGGGAAACGTAAACCCCACATTGCCCGGCGGGGTCCGTCTTCTGCGCCTTCTCTCCCAGGAGCAGCTTCCAGCGCCTGAGCACAGAAATCCTGAGAAATATTCTGTTGAAGTAAATCCCCAAAGTTTCTCAAATTTCACTTGTGAGTTTTTCACCAACAGAGGACAGCTTTCTCCGTTGGCCACTAAAAGCTTTCTGGCGATGGGCGTTGAGATTCTGCTGGCAAGATAACGGTCCTGACACAGTTCCCAGCAGCCGAGGGCCCGGGAAGAGCATGTGTTGGCCAACGGTATTAGAAGTTTCTGCAGGAAGCTACTGGCCCGAGGCTGGCTGACCGCTGCCTGATGGCCCTGAGCCGGTCTGTTGCTTAGAGGGTGCAGCGGCCCCCTCCTGCAGGGCCCACCAGGAGGAGGAAGGCGGATGTGCTGTGTGGAAGGCCAGGCCTTCGGGTTACTCCTCAGGTGTTTGCCATTAGCAGCTCAGTTTTCCAGAACAGCAGCATTCCTGCAGTCCCGGGGCTGCCGAGTCCTCAGGTTTACCAAGCCTCACAGGGACAAGAAGAGGTAGCTTCAAAACAGGAACAAGACACATTGCCTCTGTCCGCCTCTCCTCCCACCTTCCTGGCCAGGGGCCTGCATCCTGGCTCTTCCTACAGGTGGTCCTGGGGTCCAGGGCTTGGCACCTGCAGAGAGGGGGAAGCAGAGTGTTGTTCAAGCCTCCAGAGAGCCCCTGGGTCCTTGCTCTGACCTCCCCAGCACAGCAGCACCCTAACCCCAGGGGACAAGAGTCCCCACTGCCTGCAGGCCCGGGGAAGCTGGACCTCTTTGAGAAAACCAGACATGAGCTGAGAAATGAGGGAGAGGGTCAGTTTAAGCTCGGAGGCAGGGAGGTGAAGTGGGCCCCGCAGGGAGATCCAGCACCTATGTCGGGGGGCAAGAGCACTGGGACAGCCGTCTCCCCTCTCAAACCTGCACTGAGGCAAGTCTAGTGTCACTCAAATAGAGACAAGACATGGCCCAGCCACCAGCAGGACAGCGTGGTCCTGGCCACACAGCTGACATCGGGAAAACCATCTGGGCACCCGGGTCTCCCAGTTTTTCTCTGTAAAGTCTGAGATAATACATCCCAAATTCCAAAGTCGTCGTGGGATCAAGCGAGAGCTTCTAGCCCTGCGCCTGACCCGAGGCCAGTCATCCGGTTGTGCTCTTTGCAAGGCCAGCCCGTGGCTCAGCTTGTGGCGGGCCCAGGGGGTTGCTGCGGGCCAGATCACCTGCACAACTTAGGACCTTTTCTGGATGAGAACCCATCGGTCTATCCCAGTGGCCACCAGAAACCACAGAAACAGGAAGGCTGAGCCCAGAGATCTCATTCCCTCCAGACAGAAAGCTCCTCTGAGATAGTGCGGAGGAGACTCAGCCTCCTCTCCCGAGTCAGGCAATGGCAGCCAAGTCCCTGCTCTGCCGCTCATCCCAGCCCAGTCCCGCTGGCAAAAGAATGAACCCCACCTGGTCACCTGGTGACCTGGCACGGGTCCCCCTGGGGAATCTTCGGGATCCCAGGTAAACTCAAGAGGGGCCCCAGCTCTGGGGGATCCAGCAGCTCTGGGGCCTGTCCCAGGATGTGTGTGGCTGCTTTGCTGGGGCCCCGGGGACAGGGAGCCCTACCTGGCTCTTCAGACAGGAGTGCACGCAGGCCCCCTGCTTCTGCACATCAGAGCGTCCCCTAGGTTGCTCCGGGAAGCAGCTCCTCCAGCATGAGCTGTCCCTGCCTCTGGAAACACACCCGCCCAGACCTTTCTGCCTGCTGCCAAAACCGCAAACATTCCAGAAAGACCAGTCAGTGGCATTACAAAGCCTGGCCTCTTCTCCAGATACCGTGTCCCTACCTCCTGAGCCTCAGCCCCTTGTCACTTAGTGTCAGGCTCACAGAATGCAGGAGGGTACAAGGCTTGGTCCAGCCGTCCTGAGCACGTGTGCATGAATCACCTGGAGGACTTGTGAAAACACAGCTTCTGACCACGCAGGTCTGAGCTGGGGCGTGATTCCACATTTTGAACCAACTCCCAGGTGAGGCTGCTGCTCCTGGGCCGGGGCCGTGCTCTGAGCGGCAAGGACCACCTCATTTTACAGATGGGCAGATGTTGCCGGTGTTGCTCCAGACCAATCACTGGAAATCCAAACCAGCATCTGAGAGGACAGTTTCTATCCAACTCTAACTTATTATGGACACGTGCCATGGGTCACCTTCCCACCTCCCTGCTTGCTTGGGGTGGAGGGAGACGGGGCCCATCGGTTCCTGCCCCCATCTCCACAGGGGCATTACTTCAAGTCATTGTTCAGATAGTAAACACATGCCTCCATCACCCTTTATACATCCACAGAGGCTTCAAATTCCTTCACCAAATGAAACACCTCCTCTGATACAGGGAATTCCCTCTGGGAGCCACCTCCCTGCAGAGCCACCTGCCCGTGGAGCATGGAGGCGAGGTGCTGCCATTTGTGGGAGAAGACAAAAGGTCACCAAGGCTACGCCAGCTCCAGATGGATTAGAACAAGTCCTTTGGTCCTGCTGTGCCATCAGACCCAAACACCTCGTCACACCACCGAATTGGCTCCAGGGGCTGTCTCGGCACCCCCTGAGTAGCCACCCTATGGGTGTCGGGGACACAGAAGGGAAGACCTCCACCCACAAAATGATGCCTGTCCCATTACCCTATGCCACAGGCACCGAAATCTAAACGATGCGGGTGGCTGTCCCAGCAAACCAGACAGTTTCTAATGAAGAGCCAACTCTTCATGGCTTGCTAGAGCTTCAGCACTGGAGCAAACAATTTAGCCACAAGCATAGCTCTAACTTTGCTTTTTGTTTAGAGCTGTGCTGCCAAATACAGCAGCCGCGAGTCACATGTGGCAACGTAAATCTACATTTAAAATGAGGTAAAACTGAAAATGCAGCTCCTCAGTCCCACGAGGCACATTTTAAATGCTCAGGAGCCCCCTGGGCTGGTGGTCAGTGACTGTCCTGGAGGACGCAGAGCCAGACTGTGTCCAGTGCTGCAGAAAGCTCGCTGGACCGTGCTAGGTAGGGCGCCAGGCCTCACGGCGTGGTTTAGAACACCCACACCAGAGCTGCCACTCAGTTCCAAGCAGTATGCACTGAGTGGCGTCCCCCACCAGGAGTGTCAGCCCCCCCACCCATGTGGGGGTCACCACAGCCCCAGCCCACCACAGAGGGCCCAGCCCCCCATATCAGAAGCTCTGGGGTGGGCCTGGCCATCTGTGGGTGAGCGAGCCCCCCACCCCAGTGATGCTCACATGTGCTCACATCTGAGAACAGTGCTAATTCGGCTCCAAAGAGACACTTGTCAAGCATCACTTTCGGTGTCGACCTCGTGAGTGTTTGACAGCATGTTGGCTAAGCGCTAACCGTTCAGGCTGTGTCACCAGAAGGATCCAAGTGCAAGTGCCAGGTCTGCGGCTGACGGGCCATGTGTGAATGTGGTGGTCCTCTTATTGCTCAGCTATGAGGGGGGAGCACTACAGCTGCCTTGGGGGGCTGCTGGGCAGGACAGAATGGTGCCTGCCAGGTGTGTGGCACAGTGACTGAGCCCTGTGCTCCAGGAGTGATGCTCGCACTGTCATCTGTGCCTGGCTCCCGCTCACAGCCTGATGCCGCCGACCACCAGCCTGACTTCCTAAGTGGGATTTTCAGGGAGTCCCTCTCACTGGCAATGCCTAGTACTGGGTCGTCAGTTACAAGGCACTGCTAAAGCCAGAGATGCTTTCTCAAAAGGATTACATAGGAAGCTCATCCTCATGGGGACATGCTCATGGAGTGTGGGGTGGGGGCCCCAATATGACACAGGCACTGGGCACAGGTTGTGCCTGAATATGCCCTTCCCACTGGGAAGAGTACGAAGTCAGTGGGGGATCCCTTCAGCCCCGGGGGCCCGAGAGCAGGCCAAGGAGGGCCTCTGGCAACAGTGTGGTTCCCTGCTTTTTTCCAGGAGGGCTTGGCTGGCCGCTCACATAGGGCGGGCTGAATTCCCAAAAGAGGGGAGGAGGGAGATAAAAAGGCACGCGATGACTCATGTTCACCTCTGGGTATTAACACTCCTCTGGGGGCTCCCACGCTGAGACAACCCACGCTGGAGCCCGGGGCAGTGGGGTAGGGGGGACCTCGGGGGCGGTGGAGGGAGAGCATTGTGCGCAGGCAGCAGGTCCCATCTCTGTCCCCAGCTGGCCCTGGTGGGCTCGCACGTGGTCTGCACCTCCTTGACTTAAGGGCTCTCCCACCTTCGGAAACTTGCCTTGGCTCGGACTCCGTCTCCTCCTCCCCGTCTCCCTGGCCCTGACGCCTTTATCTGCTGCTTCTCCCTCTGCATCTACAGCTTCCGATCAAACCTTTCTTCAAGCTTTTCTCTTTCGTCCTTGGGATTTATTGAATGATTCCCCTTGGAAACTCGGGCTGTGGGTTCCTTGAGGGTAAACCCACTTTGCCTTTCCCACAGACCCTGCGCAGCTCGGCAGCCTGACCCCGGAGGCCGCCCGGCGATCCTGGACACTGAGTGCACGGGTTTGCCAGGCGGCTGCTGAATGAACAAACGACTTGGCTATCTGACTGCACTGCATCTTCAGACTCTTTGCCCAGTGCTCTCTAAGACACCAGGTGGAAGCATGAAGCAGAAACATTTAAATAAGCTGATGATTTTTAAGACGGTAAGTTTTTTTTTGAAGTCTTTTAAGTCATTCCCTCAGTGGAGAATCGTCCTTCTTGTAACCCCCTCCTGCCCCCACCAGGATCATGAAGGAAGAGAGGACGTCCTATTATTGATGTAGGTGCTTCTCCCCAGATGCAGAGTCCAAGGCTCATGTGTCTCTGCTCCGGTCTGAAGGGACTGCAGGCTGTAGCGAGGAAGGGTCCTGGCCTCTCCTCTCCTGGCGCTCTCGGGGATGGGAGGCACTATATACTCTAAAAGGTGATCCAGGTGTCCCTGTGTCCCTACCCTGAGTCCTGTCCCCAGGCGTCAGATGTCCAGCACCTCCACACTCACCTATTCACATGGGAAGTCTGGCTCCTTGCAGGGTTCCTCTCCACCCCCACCCCTGGTTTATCTGAGGCTCCTTGCAGGCACCGGCACACATCCACTGTTCATGCAGCCAGCTCCCTGGGTTGTCACAGCCACTATCCCTGGTCACCCTGTCAGCTGAGCCTCTCCCCCCAGGAGGAAAGCCTGCCGCTGCCCCTTGGTGCCTGGCACACCGGAGATCCCCACTGCGGAGCTGTGAAAGCTGCACGGAGATGATGGTCCCTGCTCTGTCACGTGCCCCCCAGCCAGGGCACACGAGGGCTTCACCCATGATGGCATTCCTCTCCCGGGAGCCTCCTTGCCCTTCCCTGCGTTTGGGCGTCTGTCTGGTCTGTCCAGTTCAACACATGGCTCTGTAAGTAAGTGAGCCTCCTGTGGAAGGAAGGCTTACATCCCATTCCTCCCACCACACCCCACCCCAGGCTTCTCGGCCTCCTTATACACTGGTGGGTGCAAGCAGGTGTGTGGGACAGAAGCTGCCACCTAACTTCTAGGACGAGCTGACCTGGGTCCAACGGAGGGCTTTGCTGGGTGTCATCCGCAAAAGGCTCTGCTGGCTGGCTCTCCTCCCCTGGGGGTGGGGCGGGATGAGCCTGAGCTGGGGCCAGAGGGGGGCTGCCTGGCTATGGGGCTCTTATGCCTCGCGCCCCGCCCTGGACATCAGAGCCCTGAGCCCCCTCCAGGTCGGCGGCTGAAAGGTCAGGTGATGCCCAGAGCAGCCCAATCCCAGAGTTCAGCCACCTCAATGGGAGTTTCTCCCAGGACTCTGAGTCAAAACTTGGAGCTTTCCAGGTCTCACCTCTGGCAACACACCTTGCTGACCAGTTCTGTGTCCTCCCGTGGCTGGTTAAGTGGTGATGGCATTAAACGCTTCATCAGTTGTGGTTTTTTTCACTGAATACTAGCATCAGGAGTTGGCCAGGCATCCCTTCTGGCCTGAGGTTACACCATGTGTGTCTGCTTGCTTCTGAGGCTCCAGAAAGATTTCTCCAAAATGTCCCCTGCTTTCTCATCACCTCCTGCCCGGTGCCACCTGCTTACCCCTTCCAGGGTATTATGATGGCCCTGCTGCTCCATCCTTCACACCAAGGGGGCTCCTGCCGATGGGGATGGGATGGCTCATTCCCCCAAGGAGCTTTATCTCAAAGAGCACAAGCTAAGTAGAAGCAAGGGGGCAGGAGTGCCAAGGAACAGTAGAGATGAGAGAGAGCAGAGTGTGGGTCCTGAAGCAACTTTGGGGCAGGACTTTCCCCGGACAGCTTGCCACTGGCAGCCAGGAGGGGCATAAAGCAGCACAAGCCCAGTGCTCTCCATACAGATGCTGCTGGCAGGGGTATGCAAGGCGGCTGGGGTGGATGTGCAGCTGGACTTTGCCACCAGTGTTGAATTAATTCAGCACACATTTACTAAGTGCCTCCTGCATGACAACTCAGGAGACCCTGCCCTGGGTTCGGCTAGAGATCACTGTCCAGTGGGCGCAGGTGGCGGGCGGAGAGAAAGAACACAGAGCACATAAACACATTCTGCGTGTGCCTGGTGGCATTAAGAGCAACGGAGAAAGTCAAGCAGACCAAAAGAAAGGAGCTGCTCTTGTATATGCGGTGGTCAGGGAAGTGCCCCCCAAGAAGGTGGCATTTGAGCAGGCACGGGACAGGGGTGCCATGGGAACAGCCCTGCAGAGGGAGCACAGGATGTGAGGGCACCAGGTGGTGGGGAGCTCGGTGGGTCCACAGAACAAAGGAGGCCAGGTGCTGGGGCTGAGGTGAGGTCGGAGGTCACAGGGCCTGGTACCATTCGCCTTCCACGCGATGCCCTCACCGCCAACAGCTCCTCTGGAGTGACACTACGGTCATCGTATGGGGATTGCATGGGCCCAACCTACAGCTGTTGCCCAGATTCTAGTGCCCAGAAGGAAGGGAGGTGGGGTGAGGTGATGGCCTGCCAAGGCCACACGGTTCGTGCCTGGGAAGGAACGGTGTTCTCAAAACCACAGAGCCCCGCTGGAGCGGCACCAAGTGTGGTTCTATTCTGTGTATTCAAACTATTTTTGCACCATGGAGCTGCCACTCTAAACCACCTACTTCCAGACGTAAAGGAAGGAAGGGGAGCGGCAAAGAGACTCGCCCCAGAGGCCATGAGAGCAGCGGGAGCTGACAGCTGAGCTGGATGGGTGTGTGTGCACCTGTGTGTGTGTGTGTGTGTGTGTGTGTGTGTGCAGATCACACCAACACCCTGGGGGTTCTGATGCTGCAGGTCTGGGGCAGGACCCAGTGACCCACGTTTGCACATGCACCCTGATGCCCTGGAGGATCTGATGCAGGCTGTGCCCTTCCAGAGGCGCTGGTCAGGACCTGAGTCTGCCTTACGATACACCCACCATTGCCTTCAGGCCCGTGGTGGACAAATCAGGCAGGGCCTTCCTTCGAACTGGAAATGTGGACTGTGGGGGCAGAAAATGCTCCTGCCCCCGGGGTCAGGTCCAGACACAAGGGAATGAACCTGAGAATCAGCCTTAACGTCTCATGGGAGGATGTGCTCACCCAGATGCCATGAGACAGGGAGAACTGGATGACAGCAGGATGGGTCTAGAAAGGGCAAAATCAGGCCATGGACTCTGGAGGCCACTGTGGACCTCCCACACCTCGCTATTCTTCTGACAGCCCTGTCTCCTCGCTCTCAGCCGGTGGGGTTCAGGAGGGGCCGATCTGCTACTTTGGCTGCTGAGGTCAATAGGAGACCTGGACTCAAGGACTGTATTCTCTCCCCTGGCAGCCAGGATTGGCTCAGGGATGGTCACAGGATCCAAGACAAAGACAGGGGGCCCGGATCTATGGGAAGTTGGTCCTCAACCCCGGAGGCTGGTAGCCTGGAGTCACCTGGGGCCACCTTTGTCTCTGTATGAAAGCACCTGCCTGAGAAGCAAGCGTGCAGAGGAAGAGCAGCCATCCTGGAGCACCCCGATCCAGCTCTGCCTGAAGCCAGTGCTATCCCTGAACTTTTCAATGACATAAGCCAACAATAGTTCTTTTTTGTTGAAGTCAATTTGAGTCATACTGTGGACAGTTACTGTGGAAACCATCCTGATTGAAAAGGATCCGATAAGGGGAAGGCGAGATGGGGGTTAGTTTCGTACAAGTGTTTTTGCTCTCAGAAAATATCCATTTTAATCAATGATGCCTCCTCATGTTACTGGGAAAGAGACTTTCTTTCTCTGGGTGTAGCGTGTCCTGAAAACACATGTGTCCCTAGGAAAGCATAACCCACGTTGCAAAGAACGCAGGTCATTGGCACCACCACAGTACAAGACTCTTTCTTACCGTAACTGGTAAGAACCATCTTTCTCTGTCCCCACCGTGGCCCATCTGCACCAGGTAGGCCTGCACAGGTCCCAGCATGTTTTGTTTTAGACCATCCAATGGCTGCCATCCCACCTGGTGAGAAGGCAGGACTCCTCACCCAGCCCCGTCTGGCCTGGCCTCCTCTGTGCGCTTCACCCCCACCACCTCGGCCCCTGGGTCCTGTCCTCTGAAGATGCCCATCTTGTTTCTGCCCTCAGGCCTGCTCATGGGCCAGCCAGATGCCTGGGATGCTCGCTCCCACTCCACCCATCAGGTGTCAGGGTGAAGCCTGGTTCTCAGAGGGGCTCCTTGGGACCCCTCCCACGTGAAGGAAGTCCTCTCTCAGTGCCAGGGGCTTTCTCCACCAGCCATGCTTTGCAATCTTTGCAATCGTGAATTTACTGGTGAGCTTGCTCACCGGCCCTGAGCTTCCTGAGGGGAGGGATGGCCAGCAGCAGGGCTCCTCAGAGTGCGGTCTGGGGACCAGCAGGGGCAGCAGCCCCTGGGAGCTCGTTACCAGTGAGGAGCCTCCGCTGAAGCCATGGACCAGCCAACACCACAGCGATTCTTGGGCGCACTGACTTCTCGTGCCCTGAGATGCTTTCTGCATCCTGGTTCCCCACTGCTTTCTGAGCATCCCCTTCCCCCGCCCGCTCTGTCCCCAGCACCCCGGATATGACCATGTAGGGCCACACCAATGAGTTGGTCAGGACAAGCTCCCCGAGAGCCAGGCTGGAGCGCTTCCCTTCCCCTGAGAGCCTGGCTGGGGCGAGCGGCCCCAAGAGCCCCTGCGGATGGATGTGACAGGATGGATGCGACAGGAGGCGGGGGCGCAGGCACCTGCTGGGGCTGCCAGCAGAGCTGGACGACGGCAGCGGGGAGCCGGGCTGGCAGCCTTCCCCCGGCTCCCGTGCTCAGGCTCACAAAACCACGGAAGGGCAGACATAGGGATGTTTGCACAGCAGACAGACTCGCCCCACTCCTCCCGAGGCCTGGCCAGACCGGGGTCGGAAGAGCACACCTGATTCTGGTTCAAGTTTGGGCCAGAGTCCTCCTTTGATCTGAGGGGCTTGCCTTCTCCTGGTTATTTATTTGCAGAAACCACTCTGGTTTCCTACTACTTCAAACATGCCTACAGGAAGCGACTCCAGGTGGAGTCCCCCTGCCAAGGCTGGTTTTACGGCCCTGGGTGCCACCGGCTCATAGCTCGTTGTGCCGGCGACCAGTCACCTGGTACTCCTGCGGGCAGGTGCGATCCACAGCCTCAGGCTAGGAGCAAAAGTCCGCAATCTCTGGGAGAAAATGAGCTCCTATAAACCTATCGGGGAGCTGCACCTAATCATCAAGGCTCCTCTGGCTCCTGCTTTCTCTCTTTGAAGGGAGACCCAGAGAAACACATATTTCAGATCTCACTCAGGATTCAGTCCCGCACTAGGGCTGGCACCGGGGTGGGGAAGGAGGGTGGTACCTGCTTGGAGAAGCTCGCCCACCAGCCCTGAGCTCTGGGGACCCCTATTTCACCACTAGGGGACCCTAGGGCTCCACACAATTGCTTGCCCCCTCTCCTCCCACCCCGAAAGGCCCCCAACAGTTTACCAGTCAATTTTCCAAACATACAACCAAGTTGAAAAAAATTCCACAGTGACCACCAGCATACCCACAACCTAGAGGCTACTGGTAACATTTTGCCACATTTACTGTATCACACAACTATGCAACCATCCCTCTGTCCATCTATCCAGAAAGCAACCTGTTTTTGTTTTTGTTTGTTTGTTTTTTTTTTTTTTTTTTTTAGCAACCTGTTTTTGGATGCATTTCAGAGTAAATTGCAAGCACCAATACTCTTCTCCCTAAATACGTCAGCATGCCTGTTATTAACTACAGTTCAATACTCATTTACATTTTTTAAATCGTTTTTTAAAGATTCATTTATTTATTTAAGAGAGAGAGAGAGAGCACATGCATGAGCAGTGGGGGGAGGAGAATAGGGAGAGGAAGAAGCAGACCTCCCACTGAGCAGGGAGCCCAATGCGGGACTTGATCCCAGAAGCCTGGGATCATGACCTGAGCCGAAGGCAGTAGCTTCCCCAACGGTGCCACCCAAGTGCCCTCCTTTGAGAAAATTATAAAAGATAGTTTATACAAAACACTTGTATGTAGTAGGCACTCCATAAAAGTGACCTTCCATCACCAGCTGTGCTCTTTGAAAGGGCAGAACAGCCACTAACTCATAGTTGTGAAACTGCGTACCCTCAAGGAAATGCTCCCCAGAGAGTTGCTGCCTGGGAAGTTGGGATACTGGGCACACAGGTCAGCCTCGGGCCTCCCACCCACCAGATGGTACTGAAAAAAGACGTCAAGAGGGGAAAGCTGCAGAGGGCCTGCAGTGTCCCCCCAGGGTCCTCAGCCTGGTCCCTGGGGGCTGCAGCCCACGTGTGCATCACAGCCAGAGGAGTGGCCGGCAGCACAGAGACCCGCCTCAGGCTCCGGCCTCCTCTGCCGAGCTGAGCGGCGGCCCAGGACACTGGACCCCGTCCAGCCCAAGTCGGCTATGTTGCCTAAGATCTTCCAGAGACTTCAGCTGGAAAAAGTTAGTCCTTGCTTTTCACCATAAAATGGGAGAGAACAGTCCTGGCTAAGGGGGGAGGCAGGCTTGTCAGCCCCACGCAGGCCCCACGAGCATTCCGAGGGCCTGCAGGGGCAGGGATGGTGCCAGGCTGGGACCTGGGTCCAGCTCCTTCTGGCCTCTGAGTGTCCGTGTGTCCCCAGTGTTATATTTCTGGTACCCTAGAGCAAGGCGGGCCTTCAAAACCATCGAGCCCATGGCTTGCCCGGGGTCTCATACTGAAGATTCAAAGTTGGGTCCCAGTTCAACTCACCACACATATATCAGGTATTGAGTTGAAAATATAAAATTATCAGTATTCAACCATTTTGATCTACAAAAAAATGGCAATGTACAATGCAATCTATCCAGCCCCTCTTAAGTGGACACTGCTGTCCTTGAGTCTGGGCAGTGGGGGCAGGGCACAGAGATAAGGAAACAGTGCTTGCCCTTACAGCTGATCCTGGTGTTTGTGATCTCTGTTCCATGTGGCCCTCTGAGTAGTCCTACCTCTTGCTATGAGATCCATGCCATTTGAATGGGGTCAATCACCCTCTCAGGGTTGCATAAATCCCCCATATTAAGAGGCTTCCCAAATCTCTCTGGTGAATCAAGGTCTTCTGCTCTGCTCCAGACCCCGAGTGACCTGCCTTTTCTCAGGCTCGCTTTCCTGGAACTATGTTTGTTCCATGGGACTCCAAACTCCTAGGGCAATGGATTGGACCAGTGGGTACAACTGACCAAAGCTAGGCTGATGCTCTTTCTCCTGGTTCCAGTCCTAGCATATGGCTGGCTTTCTACCTGCCTCTGATTCTAGGAGACACCACCTGGGTCCTTATAATAAATCGAACCCCATGTTTTGTTTTGTTTCTTCATCTTGCTAACTTGAACTCAACTTGGTTTCTGTTCCTTGCAACAAAAGAAGTCATGGTTCTCCAACCCATAAAGGAGTGACCTCGCCTTTCTCACAGAAGATCTTCAGTGGATGTTGGAACTTTCAGACACAACACATTTCTCTGTATGGCTTTCTACCCTATTCTCAGTGACTCTCTCACGTGGTTATAATCCCATCTATCATTGCCAGGATTCTGTAAGGACGGTGGATGGGATGCCCCCAACTCACTCTGTATCCCAGGGCAAGACAGGAGTGAGCGAGCCGACTCAGGAAAGACTTGTAAAGATGGCGCCACCAGTGTGCGCCTTGGGGGCATTTTGCCACTCAACTCTCTAGACACCTATTAGCAGCTGCTCTCGTGTGTTTACAGTTCAATTCATGTTGGAACAAAGACCAGCCGAAAATCAAATAAACAGCTTCCAGACACTCCGCACTGTACACACTTTGTCTTCCCCTTCGGTATTGAAAATGAGATAAGCTCCACCTTGTTTGGCTGTCCTCCAAGGTCCTGGCATAACAGGGTGGAAGGGAGGGGGCGAGACTATCCCTCAGAGTATGTTGTGACATGAAAGCAGAGGAGTAAAACCCTTCTTTGAATGGGGACAAAAGGTTTTGTTTTGTTTTGTTTTAAACATGTTTCTGTATAAAGGAAGACGATGCCAGAGGAAATGTTTGCAAACTGGGTCAGAACGTTTCCCATGCCATAAAACAAACTGCTGTCCTCAATACCCAACTAATGCCATTGTCACCCTCAACTATTATTTAGACCTCTCTGATTTCCAAAAACACATTGAAAGTAACCACTGATTCCCAGTAGATTCTGATCAAAATGACACACACAGAGGGCCATATAAGTGCCAGGCATTGGGTGATTCACTTACCACCTGGTTTGTCCCTTACCATATCCCAGAGATTAAGGGATTTTTCCAAATTCACATGATAGTAAGTAATACATCTCTTCTAGGGCCCAAACTATTGGACTTTTAAGCCATTGCATATTTTTTCTAGCCGCTTTGGTATTCTCAGAAACTAACAGTCCCCTGGCAGGATCACAGTGAACTCTCAGACCAGTGCCCCTTCCAGCTTAGCAAACTCGGCTCCATCCCTCTCTTGCTCATGAACCCGTCTACCCATGTGCAAGTTCCACCAGTGCCATCTGCCTCCTCATCATCTCTTCAGTCGTGGACCCTAGTACCACCTCTATTCTCCCCCGCTGGACATTCATTCATGGGGGCCTCCTGACCAGTCTTCAGTCTCCAATCTCTCTCTCTCTCCTTCTTACCCATCCCCTACACTGCTGCCCATAACTCTGCTCTCAGATCCTGTACCTCACACCTTTCCATTGTGAGGTCCTAGGTGAGGTGGCTCGAAGCTGCCTCCCCAACCTCACCTCTTGATACTCTCTGTCCTGACCCCACCTGTTACCCTCAGGCCACCCAATACCAGAAGAGCAGCTCCCCAAGACCCTATGTACTCCCATGGTCTGTCCACTTCCTCACGCTGCTCTTTCTGCCTAGAAGGCTCTTCTCCAGAATCACAGACTCAAGAAACTCTGCCATCCATCTAAGATGACTTACAAGTCCCCTCTTTCTGGAGCCTCTATGGGATTCCCAAGAGGAATTCATCCCTGCTTTCTTCCTCATTTCCCTTCTCTGTTGAACGCTGTCCTTGTTCATTATTATTACCGTCAAAGACTTTGTTGCATGTCTCTCCCACACTTGAATGTGAGCTGCAGGAGGGCAGTGAATCTGACTTTTTCACCTCTATGTCCCTGGTCCACTATCTGGTACAGAAGAGGGATCCAGGAAACACTTGTTGGATGAATAACAGAATCAATGCACCAACCGATCAATGAACAAATGACTTGTCTTTGCTCTAAAAGGAACCTCAGCTGGAGAGAATCAGTCTGCTGGCCATGGGCCCACCTCGCTGTCTCTTGACCCTGCCTTGTTCCCTCCAGTCCTGTGGAGGAGCATGGACCCCACAACAGTCTGCCACCTCCTCTCTTCTAGGATCTGGGCCTCCTGCTCCCATGCAGTCACTCCAGGGCCTCCCACACGGGCCAGTGCCCCTCCGGGCAGGCCAAGCTGACTGGTCCACAGGAGAACACATGCTCCAGCTACACCGAGGAGCCACTACCCTGGAGCTTCAGCCTGGGGGCTAGGGACTCAGTGCTCCAGCCCTCTCCACTTCCCTATTCCCTGTCAGGCCACCCTGGGAGATCCAAAAGCCAATGGGGAGAGAGGAGCAGAGGGAAGCAGAGTCAGGGAGGGGAAGTCTTGGCCACCTTTGAGCCCTGTTTCCAGTTGGCCTGAGGTTGGACCCCTCTCTACTCATTTTACAATCTGGTCTTTCCATCCTACCCAAGGTCCACAGAGCCCTTGCCCTCTCCCTTTGGCTAAAGTTATCTGGGGTTGGGTTTCTGTCACTGGCAACCCCAGAGCCCTGACAGGCAGACAGACCTGGAGGAACACTGGGCTGGCCCTCGTGGAGGCTCTCCTTGGACAGCCGTGGTCCACAAAGTCCCTCCCCGAGGGGTGGCTCCTCCTCCCCCACACTCAGGGCCTGTCTTCTGGGAGCAGGGAGAAGGACACACCAGTAAGAAAGCTGTCACCCACCCTGTCTCCTTGACCTTCCAGTTTGGCCAACTCCCAACTGAGCTTCCCCAGCCGGCGCCTCCAGCCCTACCTGGTGCCCCAACCCTAGCGTGGTTTACACTCTCCCACCTCCTGCCAGGACAACCACCACGGCTCCTCTCTCCAGCCCACTCTGCCAAGGACATCTTCCCCAAACACGCAGCTGCTGTATTGTCTTGCTCGAAAGCCCTGGAGCCGCCCCTTCCCCACCGCCACGGTCTCCCCACTTGGGATGGCTTGGCACAGTGTGGTCCTGCCTAACCCTTCACACTATGTGCCCATTAATTTGCAGTGTTGTGGGCCACACATGGTCTCCCAGGTAACGCTTGAGTATTTCTGCCTCCGCATCTCTACGCTCGCTCAACGTCCCTGCCTGGAAGCCTCTCACACCTCTCCGTGGATTGTGTTTGCTTCTCCTTCTGTATTTCCATTCTACCTCACTTTTGAGAGCTTCTCCAATTACCCTAATTCACACTTTGGTTCTTGAAAAATTTTCTTGCTCTCTCGCTCTCTCCCTCTCTCTCCCTGTTGCTTACTCCACTTATTCAAACGTAACTTTCAAATGAAGAGAAACCTTATGTGTCCTTTGTAATCTGCCCCTCTGCCCCATTCATGCAGCGTGTGCAGACACTGAAGCCAGGACGGGCCTGCGGTCTCAGAGGGCCCTGGCAGAGCCGGTTGTGAGAAGGGGTGAGCAGGAAGGAGGAGGCCAGGATGACTCAGGGGTTTGTGGCTGGGGTGGAGGGGGGCCCCAGGCCAAGGGAATGGTGAGCAGATTTCCCAGCTGGCTAGATGCCCTGCTGAATTTGAGATGCTGTTGGCAGCCACGTGGAGATGTGCAGTAGGCAGTTGTGTGGGTGGGTTTGAAGATCAGGAGAGAGATGTGGGTTGTAGACACAGTTTAAAGTGGGCCCTGAAGCCATGGGGGAGGGGGCGCAAACCCATCGGGGGTTACATGAGCTGTGAAGAACTTGAGGTCAGAGCCCCGGGTGCGTGGAACAGATACAGCTGGGGTAACCCTGCAAAGCCCACTTGGGTCCCTCTGAGGGGGCTGCACCCACACTGTAGGGCTGGCCCTGCCCTCACAGGCTGGGAAACTGCCTCGGGAACAGCTTGCCACACCCCTTCCCTCCACTGAGGCTGCGCCCTCTGGGCCAGGAAAGCTGGGGGAGTATTTGAAGTCCCCGCCTGACACATGTGGCGCTGGTGGTCCAGCTGCCAGCATCTGGCTGCCAGCCAGGCCCACCACCTGCTCGGGCAGGTGCCCCACCTTTCCCTGCTGCCAGCGGCTGCCAATACAGCCTCTGCTCCCACAGGCTCCAGGCGGCTCCGACTCTCCGAGGATTCTTCCTCCCTAGGAACAGAGAGCCAGTCTCCTGCCCTTCCTGCTGACGCCTGCTGGGAGATAACCCCCAGAGAGTCTCCACAAACTGGACGTCATCTCCCTCCCTAGACGCGCCAGCCACGGCACGAGCGCGGGCCAAAGCCAAAGGCCCTGCGGGCTCAGGTCTTGACCTGCCGAGGCTCTGCCTTCCCCACCAGCTGCTCCTGAGCCAACAGGCCTGTAAATGTGTTACAAGGTGTGGAGCGGGTTGTGTGAGGCCAACCCAAGGTGTCAGAGCAGGAGGCAGGAGCGGCTGAGGGGCAGCGGTCCAGGACCCAAATCTCTCATGGGCCCTTTCCTGGAACTGTGGGGTGGGAGTGGCTCCTGCATGAGGAAGGGCTGGGGGGCCCAGGGGGGCATGAGGAAGAGCTGGGGGGCCCAGGGGGGCATGGCCAGAGTAAGAGGAAGCCCACCTCGGCCCTCCCAGACCATGCAGCATCCTGCGGGGCTCTCGCTTGGGATTTTTTTTTCTTTCTTCAGACTTTCTAGTAAATATTTCACTCTGTTTTTTCTGGGCCATCTCCCTCTTAATGATCTGAAGATCATCCATGTTTGACCTGCCATGTTTGGGTGCACGGCCCTGCGGCTCCCTCTTAGGGATAAAGTCCCCCTTGTCCTGTAGGAGGTGTTTGAGGAGTGGGCACACAGGCTTGAGGGCTGTACATCGTGGCATCAGCACCTCACTAAGAACCATGGAGAGAGTCCCAGAGAGAGCATGCGGCTCCGCAGCTCACTGTCCACACCTGGGCTCGGTGTGCAGGCTGATCAGCATCTGGTATGGGGCCAGGGGACATCTGCCTCAGTGTCGCATGGCTCTGTAACATCCTGAACAAGCCTGTGACTTTGCCAGACTGGGAGGGGGAGCCTCCGAATGGGTCTCTGAGTACACAAGGTGAGGACCTGTCTTCTTGGTAGCACTACTGGCCACTGCCTTTGGTGACCAGGATCATCACATGGACACAGATTGCAGCTGCCCATCAAAGGCATCTTGCTGGAGAGGAAGGGAAGAAATACTGATGCTGGGGGTCCCACACCTAGGTCGCACAGGCATGCAGGACCTAGTGAGCACTCCAGGGACTCCTCGGTGCCCTCCTTTGCAGAAGGGTCCTGAGCCACTGCTAGAGACCCCTGCCGGCCTTCTGTTGGCTCACACCAGCTTTTGGATAGTTTTCATTCCCATGGAGCCTGCAGGTCATGAGCCACTGGTTCCCCAAAGCTACCTAAGAACTGCCCAGGGCATTTAAAAGCTATACGAATTTTTGAGCCCTTTCCTAGAGATCTTGATTCTGTACATCTGGGATGGGACCCAGGAATGGATCTCTCCTGATCCGCAGCCAGCAAAGGGAAACTCCCTACAGCCCCACAAGTCCCTGCACCAGAACAACCATGCTCACCAGGCTTTAATATTTGTGGCCAGGTTCCTGAACCAAGAAAGAGGGCTTTGCGCTAATGCTTGGGCACTTTCCTTTTCCTTCCAGCCACTGGGTGTTTTCATATTTCCAGTGTGCCGCCAAACCCTTCCCCGGCCAGGGGCATCAGAGCCTCTGGGAGGTAAGCCTTTCTCACTTTCTGTCCAAGTCTCTGGAAAAAGAAATGAGCTGGTTTCCAAGCTGCTACTTGACACCAAGCAGCGACTCAGCCCAGTGGTCTGCTCCAGTGTAGCCAGGACAGTGTCAGAAAGCACTTAGTTCATGGCCTGGAGCACAGTACATGCTCAATGAGTGTTAGCCTATGCGTTAGTTGTGACCATTACACATTCACCAGATCTGCTGATCTCACAATACATGTGTACCACCACTCCAAGGAGATGAGTTTGGATATTCATGGGGCCATTCACTCATTCATTCCTTCAATGGTCCAGCACTGAGCCTGGCACTGGAGAATTTATAGTCAACAAATCCACTGTGCTCCCCACCCTCTTAAAGTTTGTAATCTACAGGGGTGCCAACATGTATCAAACAGTCGTAAACCAAATGCATGATTACACACCAAGACAGTGTGGTACTGGCACAAAAATAGATGCACAGATCAATGGAACAGAATAGAGAACCCAGAAATGGACTCTCAACTCTATGGTCAACTAATCTTCTACAAAGCAGGAAAGAATATCCAATGGGTAAAAAAAAAAAAGACAGTCTCTTTAACAAATGGTGCTGGGAAAATGGGATAGCCACATGTAGAAGAATGAAACTGGACCACTTTCTTATACCATACACAAAAATAAACTCAAAATGGATGAGAGACATAAATGTAAAGACAAGAATCCATCAAAATCCTAGAGGAGAACACAGGCAGTAATGTCTGTGAGCTCAGCCGCAGCAACTTCTTGCTCGACACATCTCCAAAGGCAAGGGAAACAAAACCAAAAGTGAACTATTGGGACTTCATCAAAATAAAAAGCTTCTGCACAGCCAAGAAAGCAGTTGACAAAACTAAAAGGCAGCGTAGAAAATGGGAGAAGATATTTCCAAGTGACCTATCAGATAAAGGACTAGTATCCAAGATCTTTTTTTTTTTTCTTTTTCAGGTTCTCTTCTATTTTATGCTTTGTCTAGAATACACATTGATTCGGAGCAACAGCTAGTAGAGTTCCCTTCATTGTTTAAATCTGCCTTCTTCTCTTCCCCTACCCTCTCACCTCCTTCGCTTCTTTCTCATCTGGCTTTAATATCATCATATCTTGTACGTTTAGTGTGATTTCATTGAATACATGTTTAAAAGCTTATTATGTCCTCTCTTCAATAGATTCACTCCCTGACACGTCTTCACATTTCATTTACAGGTATATAGAATCATTGTCAAATTAATCTAAGTGTACAGAGTATCCAAGATCCAACTCAACACCCAAAAAACAAACAATCCAGTCAAGAAATAGGCAGAAGACATGAACAGACATTTCTCCAAAGAAGACCTATACATGGTCAACAGATAGATGAAAAAATGCTCCACATCACTTGTCATCAGGGAAATATAAATCAAAACCGCAATGAGATATGACCTCACACCAGTGAAAATGGTGAAAATTAACAAGACAGGAAACAACAAACGTTGGCGAGGATGTGGAGAAAGGGGAACCCTCCTGCACTGTTGGTGGGAATGCGAGCTGGTGCAGCCGCTCTGGAAAACATTGTGCAGGTTCCTCAAGAAGTTAAAAATAGAGCTACCCTATGACCCAGCAATTGCACTACTAGGTATTTGCCCCAAAGATACAGATGTAGTGAAATGAAGGGGCACCTGCACCCCAATGTTCATGTCAGCAATGTCCACAATAGCCAAACTGTGGAAGGAGCCACAATGTCCTTCAAAAGATGAATGGATAAAGAAGCTGTGGTATATATATACAATGGAATATTACCCAGCCATCAGAGAGGATGAATATGTACCATGGAACTGGAGGGTATTATGCTGAGTGAAATACATCAATCAGAGAAAGACAATTATCATATGGTCTCACTCATATGTGGAATATAAGAAATAGTGAAAGGGACCATAAGGGAAGGAGGGGAAACCGAGTGGGGAAAATTAGAGAGGAAGACACCCCATGAGAGACTCCTAACTCTGGGAAACAAATTGAGGGTGGCTGGAGGGGAAGTGGGTGGGGGCATGGAGTGACTGGGTGACAGGCACTAAGGAAGGGCACTTGATGGGATGAGCACTGTGTGTTAGACTATATGTTGGCAAATTGAATTTAAATAAAATATTAAAAGAGGGCACGTGATATGATGAGCACTGGGTGTGATATGCAACTGATGGATCACTGACTTCTGCCTCTGAAACTAATAATACACAGTTAATTAAATTGAATTTAAGTTTAAAAAAACCAAACACACAATTACATGTGACACAACGAGTTACATGACGTGAGAAGGTGGGATTCTATGAGAGTATAAGGGGCAAAGTCGATGCAGGCTGGGCAGGGGAGGGCAGGCAAAGCTTCAGGACATTCAGATTGCTGCAGGATGTGTGTGACGTGCCCAGGGGAAGAGGGAAGACAGCTCCTGGCTGGCAGAGTGACTGGGTAATCACGCAAGTGCAGCTCACACACCTACACATGCATGAACATATGGGCATGGGGGAAGATGTCCAGCCAGAAACTCTAGAAACTCTCCAGGACCAACGCAGCAACCAGGTTGGACGAGCCGTCCTATGACTGTCCTTCCCCCTCCACCTGCTCTGGCCTGAAGCACGTGGTTTGCGTGGAGATTTAGACTGACCTGTGTGGGAAAGGAAGCACCTGTCCGTCATCCTCCAGGAGAAGTTTCGAGGTGGAGTGGGTGTAGTGGAGGGCACACCCACTGAGGATGGAGTCACGCTGAGGTGTAGCCGGGGCATGTTGGGGAGCTTACCCAGCTCTGCATGGGGGAGGCAGGAGGGCTGGGCCCTGCAATGTCTGCTAGGGGACTCTGCACGTGGTTCCAGGATCCCAGCCTTCTTCCTCCCAGGGTCTAATCCAGCTGCCTGGTGACTTAGTTGGCTTCAGACAGGACATTCTAGCTTGGCCAGGGCTTGCCCATGCCCTCCCAAGCCCCAGCAGGAGTCACCGTGGAACGGTTAAAGACTGGAATGAGTGCTGTCCTGGGCTCCCCAACCACAGCCCGTTCATGGGCTCAAACACCTGTCTTTCCTGGACAGTGACCAGGGGACGAGGTGAGAGGAGGACACCAGAACACCAGAACAAAGGGTGTGTGTGTGAAGATCAGCATGTCCCTTTTACTCCTTAGGTATCACCGATGGGGTTTTCTTTAGCACCACGTAGCACGATATCTACTTCAAAAATTTCCTAAAAGTATTCCTCTTGAAATATTAGCTTCATCTTCCAATACATAATTGGCACTCATTATTACAAAAAAATGTTAGGCTTATCCATATATTGCTTTATAACCATTTCATAAATCATTCATCTCTGCAGATGCTCTGGACCAGCCGACTTGGAGGTTTTTCTAGCACGTAAAGAAGCAGCAAGTACTGGGCATGGTGTGTGCTGGGCTCTGGGCCTCTGGGCCTGCCCCCAGGACAGCTGGGTCTGGGCCTCCCCTGGCCAAGGCCAGCCCAGAGCCACAGCCCCTCCTCTGTGCTTTCCGGACCATCTCGGTCATTCCGTGTTCCCCACTGTCCCCGGGCGCATTCCCTGGGGGAGGCAGGGACACACAGGAAGTGAGGGGCACCCCGTGTGGCCCGGGCACCAGCCACTGTGGAGCAGCTGCTCGGGTCCAGCTTAAGCAGCCCTAAGTGCAAGGCGCAGGCGTTCCTCTGAGCTGCCTCAGCCCTGAGTCATCCGGGGGTGGCTGTCAGGATCACACCCCCGGCACAGAGGCAGAGGCCACCCAGAGAGCCCGGGGAGCACAGGGCAGGACACCGCCGTCACCTGGCTGACGGTGCGCGAGGGTCCGCAGCTGTTTCCACCCCCTCCTGCCCCTTGGTCCTGGCATTCGGCGTATTTTAACAGCCCTTGCTTCTGGCCGGAGCTGTGCCAACTCTGTCCTCCGGGACACGCTGCACCACAGGGAAGGGTCACGGGCAGCTGTAGGAAGGGGCAGGCAGGGGTGGGGGGCCGCAGGCAGGAAGTCCACGCCTACTGACCAGCTGCTCCCGGGCTGGGTCTGAGCGCCAGGCAGGCCGGGTCCGGGCTGTGTAGACCTGCCTGAGTGGCTGTGGGACGGGGAGCCCGGGTGTCCTGCCTTCCCTGAAAAGTGAGCGTGCCAGGCCGGCTTCCTGCAGGGCAGATTCCGTGGAGATTCAGCGATCTGGGACTGAGGGGAAGCCAGATAGATGCTGGGCTGTGTTCTCACCTGCTCCATCCCTAATTCACTGGGAAGCCTTGGGCAATGGTTCATCCCTGCCTCAGTTTCCCCAACTGAAAAATAAGGAGAGGTCTCCTCCTCTCCCAGGTGCCATGCCACAATGATCCCAGTTTTCTCCTGAGTGAGTGGAAGGCCTCGCTCCTGACCCCAGGCCAGACTGCTGGCTGAACAAGCACCCAAGGGGAGAGTCTCTACATGATCTTGTCAACACCCAGCCTTCCTATCTGTGCACTGGCCACACCCCCCTGCACCTGCAGCCCAGAATTGGCATCCCATTCACCCAGCTGTCTATGTGCAGTGGGTCACGATCCACTTGATGGCAGATATTCTGGCCTGGTAAATCCAAAGCACCTAGAGTGCCAGCATCATAGTAGGTGCTCAATACATGGTATTTGGACAAATGCATGAACAAATAGGAAGGGGGGTTCTCGAGTCACATTCACTCTACTCACTAGCTGCATGACCTTGGTCCAGTCACATAACACTTCTGACCCTCAACAGATCCACTGAACACTGGGGACCACTGTGGCACCAACCTTCCTAGGGCCATCGTGAAGATGCAGTAGAGACCTTTCACGTGTATGTGGCACATAGCAGGTTTGCTATTATCACTTACAGGACAGCTCTACCTAATGCTCAGCCAACATATCAAAGGTTGTTTTGCACGGTCTAGTCTGACTAGCAAAGCTTCCCTATGCCTGCTCTCAGCTGGAGGCAATCCCTCCAGTCACCATCATGGGACCTGGGGGCTCCCCCTGGCTCTTCCCATCACCACATACCTGAATCCCCCTGTACTACACCCTTGCCACCCTGGCTCTGCGGTTCTCATGGACCCACCTGCTCTCATTGCTGTCTCCACACCCTGTACCCTCTCTCAGGCCTCACCCCAGGGTCACCTACCCTGGCCCCCCCCAGCACCACCAGTTGCCCTGTGCCCCCACTCCTGCTGCAATCCGTCGCCCTCCCTGGCTATCGGCGCCTCGACAGTCCGGAGCAAGTCTGGGTGCTCAGTAAATGTTTGCTGACAGATGAATCAGTGAACACAGGAGACCAGAGGAAAGGTCCTGGTGGGAGGAGGGAGGCCAAGCAGAAGGGCTGGCGTGAGAGGCCACTTTGTGTGTAATCCATTCCCTTTGAATCCACCATGGTTTTGTTTAAAAGAGAAATGGAAATAACCTCTTTAGAACAGGTATGGGTGGAATCCAACTCGCTTCTGTTCCAAGAGGGTGTTTATAAGTTGGTTGTTGAGAACCTGGCCCTGCAGCCTTTGTTAGAAATGCAATTTTGAGAGATGGGGATTGATGACAACTACTGATCAGCTCTTACTGTTCACCAGGTACTGTGTGGGCACTCGCCAGGCATCCTCGGATTTCACCTCCTCCACAAAGGACTTACCATCCCCATTTTACACACGAGGCAGGACAGGTAACTGTCTCAAGGTCACATGGCTAGTCTGGGGAAGAAGCCGTGACCTGAACCTGGGTCTGTCCCATCCTAAACAATCCCTGGGTCGTTTTCCCTCTATGCCGTGTTGTCCTTAATTCCCACCAGTATGGCCAACAGCTCTGACTGGACAGCCACCAGCATCCCAGCCCTGTCCCTGGCCAGATCCTCCCAGAGAGAGGGCTCTGGTGGCCCCCATGACCTGTGGGAGAGAAAGACCCTCCTCCTCATGAGCTAAACCAGTGAAATCAGGTCAGGCAAGAGCAACTGGACATGCCTGAGAGAGAAATGGGGTACAGGTTTTGGAAGTCATACCCACCCCTCCTGCCTGCACATCTGCACCAGGGCGGTGGACTAGAACCAAGAATTGTGATAGCTCCTGCCCTTTTGGGGGAGTGGGAGGAGGAGGACGCCCTTGTCGCCAGTGAGGATTGTGGCCCCTTCTGGAACCTTCTCTCCAGCCCACCTCCACCCCATCACTGGCACAGAGGCCCTCTGCTTAGGGAGGCCCTAGGATTCTGAGGGCTGAGAGCAGAGATCACAGACTGGCAGCCCAGAAACCAAGTCTGGTCTGCAAAGCAATTTTAAGTATTACAAAAATGGAGAAAGTTCACACAAATATCTGGATTTCCGACGTTATTGGAAAATCTAAAAGTCTGGCACCCCGGGGCCCAATTCCCACGTGGCAACCATCAGCCAGTGCTGAGCTACAGCTGGCCTTGCCCACCGGGCACAGTCTCCCCGGGACAAGAGAAGGGGGGTGTCTCCAGCATCCCCTCCTCCAGCCACGGCCCCCTGAACTAGGCTGTCTTCCTCCACTTGTGGCCGGTGAGGACAGAGAGCTGCTTTGTCGGCTGGTAGGAGCTGGGCATGGTGACCGCACAGCAGGGGACGAGGCGGACTCTGGCCTGCCCGTTCCTTGACCGCCAGACTCAGCCCCCTCCAGGAAGCCTGCTGGTATTTCTAATGTAACATGACACACCTCTGGCTTCCTGGCCAGGCCCCCTCGGGCTCCCGTCCAGCGGCTGTGGCCCCCACACCCCAGGCCAGTCTGGCCAGGGCGCGTGGGCAAACACCGGCACCCCCGACACCCCCAGTGGTGTTGCCGGGACAGCGCCTGTTTACTCCTTGGGCTGTACTGCAGGAGCCAGGCCGTGTCACAACCACCGGGTACACACTTCATTCCAGCTTCACGGAGCTTCCAGAAAACTCCAAACCAATATGTGAAACAGACGGCCTTGCCACGGCCTGGACGCAGCCTCAGGGGGAGGGCACAGACGGCAGGCCCGGCAGGGTCCAGCCCAGCTGCTCAGGGGACGCCAGGGCACCACCCACCCCCCCCCAGCCCTGGGGCCCTGACACACCCCGCTGCCGACTCCCTACCCACGCGGGGGACAGAAGCAGTGGGTCGTCCCTGCTCCCGCGCTGCCAGCCCTGGCTTCCCGGAGTCCCATTCCCAGACCCCACATGCCCCCCAGGCCCCTCAGGCAGGTCCACCCTCGGGGGCTCCTGGGAGCCAGGCTCCAGGGTGGGAGGAGCTCTGCCCCCCTGAACTTTGAGTACCCGTTTCCACCTTCCCCCTTCTACCAGACTATATGATTTTCTCTTCCCTGATGGCCTGGGGGACCCCAGAAAGGAGGAAAGACGGTCAACAAGACGCACCTTCCAGTGCTGACCCCACCCCTGCCGGCAGTGTGAATGCAGAGCGGCTGCTCCCGTCTTTTTGTGGTTGTTTCCTGGGCTGTGGAGCAGAATCACCCCCACAGGACTGCAGCGAGGGTCACGGCTTGGGACCCCTGGAGCCACGTACACGTCAGACAAGTCAAAGGCTGCCCGGACAGGGCCTGGGTGGGTGAGGTGCCACCCACATACAGCCTTTGCCGTGGCGGCACAGTGCCCAGGGAGGTGGGGAGACCAGAGCCGGGACCTTGCTCCTGTGCCCCCTCCCCGCTAAGGGGCCCCCCAGACAAGCTTCCCGTACAACCCGTGTGGGGCCTCTCGCCCCCATCCCCTTCGGTCAGCTCCAGGCTGGCATGTGGAGCACCCCAAGCACCCTGGGGTCTGGCCCACCACACGGAAGGGGGGTGGGTGATAGAGGCCACGAGGATCCGCACAGTGTGTCTCCCCCACTATGTTCCCCACTGCACAGCCTGGCGCATGTTCAAGGCCGCCCTCCTGCTGCTGGGAGGCTAGGGTCCGGCCCGTCCTGCATGAGGGTGCTGACCCCCTGTAGGCCCGGGGGGCAGGAGTGTGGAGGTGCAGGGAGCCGGCGGGCAGCTTTGCACCTGACTATCCCAGATGCTAACGTCCTCTGGCTCCACACTGTCTCCCAACTTGGGACAAGCTTCCCTCGTCTGTCTCCTTAATTCATTCTTAGGTCTAGCCTCCAGTGAAGGACATTCATACACACACGGTATACATGCAAGCACACGAACACACACACATGCACATACACACATTTGCATGCATGCACATACATTCACACATGCACAGGTATGCACAGAAATGCAAGCACACGCACACACAAGCATATGCACACATGCTTGCAAGCATGCACCACACACACACATGCACTCACATGCACACACTGCATGGCCCTGGCTCCTGACTGGGGCTCCTCTGAGCAGAGGGTCCCTGTGCTGGGGAACGCGGCCACTGCTGACTACAGAGAAATGGTACTCAGCCTCCAGGCTCGGGCACCTGTTACCTCAGTGAGTGTGGCTGCCCCCTCAGGGCTCCCACAACTGCTTTCCTTCCTCTCCTATGGCCTCCCAAAGCCTCACTCCCCTCTGTCACCCCCATTTTGTCCCTTTTCAGAGGGCTCAGCTATAAGCCACGATGTCTCAGGGTGGCCTCAGCTCCCTGGTACCCTTGACCCCAGTGCCAGGGACTCCTGACCCCAGAGCTGAGCTCCCCAACACCTGGGCACCAGACACTCACAGAGCACCCCGGGAGAGCAGATAGGAATGGGGAGCACAGGTTGGAGCCAGGCAGGCCCAAGATCAACACCCACCCAGCCTTTTCCTAGCTGAGTCATTGATCGCCAGTTGCCCAACGGATCTAAGCCTCAGTATATTCCTCTGTAAAATGGGAGTTCCCATTTCACATTCAAAAAAATAATGCAGAAGCAGTCTGAATGTGAATGAGCTGAATTTGAATAGAAGCCTTTGGAACATGTCCTAGGAGCCAGGATAGGGTACATGGGGATCCTGCCCTAAGAGCCTCCCACATGAGAGGTGGCTGAGAATGACAGAGAAGCACCATTTAGAGGAAGCAGGTGCTGTGCCCAGGGAAGTCATTGACACAAACACACCTGACACGAGGGACATGGCACTGCAGCCTGCCTTGAGCTGAGGTGGGCCTGGGACAAGCAGAGGGTCCGGGGCAGAGAACAGCACAGGAGAAATTCGGGCTGCCGCTGGGCCAGAGGGAGGGGCGCGTGTAGAGCTCAACGGGAGAAAGAGTGTGTCCCTGGAGGAGGGTAAAGAGGTGGCCTGCCCAGATGGAGAGCCCAGAGAAGGGCATCGAGAGACTTCAGCCTGCATGGGGTACGTTTTCTGGGAGCAAGGTGAACCCTCCCGGTGGAGTGGGGCCCCATCAACAACTCTGTGTCTCTCCCGTGAGCTGAGCCGGGAGAACCGCGCTCCTGCCAGCTGGCGTCTTGAATGAAATGAAATGAACACTAATAACGTCCCAAAATAAATGCAAGAATGCTTGGTTCAGATGCTCTGAAATATCTAGGCACTTCCTCCTGGTGGAAGGCAGATGGGGAAGAAGGAAAATATTATCAGATAGTATTTGGCACGAGAGTTCCAGAAAGCCAGCGGCGAGTCCTTGGAGGCAGTAGGCACCGCAGCCCCAGCTGTGAAGTCGGAGCTCTGGCCTGATGACCCTGGGCAACCCTGACAGTCCTTGGCTCCAGGGGACCTTGGGGGCGTGGTGAGGACGGCGCGTGTGTGAAGTGCTCCGTCCCAGGCTGCCAGAGAGAAGCGCTTCTGTTCCTCTAGATCTCGACACGTTGAATGTGTCTTCCATGGCAGCCTGGGGAGCCCTCTGCTCACCTGGTTCTACACTGGATGACTCACTGTCCCCAGCCCTCCCATCTCTGTCCGTCTGCACATCCGTCTGTCTGTCTGCCACGCATGGGACCTGGTGCACCACACTCTTCTCTGGTCAAAGTCCTGCTGCTTCTGTGAAGCAAGTCCTGCGGGGTAGCCACAGGTGCCTGAAGGATCCCCGAGGATCCAAACCCCACATTGGGGATTAGCAGCTCCACTGGGTATTGGGCTCTGAGACCCAGTGAGGGCAAACACGTCCCTGAGACACACACACAGATGAAGACTGCAGATCTGAGGGGGCTGCTGGGCTTGTCTTCTGGTCCAGGAGGCTGATTTCTAGGCCAGCCCTGGAGGCTGGAGCAGGGGGGTGGACAGAGATTAGAAATGAACTTCCTTGGGGTGCCTGGGTGGCTCAGTCGGTGATGTGTCTGCCTTCGGCTCAGGTCATGATCCCGGGGTTCTGGGACCAAGTCCCACATCAGGCTCCCTCTCAGTGGGGAGTCTGCTTCTCCTTCTCTCTCTGCCCCCTCCCTCTGTTTATGCGCATGTTCTCTCTCTCTCTCTCTCTCAACTAAGTAAAAATCTTTAAAAAAAAAAAAAAAAAAAGAAAGAGAGAGAGAAGAAAAAAGAAATGACCTTCCTTGAATAGCGCTCAATGCAGCCAGGGGCTCAAAAAGTTTTCCAGGGCTCTTCTGCTTATTTCTGACAATACTGTGCCATTATTCCAGCTTGTCATAAAAATATTAGAATTCTCTGCGGCCACGGTTCTGAAAACCATGTTGGTTGGAAAATGAAAACCTTGACGTGGCAGCTGCCTCCAGACCAAATTTGCCTACATGACATGCATGGGTGAGAGGTCTTTGGGTTTGCTGGGGAAGATGGGAGGGAGGGTCCCTGGCAGACAAGCCAGGGCAGGAGAGGGAAGAGGGCGCATCTGTGAGGGCCGGACGCTAAGGTCACAGCATAGTTTTCAAGTCGTTTTTTATGAAGCCTGCCATCAAATCTTCCTTCTTCATGAAACTTTTGGAAAACGTCTGCCACCCTCGCTAATGCTTTTGGGGAAAGCGAACAAGAAAGGCATGACGTGCAGGGACAGCTATGTTTGGCCAAAGCAGTCTTGGTGTTGGTGTTTTTCTATGACTGTCTTGATAGGCCCTTTTTAAGTCTGCACAACACTCCCTCCGCCCCACCCCCATTACCGATACCAGCCCCCCCCAAAGGGGGCTTCTTCTTTCTTAGAGAAACAAAATTCAAGGCTGAACAAAGCTCATCGCATTTAACTCTTGGGTTTGGGAGACAGAAAGCTATTCCAGGGTCCAGGAAGATACACCAGCAGCGGAGAGAGCGGAGAGAAATTTTCCAAGCTCACTTTGGTTTAAAGAGAAAAATAGAGAAACACTTAATACAAAAAAAAAAAAATCACTTCTGTTTCTTCTCTAAATATACCACGTACGAGTCTGTCTGTACGAGCAAACCAAGTTACACATGGCCTGTTTTGATGTTTCCCAACCAACGAAGGGACTTAACATTTTAAAAGGACACTTAAAAATAACCATGTCAGTATTTCCGTTTTCACCTAAATTTTATGATGTGTTTTTGAAAAAACCACATGGTTTCAGATGGGGCAAGGCTCTGATCTGTCTAGACCAGCGTTGGCCAACAGTGAGGCAGAGAGGAAAAGGGGGACAAGGTGCGCATGACGGACATAGCACATGCCTCAAGGTCCTCAAGGAAGGGGGACCCTGAAGAAATGCAGGGAGTCCACCAGTCCTGGAAACACAGGGGAGCATGCATGATGTCTTCATGGACATCGCCGTAATCTATATGATTACAATGAAGTCATCTGTTTCCAGGCTGTGCGGACACCTCATAGATTCACAGCTCCCGAGGACAGGCTGGTGGATGCCAATGCTAGAGACAAACTGGACACTTCTATGGGCCAGAAAGGCACAGGCTGGCTGCCCCTGGAGGGGGACGGTGGCCATGGCCGGCCCTGACCCATCACACAGGCCCAGAACATTCCAGATGTCATAGCTAAGCAAATCCTGTTGGAGCTCTCACCCTGTCTGTGCGTGGGCTGGGCATCGGTGGGACGCAGTTATTCGCCCTTCTCTGCCTAGAGATTCCTACTTGTTTTCCAAGACTCTGCACTGGTGCCATGCTCTCCAGGAAGCCTCCTCTGATGCCGCCCCCTCTCCCAGCCCCGGTCCAGGGGTTAATGTCCCTCTCGGTGCCCGCCTGCACCACCAGGTGTGTGACAGGTACTAGGGTTTTCTCTTTGAGGGCTGGGTGTGGGCCTGAGTCTTCTCTGCCTCTAGGAGCCCAGCACGGGGACTGAGATCTCAAAGGACCTCAGGACAGGACTGGTGAATGAAGGAGTGAGTGAGTGAATGTTTTCAAAGTCATCTCATCCCATGCTCCCCTGCAGGTGGCAGGCTGGCATGCTACCGTTGGGCAAGAAATACAAGGATAGGTAGTGTGACAAGAAAGCGAAGGGACACAGAGGAAAAAGTGATGCATCTCCCCCAAAAGACAAAGGTGCTCAAGGAATGCTTACTCTGGGCTTTGAAATACAAGTGGGATTTTACTAGGGAGTCACTTGTGACATGGGAAATTCCAGGCAGAGGGCATAGTAGGAAGGAAGGCATGGTGAACCGGGGTAACTTAGGGTAGGTAGCTTCGCAAGACCAGAAGGAAGAGATGGTCAGGGAAGGGCGGAGGGTGTGGAGCTGAACTGCTAACCTCGCTGAATGCCCTGCTAGGAAATCTGCTTGAGCTCTCTGTCTCTCCAATGAGGATTCAAAATACTTTTTGGTCCAAGAAACAATCTTTGAAAATGCAAATAGATCCCAAATTTTGAAAAATAATACTTCATGACTATAAGAAGCCACATACACACGGTTTATTTTAAACTAATACTCCAGAGACTTGTAATGTTGGGGCACCTGGGTGGCTCAGTGGGTTTAACCATCTGCCTTCGGCTCAGGTCATGATCTCAGGGTCCTGGGATGGAGTCCTGAGTCGGGCCTGAGTCGGGCTTCCAGCTCAGCGAGGAGTCTGCTTCTCCCTCTGCCCCTCCCTCTGCTTGCACACTCTCTCTCTCAAATAAATAAATAAAATCTCAAAAAAAAGAAAAAAAAGAAAAAAAAAACCACACACAAAAAAAGAAAAAAGAAACCTGTAGTACTTGACACGGTAACTTACGGGCAGCTTAGATCAAAGAGTGAATCACTCATGACCATGACTGTAATAATATAAGTTCACGCCCGCTGAAATGTTGCTAAATGTGGAAAGGGCAATGTTTTTGAACCCGATTTTGCAAAACAAAAGCAGGCCGACTTGGCAGAGTGCTTGCTGCACGGTGAATGCCAGGCATCTAGAGCCGCCCCTGCAAACACATTCTTGTCCTTCGGGCCAGAGCAGGTGATGCTTAAAACAGGAGCTGTGTGAGTGACAATAGATGGGAAGTGTTTGCAACAGGTTCTTTCTATCTCTGTCTGGCCCTCGCTGTCACCCCGTTTCCAAATCCACCTTTCCGAGGGGCTGGGGGAGGCGGGGGAAGGAATTTGGCACCGCCACGCTTCAAAGAGCGCCGTGGCCAGCAGCTGCACCTGGAGACCTCAGAGAGGAAGGACAGCAGGCTGTAAGGTGGGGTCGGCCTGGGGACACTGACCCTCCTCGCCCTGCCCTCATACCATGAAACCCTCTTGCATCCAGAACTGTGGGTCTCTGAGAAGAGACAGCGACCCGGGGCGCTCGGAGAGCCCTGACACACTCCAGCTGGGCTCTGGACTCATCAGTGCATTCAGAGTGCTCGCAGGTGCCCCTGTCTGCCTCCCCCCAGGACGCCCCCTACCCACTGCCTGCCGCGAGATCCTGGAAGTGCCATACTCCATCCAGGCCCCAGCTGCCTTCTCTCAGGAATCTTGCATCAACACCCACACACCTGTGCCCCACAGGAGACTAGTAGGAGGATCGCTTGGGATACTGAACCCACCGTGCTTCCTTCATTGCCACCCGCGGACATTTCCAGAAGGGCAGCCTCACCAGCTTCCTGCCGTCCCCTGCCCCCAACTGCCCCATGCTCCTTCCAAGCCTCTCTCCCCACCATGCCTCCCGGAGCTACTCTTTGTCACAGGCAACCTTGCCTTAAACTCAACCCTTCACAGAAGTTTCCTTCCACCTCCATCCTGGACCAAGCAGAGAGTCCCCTCTGAAGGCCACACGTTCCCCACCTCTCATTCCTCCGGGTTATAAGTGGGTTCATTGTCCTCTAGACCAGAGGTCCTTATGAATCATGCTTGATCTCCCTGTGCTCTAATCTAGATTTACCTCCCCCTGGACATGACCCCAGAAGGGCCAGTTCTGGGCCTAGCTCCTCGTTAGGGCGTAAAATACTCATGAATGTTGAATGACAGTAAATACAAGGCGTATGTTGTCACACTCATTCTACAGAAGAGGAGCCAGAGGAGCCAGAGCCTTGGAGGACACCACAGACCTACCCAGCAGGCAGCAGACCAGACCAGTGGGAGCCACGTCACCTCCCTCCACCACATCCCATTATCTAGGGACCTTGCTCAGCCCAAAGGGTCCTGATTACATAACAAAGCTCAACTGTAAAGTGGATTTTGTTTCCAGGCAACACAATCCCAAAGGGCTCACAAGATGGAAGAAATCAAATGCAGGGAAATTCCTGAGAGCTACTAAAGACATCCCTCCCTGGGGTGCCAGACTGGCTCAGTCTGCGAAGCACACAACTCTCCTTGTCAGGGCCATGAGTTCAAGCCCCATGTTAGGTAGAGATTACTAAAAATAAAATAAAGACAGCCATCCCTAAGGCCTCTCTGCAGTGCCCTGTCCCTGCCCAGGCTGTCCTGGGCCAGACAGAGGGCACCAGGCTTCACTCTAGCAGAATCAGGGCCCCCAGGATAGGCCTCAGTCTTGGGCAGAATGGGAGCTCTAGAACCAGAGGGACTCCCCTGGGATGTCCTGGTCCTGTCTCTTACTCCCTCCTGGGGTCGGTCCAACACAGGAGAGGCAGAGAACCATGCATGAGTACAGGCATCGCCATGAGTTACGGGCTGGCGCTCTATACCGATGATGGTAGTTACTGTGGAAACCTGTGTTGTGGGGGCTCCAGGGTGGCTCAGTGGTCGAGCATCTGCCTTTGGCTCAGGTGGGATCGATCGAGTCCTGCAGTGGGCTCCTTGCAAGGGAGCCTGCTTCTGCCTCTGCCTGGGTCTCTCAGGAATAAATAAATAAAATCTTAAAAAAAGAGAAAGAAATCTGTGTTGTGATTTGTTGCCGACAGATGGATGTGAAGGAAACTGGATCACAAACGGTGAGTGAATGACAAACAAGAATGTTGAACAGAGCAAGTGTAGGGGCAGACGTGTGAGAGACCAGGCTTCAATCGGCCCAGCCCAGGAAACCGGGCTCCTGCGAGACTGTGATGCAAAGGGTGTTCTGTGCAGAAGGAGCCAGCACGTCTGGAGCTGACATATCCACTGAAGGACACGCAGGATCACACGCACACACGTGCACAAGCACATGCCACCTTTCATGACAAGCTCCTGGCTGCAGGTAACAACCTGCAGGTCTGGGTTGGGGCGGGGCGGGGGGGGGGTCCATGCATAGCAGGATCGGGCACTACACTCAAGGAGGCGCCGGTCAGCCCACCATCCACACTCCCCATAAAACCCAGTGCTCCCTGGATAGCTGTGTGCTACCGCAGAATGGGCCTCCCATGCAGGGTGGGGACATCTACTCGAGGACACAAGTGTCATCCCCCAACTTTATCTGCGAGCATGGGCAGCCCGGCCTTCTCCAATGTCTTCTTCACAGATGTAGGAGCAGAGGCGCTCTGGCTGAAGCTGAGCAGGACGGTTTCCTACCTCCTGTCCTCTAAACGCCCTTCAAACCTATGTGAATCTCGGGGTTCTGTGGAACATGGTTTGGGAACAGCTAAGATAACGTGTTCCAAACACAGCAGGCTGTTCTGGAAGGATGGACAGCATGGGTGACATGGGAAAGAAGCGCCTCAGCGGGGCAGTGAAGTGCAAGCGGGGCAGCAGGAGCCAGAGGAGGGATCAGAGGTCGGGAATGAGTGAGGGCGGCAGGTGCAAGCCTCTCCTCCTCCAGGGATCAGCAGAGAAACAGCAGCGTCTGCGGGAGGATGGCTCGGAAACCACAGGAGGGGGTGCCAGGGTCAGGAACTCCAGCAGCAGGCAACTGGGAGAGCTGGTGGGAAGGGCCTGGGTGGGAGCACAAGCACCTGAGGGGAGGGCAGGGATGTCAAGGTGTCCCCCCCAAGTAGGATTGAGCTGCCGGGAGCTTCGGAGGCTGTGCTTGAGCCCCACCGCCGTGATGGACTGTGGATTTCTGGCCACTGAGCCCTTTGGTTTAGAAATGTAAGCCACCTTCTGTGGGTGGAGGGAGGGACGGGGTCTTTGCTGCCACCTGCCCCCCCAGTAAGATGTGCAATCCAGAACAGACTATAATTCCAGTCTCCAGATTTCCACCCAATTCCTGGCTCACACAGACTCAAATGGCACCAAAATGTGGGGCACATTGTTAAGTCGCTAAAGACCATGCCGGGGTGCGGGGGTACCTAGTGCAAAGATACATCGATTAGTGCGGGACCAGCAGTCCAGGATGAGAAAGGGCATCTCAGAGACAATGGTGATTTTCTTAGCGGATCTAAGTCTGCTAGGCCTTGCTCTTAGAAAACCCCATATGTGAAATCCATAAATAGGCTACGGAGAATATAGTGACACTTGCAGAAAAACGTGTGCCCGTATGAAAGGATAGCCAGGTAACACAGGAGTTTACAGAGTAGGGTTTGCAGAGCACCGTCCGGTGTTCGATCCGTGCCTTTCAAATCAAGCTCAGTGATCAAAGTATCCAAATTATTTATAGCCTTACTTATTTTGGACCATTCGGTATTTGGACCAGACCTTTTATTTCCAGATTTCTGGTACTTGGTGTTCTCAAGAAGTCTCAGGGCTAACCAACATGCTTTTCTTTGTATGAAATTTTAAAAAAAAAATCCTTGGGTAATGCCTTTTTCCTGGAGGCCTCATGCTCAAAGAGCTCCTCTGGACCTATTTATTTGGGATTCTGACAGAGGTGTAGATCTCTATTTCAACCTTCTTGAGGCCACCAAGAAGGGATGGGGACAATTCAGATGGACTGTGGAAGTGCCAGATGGGAAACTGACATATGTTAACTTGCCAGCTGAGAGACTCAGCAGTGCTGGGGGGACGGAGGGGGATTAATGCTAGTCTCCTCTGGGCTGGCTCTTGCCAAAATTCTTCCAAGTCTCAGTAACAGGGATGCAGCCTCCCTGAGCCTTGACAGTAAAGCCACAGCTCCTTTATCATGTGTACCTATTTCAGGGGGATTTGTTGGGGGACAGTTTTTTTGTTTTTTTGGTTTTTTGTTTTGTTTTGTTTTTTTAAGATTTCATTCATCCATTACCGAGAGACGCACAGAGAGAGGCAGAGACACAGGCAGAGGGAGAAGCAGGCTCCCTGCGGGAAGCCTCATGCAGGACTCGATCCCAGGACCCCCAAGATCATGACCTGAGCCAAAGGCAGACACTCAACCACTGGGCCACCCAGGTGTCCCGGGGAGAGTTTTTTAAAAGCTCTTTTCAGATCAGTGTCTTTGGGCTGAGAACCATCTTGCACGTGGTCCATGTTTATAGGCCAGTGTGGTTTTCTTCCTTCTACCTCACTCCCAAGCTGATGACCTTCAGGGCAGGGCCACATTCTCTGTCTCTTTCTCTCTCCCCAGATACAGAAAATTGAGTTAATCATCTGCCTCAGGTCAGGGAACAGGGGCCAACCTCACTATCTCCACCAAGTGTTTGGGTTTTTTTTTAAGATTTTATTTATTTTTTTTAATGAGAGATACAGAGAGAGGCAGAGACACAGGTGGAGAGAGAGGCAGAGAGAGAGAAGCAGGTTCCATGCAGGGAGCCTGACATGGGACTCGATCCCGGGTCTCCAGAATCACGCCCTGGGCCAAAGGCAGGTGCCAAACCGCTGAGCCACCCAGGCATCCCAAGTGTTTAGTGACATTCGTGGTGCTCACCAGGTCGTACTAAAGTGGCCGTCTGCTAAGGCGAGGCTTGGCGGCACCACAGCACCCAGGGCCACCAATGATTACCATGCACCCAGGAGGCCGCAGGGGGAATCGACCTGTAGAGACGGCCCACATGCTCCACTGGTAACTCCACAGCAAATGCACTTTATGGCTAAGCCTAATTCGCAGCATCTAGAGGAAATGTACCACTACGTGAATCATAAGGTCTTGAAGGCAAGATCACACATCTCCTAAATTCCCTCACTGTGGATGGAGCAGCCTGAGCTCACAGGAGCTATTTGGTCAAGCACAGAGGAATGAAGGTGATGGGAAGGTATGCCTGGGGAAGGTGGGGTTTGCAATCGCAGGCGAGAGTCTAGAAGGTGAGTGTCCGTATGCCATACCTAGAGAGCCGGAGGCCACGATCATTCCTTTCATGCAACTGTTCCAGCTGCTGGACCCCAAAAGACCCAAGCATACCCCCAGGTGACCTGCAGTGGTTGGAGTGCTGGGAACCTGGCTTCCCCAGGCAGGGGGCTGTCTGCAGGCAATTCACAGGGGTAAAAGGAAGAGATCTTAAAGCCCGAGGGGTCACTCATGTGTCCTGCCACTCTGCCTCTGACCCAGGGGACACCACGAAGCTCGTGGCGTGGCTCCAGGTGCGATGGCTGGTGGAGACTTTGATTCTCTGATGTCTGTCCTCTTCCCAGATGCTAATGAGAAGGCACAAGGCCCTGCTTACTCGTTTGAACCCTGGCCATCTGTGCTGTGGCTTGGCGGACTCTCAGCATTTGGAGTGGTTTAAATAGCAGGTCAGACAGAGGCCTTCCCAGCCCAGCCCTGTCCTGGAAATTCTTATTAACATTTCCAAGAATAAGAGAAGAAAATAATGCCTGCTCTGCAGAGGGTGGGGGAATGCTAGGGTCTTGGAGTTGAATTTTACATATTCGTCCTGGCTCAGGTGCCTCCCAGCCTGTGTCCTCAGGCACATGGGCTAACCTCCCCGAGCTGTGGTTTCCTCATTGGTCACCTATTGGCACCATAGGTTTGTTGAATGGTATTCATGAGATTGCACACACACGCGTGTGCACACGATGCACACATGGCACAGTGACGCAGCCCACCTGCGACATGGTAGGCACTCAGGAACCGTCTCCATCTCTAAATAGAGACACAAATACCTCTAACATCTGTATCAGAGCCCTAAGTCGAGCCACATGCATAGTTTGGGGGTGCTGATTCTTCCTCCTTCTCTGGCTCACGGGCTCCCAAACCCAAATGGTGATCAAAGTGCCCACTTTATTCAAGGCTCTCTGGTAAGAGCTAACTGGAGAATGTTCCAAACATCATTCATCCCAACTTGAATCGGTGAAACCTGAACCTCCAGTAGAACCAACCGGCTCCTTCCCTAAGTGCAGGGAGGTCACGTTTCACTTTTCAGGCCTGAGAAATTGGGCTGACCGGACCTACCCCCAAACGGTCTGCTTCGCATGCAGGAACTGGGCATGTGAGCAGGCACCTTCCCCTGGAAGAATCTAAGGTGAAAGACTACACGCCCCTCCCATGAAGAAATGGTCTTTTGAGTTCCCAGTGACCTATAAACCAGAGGAATGAGACAGGGGAAGAGGGCGTGCTGCTCTGTAGAGGAGAGCCAGGCCAGCCTGCTGGCGACAGAATGGCGGGGCGGGGGGGGGGGGGGTGCAGGCTGGTGCAGACACCTGTCCCACCCCCAACGGCAACAGAATTCCCCATGTGCCAGGTCATGGCAGGGGTGGCTGGGGACACAGAGAGCCCCAGCAGCCGTGGGGAGGGAGGCCGCTGGTCTGTCTGCAGCAGAAGGTGCTGGGGAATGTCCACTCAGGTGTCGGGAGGAGAAGACAGGAGCATCACGCAGGATGCCTGAGGGCTCCAGGGATGCCCGCCAAGACTCTGACAGCGGCGATTCGCCTGATGGCAGTTTCAGCCAGAAGCCTAGAACGTGAGAATCTGGGGCCCAGGAAAGAGAAGACAGGGTGCCTCCAGAGGCCGAGAGGAGGTGAATACCAGCAAAGGAAGACCAGCAGGAGGGGTGGGGTGAGCCAGAGCCGTGAACAGGGCAGAGTCAGCCAAAGGCAAAGCAAACATCCCCCGCTTCCCCTTCTCAAGTGCAGATATCACTAAGCAAACATCATGTCTTTTCCCAGGGACCCCACATGTGCCCTCACAGTCCTGCTCCCCTGAGCCCATAGGCAAGACAAAGCCCCACTGCTACCCGCAGGCGCAGGCGTAGAGAAGGGACCTCGACAGGAGGGAGCGCTCGGTGCTCCCCAGCCCCTCGCTGGCACTGTCCGCATGCCGGCGGCCAAACCCCAGCCCTGCCCCTCCCCACCCTGCAGTTCCTGGTCTGCGAGATGGGGGTACAGGGGTACATCGGGGGCGGGTGTGGCAGTTCCCACACCTGGCCTTGGGAGTGTGCACGTGGGCCACAATGAAGAAGGGTCCGTCGTGTCATCCTTCGCACTGGGGACGCTCCCTTATCTGGACCTCAGCTCCGATGCATGGCTCCCTGCACATTCTCATCACCTCCCTCCCTCTCAAAATCTGCTAAGGTTTACTCAGACATGGCTCCGATGGGAAGAGCTGAGATGGGGAACTAGTGCCTCTCACTCTAGCCTCCGAACGGAGGACCTCACGCCACGGCATGGGTGTGTGAGGGTCACAGGAGGGGACATTGCACTGAATCCCCCGGGCCCGTGGCGGGGAGGAGGCCTCCTGGAGGGTCAGCCGGGGACTAGGAGGTCCCAAAGGGGTGGCGGCGGGAGCCTTCATGACTGCTAGCAGGATCCTGAGTGACTCTGGCCCTGGGATGCCAGAAAGACTCCCCCAGCCAGCGGCATCATCCCCAAAGGCCCCCACTCGGGTAGATGCTTTGCTCCCGGCCAGCCCCCCGGGGAGTCTGAGGATGTCTGAAGCGCGCTGCCACCAGCGCAAGGACTTGCACTTAACTCAACGGGAATGAACACACGCAAAGGTCGGGAACACCCCGCTGGTGCTCCCCAGGGAGTAAACACAGGCCTGCTCTCACTTCAGCAAGGAACGCAAACACACTGCTCTCCCCGCTTCCCGTCTGTGAATCTTGCTCTCCCCCACTCGGGCTGGTGCATGAAAGGCTCCCGGCGTGTTGCTGTTGCTCTAATGTGCAAGACTGCCGGGGCCCAGGGAGTAAGCGATCTCCTTGGGATCACAAGATCAGTCGGTAACGCAGCCAACACTGGATCCCGGCCCCCGGCCCCCGGCCCCCGGCCCCAGCCCCCCAGCACCACGTTCTCCCTGGGTCTGACGATTTCCCAAACTTGGCTCTCCGGCCCGACCATCTGTTTGGAAACCTGAAGAGTGAGTGCCCCGTACGCAGCAGATGGAAGCCGATCAAGGCACAGAAACCAAATGGTGCCCTGTCAGGGGGAGGGAGACTCTCAAACTGGAAACGGCCTCATTTTCTGCCACAAACAACAAGAAAGGAGGAAATAAGACCAGACCATTCGCCAAGCAGCTGTGCTCGCTTCTCCAAAAACTGATCCCTGTAACGTCCATCACGGCTGGGCGAGCGGCTGCCTTAGACGGTGTTGACACTGCCCACATCAGATGAGAGCTCTCTGCTCCGGGCCTGTCCACGATCTCTCTTATCTTCCTGCGGAAAACCAAGGGCGGGAGACCGGGGCTTGCGCACACGGAGTCCCCGTGAGAACCAGTGGGCGGGAGTTCAGGGGGAACCTCGTGATGCCATGCCAAGGGGACGCTGGCCCCTGTTTCAGAGACCTGATGCCTGGCACAGGCTGGGTTTGGCTTGGAAAGTCACAGATCTGTGGCTGCACACTGAAGAAGACCGTCAAAACACCATGAGGTCATCGCAAACACCATCACCCTCTCTTCCTGCCCAGGTCTTGGAGGTGGTGGCCTCAAGAGGCTAGTGGCAGAGAGATGCACACACTCAGCCAGGAACCACTCTTTGAGGGCCTGCAGGGAGCCAGGCCCCGGGCTCAGTCCTGGGACTGATGGGGAGCACACCACCAGTGAGGGCAGCTGTGTATAAGGAGGGCCAGGGAGCATCTGTGAAAGCCAACTGGATGCTGCCTTAGGCTGGGTCAGATCCACCAAATATCAGCCACAGACAAGATCTGGACAAGTTGGCTCACTTTCACTTACTCTCGACTTGAGGATAAAATAGTCCAATCTTTGGACCCAAGTCTCAAGCTGCTACAACTCACAGAAAAAGGAAACTGGCTATGTCACTCTTCTTGTGCCCAATGGCAAATGGTTGTCTGCCAACATGGCGGCTCTAGGAAACTCGGGAGCTTCTCAGAGACCCTGACGTGCCCCATCCTTTCCAACCCCAAGGTGAGGCAGATAGGCCCACCTGGAAACCTCCCTCACAGCCCCCGCTGGGATTTGCCACCCAGAAGTAAACCTTGAGTTCATTCCCTAACTGTTCTGTGATGCTGGGCATGCAAAAGGTAGCCCATGGGACCAACACCCTGGCAAGGAAGGAGGCCCAAGGGGTTGTAAGTGGTCCTCTTCTCCCCCAAAGATCTCATCTTCACAACCACTCACTTCCCCATCTCATACCTTGATTAAGTGGCATCCCTGTCAGCACTTTCTCTTGGATAAAAGCTGTCTACTTCATCTCTTGTAGACCTCTGGAATCTGTCCCCCTAGTTTGGGTCCTGTTCTTTTCTTCTGGTTGATGGAGAAAGCCTCCGAGCTGGTCTCCTACACTTATCTGCCTCCTTCCACCCAACCCATATGGCTGCCAGAGCCACCTTCTTCAAATACAAGCATCCTCACTCCTGCCTCCTCCTGCTCACACTCTCTGTGGCTCTCAGTGGCCTCTGGGTCATGACTTCTCAGCATGACCCTCGATAGCCTGGCCTCTGCTCACCTTTCTGGTCACTCACAACACTACTAGATGAAACTGCTGGGAACAGAACAGAAATTGAACCTTCCAAGTCCAACAAGCTGCTCCATGCTCCATTCCCTCATGAGAGCAAGGCACCTCCGTGCCACCCTCCCACCACGTGGTCAGTGTCTGTTTCCCGTCAGATGGTGCACTCCAAGGGGCTGGGGGCTGGGTGAAGTTTGCGTCTAAATTCTGAGCAATGGCAGAGAGCCTGGGGCCCAGGAGGTGTTCAGAAAGTATTGGCTGAGTAGAACTCCCATAATGGAGCAGTCCCTTTCTAACTGCTGCCTTTTGGAAGCTTTTATATCCTTGTGACGAAGACCAAAGTTAACTATTTTGCAGTACCTACTGCATTCCAAACTCTATCATCAGATGCTTTCGTGTCACTAGTTTATTTGAAGTTCGCTGCAATCCTGTCAGCTGGATAATAATACAGGACCATAGCAACATTCAGCATTTATTGAGCATTCATGATATGCCTACAGTCGTCCTAAGTGTGGTCATGTTCTAATTCATTTACTGTGCACGGCAGCTCAGTGGGGTACGTACTATTAAAATCTCCATCCTACAGGTGAGAAAACTGAGTTTGCAAAGGGGTGAGGGACTTGCCCAAAGTTACCTGATCCTCATGCTTCTAGAGCCAAATCCAGATCCACTAGCTTCTACAGCTTGTGCCTTTACCAACTATTATCACCCTATTTTATAGACAAAGAAACTGAGGCACAGAAAGTTTAGGGCGATGGGCAGAGTCACACAGCTAGGAAAGGGCTGAGCCAGCCCTCTGGACTCCACACCCCTTGCTGAGATCCACCCCCTCTGCATCTGGTGATCAGACCAGTGGTTCAGGGAGGCTGAGAGGAAAGAGACCTGTGGACAACCAGGTTCCTAAGACGAGACCCCAGGAGAACATGAGAAACTGAATACAAAGGATGCACTGTTCCACCAGTTCTCGGGAAACTTATGCAGGCCAACGGAAGAAAGACTTGGTTGGGTCATGCAGGAATATTCTTGGCAGTTCAGAAGACATGTGACTCATGGTATTTATAAGGAACAGGCTGCCCGCTTTCCTGCGACCAGTCTGGGTAGCAGCACCACCACGGGATGCCCAAGAGAATTCCAGATTAAACAAAGGAAAATCAGTCAGGGAAAATAGACACAGACACACACACACAGAAAAAAGGTGGCGTGTTTTTGCACAGTGCCACAGGATTCTGGAAAGGTCCAGAGCAGGAGCTGTGACTTTAGGCAAGAATGGAAGAGGAACTGAGCAAGAAAAAGGTGTGATGAAGCTCACTGTCCCTGCCTCAGCATACTGGGCAGTTGGAGACGCCCTCCATCCAGTCCTCAGGGAGCCTGCAGAAGCCCAGAGGCTTCTGATCTGCCTCGAGGCCTGATCCTGCCCTTATGAACCTGAAGGACCTAGTCATTCCACTTGACTGAGCCTGTCTCCTCAACCACAAAATAGCTCATCAAAACCTAGATCTCAGAGGTGTGTTTTGAGGATCCATGAAATTATGCACAAGAAGTGCCTTGCTCGGACCTAATGCATGGCAAGCACTCAGTAAATATCCCGCCCTTTCCTTCCCTCCCTCTGTGTAAGAGAAGATCCTTTCTCTCCCCTTAAAATAATAAAATAGACTGACAAACTCCTGCCCACCACTTAAACTTCTTGTCCTGAGCGCTACAAAGGGTGCGGAGGGGTGGTGCATACGATGTGCCCTCGGGGCCCTGTGCCGGCACACTGTCTCCAGGGCACATCCTGTCATGGCCAAGATATCAACACGGATGGCAGAGAAACCAGAGCAAAAGCAATTTAGGAACCACAGCCACTGACCTTCTGAATAAAGCAAACATACGCAAGCTGGACCCAGCAAGGCATCAAGGACCCTCCCTAAGAATGACCACAACTCTGAACGAGGCCCAGCCTTGCCACAGGTGGAATCAGTTTCCTAGCTCACGGGGCTGCAGATTTGAAATCCTGTTTCTCCATGGCTTCCCGAGATCCTAAGCACACGGTGACAGCCATGGCATCTATGCAAGAAGGGAAATGGGTGAGGCCAGTTTAAGAATTATATAATCCCCCATTTTTAAAAATAGGAGTGGGTATTTTGGGAGAGAACTGGCAGGGCAAGTTCTTTAATAGCCTTTCTGGATAGCCTGTGGAAACTCAGAAAATGGCTTTGTCCCTGGGTCTCTGGACAGATGTGTTCCTTGGTACAGCCAAAGAAAGATGGAGAAGCCACGTTGGGTTGGGCCATTAGAGAAAGGCTCTTTGCTCTGGGACCATGCAGACATAGCAGAAGACTTTAGAAGTATGGGCTGGCTCTGGAATACACGGAGGAGGAGGAGTGGGGGAGGGAGCCATCCTGCAGTAATGTCTACAGGCGCACCCCTTGATGAAGGGGCCCTCCTCTACTGAGGAGCCCTCTGCGGGACACAGCTGGTCTAGGATGACAAAGGCCTGGCAATGGCTCCCATTCCCCACATTCTGTTTCCATGTCAGACATTACTGATCAATCACAGCTCTCCTCCTCGCTGAGCCCCAGACCCAACCCTTCCCACAGCTCTTCCCAAAGCCACCAAAAATCACTGGGAACTGGCACATGGTGACACTTTCGGATTCCCTCTGCAGTAACTAGTGAGCTGCATACTGACTTCGGTTTGGGTCTCTGCTATATCAGAGCCTGACCTGTTGGAATAGATGAGATACTTTGGCATCTGGTAGATGCTCCCTGTAGGGTTCAGGGCTTCTGTTATGATACAAACACAGCTGCTTGATGAGAGGCAACATTCGCATTCATTTGAAGGCAAATAATAAGTACTTTCAAGTATACAGCATTTTGCCAAAATTAAAGCCCTCCATGAATACTCTGATTCACCCCTCCTTTGGGCCTCTAGGAAGTCTGCACTTCCTGCTCCCCATTGAGGTAGGCATGGCCATGTGACTTGACCTTGCCAATGCCCCTGAGCAGAGGTGATGCATGTCACACATGTGAAGTTTTAAGAGCCAGTGTGTGACTCTCCATGTCCCCTCCTCTCTGCCCTGCTGATTGTAGAAGCATGTGCTAATAAGACAGAGCTTCCACCAGCTTGGGGCCCTGAGTGGCCATGATAGCCAGCGCCTTCTTGCTGAAATTTATATTCCCTGATCAGCATATTTTCACAAGAGGTGGGGCATGTTAGCAAGTCGTGGATCCCACTGAAAAATTAAATATTACTTGAAGACTGACCCAGAAACACCAAAATTATTTCCAAGATGACCAAATACAGCCATTTAAAAATAAAGCCAGAATTTATCATCACAACCTCCTACATGAAGGACGTTGCTCATCTCTGGAATGGCCGCCCAAATCCTCATATCCAGCCACATCCCATGATGTCCCCATGACACTTTCTGCCTCCACTTACCAGGATTTATGGAGATCCTATTCTCCCGGGAGCAATATCCAGTTATTTAAAATACTCTCTCCCCACTTCTCTCTAGCAACAGATACTACACGTTTCAGGGCAGCCTGGCCTGGCCTTCCCCACCCCCTGTCCCCAGCTATATATAATCATAATAATTATATCAGCTAATGTGCCATAATTTCTGTTCCTTCCTTCCACATGGCTTTTAGTTACTCTTTCTTCATGAATAGCCTTATTGTAATCCCTTTACTGTCAGCCAAAGACCATTTTTTCTGGAAATAGAATATGTATTACAAACATAAATATATAATAATAGATTTCTCCTTACTCTCTTCAGGCATATAAATAGTATCTAGCTGGTGAAGTCACGAAGTCATGGGGAGAGGGAGCCACTCCTTCCTCTCCTGGAGTCAGGGCTTGTGGCAGTGTTGGTTGGTCACTTCATCTCTCCCCCACATCGTGCCTGGATTCGGGACACAGTATTCTCCCGCCCTCGGTTTGACACCTGTCTCCTCTCCCAGTGCCCTGTATGGAGCCCAGGCCCTACACCTCATCATACAAGCAAAATGAGCAGGGTTCAAACCCAGCCAATGGGCCCAGGTTGAAGTACTGGAGGAGGTTGCAGACTCAGTTTGGGTGGAGGCTGGGAAGGACTCCAAGCACAGGAATTCTGAGAGCAGAGTGATGAGGGAAGAGGAGTGGCAGCTTGTGCTGGGCTGGGGGGTGGCTCATCTGCGGGGTGGTGGGAGGGCTGGCCTGAGTGAAGCAAACACCAGGTGCAGAGAGGGGGGTGGTAAGACTACAGCGGTAGGCATAGACGTCAGCCCAAAGGTGGCCCTGGGGTAGCCGGCAGAAGGAGGCCAGGAGCAACACCTGAACAGAGCTTCTGCCTCCCCCGAGGCCCCATTTCTGTGCCTCAGAGCTTCTCCTCCCTGGAGGGCTGCCAGAGGACCCATCAGCCCGCCTCCCCTCCACCGATGGGCCTGGGGGCTACGGGGCCCTGTGGTGGTGGGCAAGCATGCCGAGACCCTCATCTTCTTTCCTGTGACCGGATCAAGTAGATTCTTGAGGGCTGCCACACATACTCTGTCCTGAATCCAATCACGCCTTTTTAAAACAGAATAGCACCGGCTTTCACCGCAAAACAGCACTGCAAAGGGTTTCCTTTAGAAACTCAGTCTCTCCTCGTTCACTTGGATTTTTAATCATAAATTTCAATCTGGGAGAATATTGGAAAGGAGGGCACCGGTAATGGACTCATCCCAGGAAAAGTATTTATTCTTGCCTCTCCTCAGCCAAGGAAAGTTTCTATGCTGGAAAAAGCACCTCACTGTCCACCAAGCTGTATGGCAAAGATTAAAAATAGAAATAAAGAAGTAATTCTGACATGTTTATCATTTTCCCTTTAACTCCTAGAGCTCTGGATCTTTTCCCTCCTCCCTGGAAAAAAATTGTATTTCTTAAGGCTTCCAAGTAATATCCCACTAATAAAACATGGTCTTTTATTTTTTTTTAAAGGCACAGACTCTGTTTTGTTAATTAGAAGGTGTTTATTTGAACTTTTCATTTCTATAACTAAGAAGCAAAGGAGGAGGAAAGGAGGAAAAGAAGACCCACTGGGTTTCCCACATGGTTGTGGGCACAGTGCTGAGCATTTTCCATCTGCTCCCTCACATAATCCCCAGCCAAACTATCTGGAAAGGACTGTTGGCCTTGGTTTCATGATCAAAGAATCCAAGGTATAGTCGTTAAATGATTCCCCCACGTTACTCAACTAGCCAGGGGCAGAGCAAGAACTAGAAGCAACCTCCGTGATGTGCAGTTGAAATTTTTTTTTTCAGTTGAAATTTTAACGTCTGGCATGTTCCTAACTTCTTCGAGGCCAAGTTCAGTAAACAGCATTCCTGGTTGGCTTCAAGATTTTGCCTTCACCCCAACTCCCAGCAAAGGGCTGTGGAGCCAGCCACAGGGAATCCAGGATAGACAGCCCACAATGGAATGACCCGCCCCATCCCATCCCTTAGCCCGGCCAATCTTCACCACTGCCCTAGGAGCTAGGTCAGGAGGCCACATGATACCCACTCTATCAACGAGGAAATGGGGTTGCAGAGCGGACAATGGGGAGCCTGCAGTCACAGAGCGAGTGAGCAAGAACAGCCGCATAAGAACCAGGTTCTTCCCATATCTACCCAGTGTATCTTCCACCGTGGCACACACAGACTACAGATGGTGGGCTTTCCCCAGATAAGTGAATCACTACTATAATCTCATCAGAATGACACTCTCAGGGCTCAGGAAGAGCAGTGGGGGCCTATCTACTTGTACCAGCCCTGCCAGTCCTCAGGGGACGGAGGGTAGGAAGCACATGAAGCCATAGCAATCTCACCACAAGGTGTACGGCCCTTGGGTCAGAACCACGAAGGTGCATATGCAGGGAAGGAAGCAGAAAACCAATGCCACTGAGGTCACCTTTCCACCCCACAAACCCCACTCCAGAATTCTCTCACCCGAGCTGCCTTTTTTCCCCATGCAAATGATCCTGTCACCCTCTTAAAAACCTATGCATGACGTCTGAGCAAGATCATGCTGTAAGCAAAGACATCAAACACCTACCCTGGAGGTGTCTCATGGAAACAGGGACCAAACATGAGGCGAGGATGTGCAGAGCATGTTGGAGGTGTCCAGGAGTTTCTGCTTGGCACGCTACAAGGCTGGGCCACGATGAATGAAGATCTGGAGCAGAAACCAGAAATCTTTCTTCCCGAGAAAGAATACCCCTGGGGAACAAGATGAAGCAATTCTAGGAGAACACCCCGACGAGCTCTAAGGGAGAGAGGCAAAAGGGGTGGGACGCTACCAAGGGGCAGGTCTGTGGACTCCATTTACCCCTGAGAAGGCACAGGCCTGGGTCTCTGGGTGCTGAGCTCACACAACAAATAGGAAACAAACCATGGGGTTATAGCAGCAGAAAGGAAGGGAACAGCAACCAGAGGTTGTACCTGCTAAGGAGGCCAGGCCAGACCACAAGCAGGGCGTGGAGTGGGAGCCCTGTGCAGAGAGAGGGCTCCCTGGTAGAGTCTGCCCTGGACACCCCTGGGTCCCTGCACCTGCTGAGTCACAAGTAAATCCATTCAGCGAGAGGCACGGGGCATAGCTCCCTCTTCGTGCAGGCTGAGATGAACCTGTGCCGAGATGAACCTGCGCCGTTTACAAAGGACTTGGCATGGGGGTCATTTCATGATGTATACAAATACCAAATCACCATAATGTACCCCTGAAATGCATAGTAATTGGTATGTAAATTACACTTCAATTTAAAAATTAACTAATAAGAAAAGAGAGGGAGGGAGGAAAGAAGAAGGAAGGAGGAAAGAGAAGGGGGGAGGGAAGGGAATTAAGGTAAGGAGAAGCCTACAGAACATTCTGTCACTGTAGAGGATTACCATCCCACCAGAGGAGAAACTAAAGTTAGTTTGACGAAGTATGTACTTTAGAATCTCAGCAAACAGTAAGAAGATGTGGGCTCCATGGCACAGAAATCCAAAGACACTAGGAGGTAGGAGCCACGCGGGGAGTAGCTGGAAAAGGCAAGGGGACACCGTGAGTCTATAAAGACAGTGAAAACCGCCCCATGGGACGGGAATTTGGGGCAGGAGGACAGAATCACGAAGCAGCACTGGAGAAGAGGACCGGGCAGAGGACGCCCCGGCAGCTCGCTCAGAAGAATGAGGTTTCCAGGCGGCGCCTTTGCCGTGTCCCCCCTGCCCTGGGCCCAGGGCAGACCCATCCTTCCAGGTCCACTGGTGACCCCGGAGGCGCACCCACATACTCTGCCTTGAGGTGTGGGGAGTGGGGTGTGGGGAGGGATTGAACAAGGACTCTGCCGGGTGGTGACATTGAGCTAGGTCTGGAAGGACGGCTGGAGGGATGAGCGGAGGACCAGCGTGCTGCTGGAGCACAGAAAGACAACTGCGGGAAGCCAGGCAGGGCTGGCGCCGAGCCAGAGCGTGACCTTTCTGCCGCTCGAGGTGGGAGGCAGCATCTCAGCTTGGATCAATAAACCTTTGCTGCTGTCAGAGAGGAAGCCAGGTGCCGGAGGTACCCCAGCAAACGAAATATGCCCTCCCACCAAAGGGTCACAGGCTGGTGGGTTTTCAGTGTGGGAGAAAGAAATGATCAAATTTGCCTTTCAGAAAGACATTTGTAACTGATGTAAAGTTAATTCATACTTTTACAACACCAAAATTATTCTGAGTAGCATAATTGAAAATGCTGGCTCCGAAGTCAACTGCCTGCATTCAGATCTGAAGCATACTACTTGCTGTGTGACCTTGAGCAAGTTATTTCACCTTTCTGGTCTTCAGGTTCCTACTCTTAAAATAGCACTACTGCTCCTATCACAAATGATGGTGACAATGGTGGTGATGGTGATGATGGTGATGATAATGGTAATGGTGATAGCGGTGTTGGTAATGTTGATGGTGATGGTGGTGATGATGATGGTGGTGATGGTGATGGTGGTGATGATGATGGTGATGATGATGGTGGTGGTGGTGATGATGGTGATGGCGGCTAATGTGTATCCAGCTCCCACTAAGCACCAACTACTGTGGTAAGCACATCTGCAGTAATGCATTGAATCCTCACGGTGACCCTCTGAAGGAGGTGCTAAATTGCTCCCATTTTATTAATCCTTCTGGAACAGTAGCCTGCTTCTGGTCAGAGAGGAGTTAAGCAATTTGCTCAAGGTCAAATGGGGATAGTTATAATTATGTTTAGTCTTCATAGTCTGCCTTTATTTCTAAGAGACAAACACCTTAGTAAAATTACAATTAATCATGCATTGTAAAGGGGAAAGCATGGCAGTGATGTAAAACCCCAGGCTTTCTCTGATGCCCTCCTTCTGGATCTGAGCATGAGTCTGGTGTAGGCTTCCCCATGCGTGACTCCACTTTGAACAAGGCCATTCTTGGCACCTGCCCCCTCCCTTCCACAACAGGCCATGTTAACCTCTCGAGATAACGTGCGTGTGATTATTCCCAGGCCTAAGCTAAGTGTTTGGTAACAGCAAGATTCATTCCATATGTTTTCTTAGCCTGATAAATTAGACCTAGCAATTTGCTCCCCTGCTGCACTAAACAAGACGACTAGACGCTCCTTATGATCATGTTTAACCATAAATCTGGTTAGTCTGATCAGTGAGCCAAGCCTGCCTATAGAAAAACATGAGATTTCTCCCAATTCAACGTGAAATAGCAAATGTCCCTGGGAATAGCCATGACAACGGTGAGGACAAAGCCATTCCCAATTCCATTATGATGCTCTGTGCTTTGCACTTCACATGCCTTGGCTCAAGTAATCCATGTAACAGGCCCACAAGCAGGCTTTATTCGGTCCATTACGTGGAGGAAATAAGTGAGGCTCAGGAAGGACAGGTGTCTCACACAAGGGCACACAGCTGATGAACGGCAGCGCTAGGATTTGAATCTAAGTCTCTGTCTCCAAAATCCATGTTCTTTTATACCCAGTCTAGAATACTAACAGGAGGGTAGGCAAGAGTCTGCAGGGGTGATCTGAAGCCTCTGATCAAAATTAGCCTCAGAAGGACACAAGGAGGGGTTCCTGGGTGGCTCAGTCAGTTAAGTCATGATCTTAGGGTCCTGGGATGGAGCCTCACATGGGGCTCCCTGCTCTGTGGGGGAGTCCACTTCTCCCTCCCCCTGCTCTTATGCTCTCACTGGCTTGTTCTCTCTTTCTCTCTCTCTCTCTCTCTCTCCCTCCTTCTCTCTCAAATTAATTAATTAATTTTAAAAATCTTTAAAAAAAAAAAAAAAGGACATGAGGAGAAAAGCATTCAAGGTACCTTCCGATGCCGGCCACCCAGGAAAGCATCACCCCATCACCTTGCTGAACACACTCACCAGGGTTCACCAAAGTCGACCAGAAACCCAGACCATGCGTATGAAAATAGGACATGGAATTGAAATCAAAGCCTCCCTCGTTATGAGCTTCCAGGCACCACGACATAAATTCTCTGGCACTCAAAGCAGCTGGTCAGATTATACCAGAGAAACCAAGGTGTCTGTGGACAGTGTATAAATTGAGTTCGCAGAAAGCAGGATAGATGAGCCACTCATCACTGTCCCTTTGGCCAGGTCACTGCTGGCATGTCTACACCTGCCATGTCTGAGAGGGAGTGAAACCAACCCTGCAGAACTGCGCCCTGGGTGCCTGCAGTCCCTCACCCTCACTCACATGCACAGACATTCCGAGCACCTGCCTTCGAGACACAGGGCCGCGTGCCGCAGGCTCTCCCCCAGAACGAGCCGGCCGTTCATCCTCCCTTTCCCCGATTCCCCCAGACTTGGTTTGTTCCTGCCCGCTTTGGGCTTTCAAGCCACCTGACATGTTCTTCTGTTGGAGGATTTCTCAGGTTGGCTTGTAATTATCTGTTCCCTCTTCTGCTCCCTTCCCCACGAGAGTACAAGCAGGGGAGGGGGCTGGATCCTAGAGTCCTGGTGCCCATTGTCGGGTCTAGCGTGCACTCAGCCTTCGGACAGGTTCACTGAACCAATAAGAAAGATGGGGTCACGGTGACAGGTAGGTTGATGGATAGACAGGTGACTTGGAGGATGGAAAGTTGAGTAGGGAGTATTAACCAGCCACATTCCTCCCCAGGCTGCTTCTCGATATGAACGTTTCCCCCGTGTAAAGAAGATTTTAAATAGTTACATACTCTTGCGGTATATGGACACACAGTGAACCTCTCCCCTCTGGCCGAGCATCTGGGAAGCTTCCAGTTCGTCATTACTGTAGATATCAGTTACAAAAATTCTCATAAATGCATTCTTGTGCTCTTCTCTGATAAATTCTGTAAGATAAGGTCCCAAAAGTGAAATTCTTGCTCTACGATGGTGTCTGCCTTTCAGACTTCTGCTACTGCGGATTCTCAGGCCAGCGTTACCGGAGGCGGCCGCTGCAGCCTCACAGCCGGCCACAGCCAGGCTCTCGGGAGGCGCAGATGACTCACTCCTGCACCTTCCTTCTCTGGCCTTCACATCGATCCCCGGGCCCCCCTCATCACCAGGCACTTCTTCCTTCTTCTCTGCCTTCTGGGACGACAGCACCTGCTGTCGCTCAATCCAATCAGTGACAATTTTCATTGAGGTCAATTCCGCTCTAATTTGTTCTCGTTCTACTTTAGATGATCTTAGTGCCTTGTTGGTTTCCTGGCACGAAAGTTCAGCTTCCCCGAGCGCTTCTTCTCTGCTACCTGATAGATCTCTGATGTCACACAATCGGTTTTCTTCTCCTGCAGCGCGCTCCAAGCAGGTGCTACCTTTACCTCCATCTCCAGTTGTGATGTTCTGTGTTTTTCTTCCTCTTCCTCTATCTGCCCGGGGCTGTGCTGTGTCCTTCCTTCCTGCTTCGTGACAGTTCCCAGGGCCTGGATATGTTTCCCAGCAGATTCATTTTTGACAGTGCTGCTTCATTATGGCTGGTGAATCCTCACCGCCATGGCCTAGGTGGACACGCGGAGCCCCATGGGCATCTCCAGGATGCTCGTGGACTGGAGCTGGGGCAGAGGCCTGGGTGGGGGACACTGGGAGGGAGCTGGGCTCTCACCAATGCTGCTGTTTAGAGAAGCCTCCAGCCCAGAGTCGGCTTCCTACTTGGTCTTCTGTCGGCCTGATCCCTGCTCCAGGTGTGCAGGGTCCACGCGTGGGACTGGCCACCTTCCCACTGAGTGCCTTGGGGCACGGGGGACTCCAGCAGAGCACCTTGCCCCTGGTCAGCCTTTCACAGGTGTTTCCCCTTTAATATGAGGGAGGATTTATGGGCTTGGATAAGATTTCCTGTGCTGAGTTCCTGCAAACCCTCCTCCTGCCCCCACTTTCTCAGGAAGGAATCATGCATGATCCAGTCCTCAGGGACATCTTGGCATTTGGGTCCACGCACACTATTTCGAGTAGAATGTCTTGACATAGTAGTGAATGGATGACACCTCTCTTGGTATAATGGGCAGCTGATGGATAGACAGGTGAATGAGAGGATGGGAAGATCCTCTGGTGAACAGCTCTGGTGAAAAGCTCCCCCGCCCCAAACCTGCAACCACCAGGGGGGCCTCCCATCACTGTGCCCTCCTTCCTGCTCTCGGGGATGGTGAACTAAAATACCCATGTTTTCTGGTCTGCACTGAGCTGAAATGAGCATGTGAGTCAAAAGAGGCCAATTAGGGGCTTCCTCTGGATGGTCTTTTCCCATCTAGAACTTGGGGAGCAGGGTTTTTTGAGGAGGGTCTCAGGTGCATTAAGGATGGGCACTGGGTATCCTGACCACTACTCTGCCTCCCGAGTCAAACTGCCTCACAGCACCACCCTCCACCATCCTAAGTCACATATGCAACAGGCCACGGTGTGATCTTAGGCCTCCCCACTGAGGCTTGGTTTTCTCATCTGTAAAATCAACATAAGGGGCACCCAGGTGGCTCAGTCAGTGAAGCATCTGACTCTTGGTTTTTGGCTCAGGTCATGATCTCAGGGTTGTGAGATCGATCCTCACATTGGGCTCCATGCTGAGCACAGAGTCTGCTTGATATTCTCTCTCCCTTTACCTCTGCCCCTCACTGGCTTGCTCTTTCCCTCTCTCTAACATGAATCTTTAAAAATAAATAAATAAATAAAATCAAGATAAAAATGCTTAGTCCCAGTATGCCTAGTACAGACTTCAAGAAGCTAATGAGAGGGATATGAGATAAGTATCAACAAGTTTTTATAAACTGCCCAGAAATCCTGGGTAAAGTACTAGATAATCAGACAGTAGTAGGCCAGACAAGGTACTGGTGGGTGAGGAGCAAAGATAGGAAGAAAGAGGGAGGGTCAAGCAGGTGCTGTCCCTGTTCACCCTCAGTTGTCTGGCTGTACAATTACGGCAGGCACCTGAGCACCAGATGCTTCCCACGCAGGCCCTCTGCAGCGGACACCTGCCTGCAACACACAGACACAGTCTCAGGGACATGTCAAGCATCACTGAGGTGAGGTCATGGATCTCCACAACATCAGAATCTGGACAGGAATTTGAGAGAACATGTTGAGTGGAGACCAGAGGTGTGGGAGCAGGAACCTCACGGCCATCAGATAGGCTCTATGTCGCTAGGACAGTGTTTGCTGTGATATCTCCCTGTTCACAGACACTCCCACTCGGTACAATCAATAGGATATTCTTGTCCTGCTGTTTGAGGCCCCCCAAATTTGGATGCAAGCTACCTTTCCAGATGTATGCTCCCTCTTCCTCTTTACATGCCCCTGCCCCATCCTTCTGTGCACATTCCTCCTCCACCCCTGAAGGCCCACTTCCCAGGCCCTGGTCTACAGTTCACTCATTTCTCACGAAGGCCCCTTGCACCTCTGCACCTGTTCCAAGTGAGCCCAGCCCAACACTGTCACCGAAAGCCCCAGCACTTTGTGTTTCTGATGCTCCCTTAGCATTGGTTGTCAACGCACTTCCATGGGCTGGCTTCATGGCTGCACTGAGGCACTTCTATTTTAAAAGAGCGTGCCAAGACTTAGGCCTCCATGTGGTTATTTCTTCATCTCAAAGGGACTGGGGACTTTCTCTCATGTCATTCTTGAGGGAGTACCCTCAAAGCCCGAGCCACATTCTCAAGACTATTCTTTTCTTTTTTTTAAGACTATTCTTAAAGGTGGCAAATTTTTATCCTTCATAGGATTTGATTCCAGGAAATGCCAAAGAGATGATCCAACAGTATAACACGGTGTAAAAGGAGTGATGTGACCCTAAAGCTCAGATATTAATTCTCTTCTGGGGCTCAGAAGGCAGTTCTAAAGAGCTTTTCAAACTGTCTGCAAGAGCAGCTAATGCCACCCCTGTCGCTTCCCTAGCCCTTATGTTTGCCTGTGAAAAAGATGGGGTCCCATACATATGCAGTGAATAAATAAATAATCCAACAGGTGCTTCACTCCAATCTGCACTGTCCTGGTTCCTGGAAGAATACTGTTCTCTTGGGCCACCACTCATTGTGGGGAAACCTCTTTCCTCTCTGTGACCATTCACCTTAGGCTTCCCTCCAGAAGAATATTCTTCAAGATTGGGACTCAGAGACCCCATGGACACAGTCTCAGGGGCTCTACTATAGAAGCATATTCTGGATCACCTGGGTGAGCACCTTTTAATGAAATGCCACACACAAGTTTAATGCCCACTTTGCATTAGTGAATACCTGGGACTGAGTCAAGATCAAATAATGATCTCGGTGCCCTCTAAATTTATTCTGTTTTTCACAGAAAATAGAATAATCGGTAGAAGAACCAAATCATCACATGATACATATTGGTATGGACATGCCAATCTCCCCCAAAACATGTCTTGCAGGACAACTCTGGTTGCTAGCAGATGTACTTTACAGACCCCATCCTAGCCCACGCCAACAGTCAGCCGTTAATTAGCAGTTTAGTACACACATTGCGAAGAATATTCTACTAACCAGCTTCGACTTTTTTTTTTCCCAAGGAATTAGATATTGGGAGATTTCCTTTGATGGCAACTGGCTTCACAAAAGAATGGATCAGTAGTTCAAAATAACTTCAGTGTGAAAAAGTGGGGAAACGTGATCCCTGAAAGCTCAAACAGGGGCCCTTTATACACAAAATCAGGATGCTAGCAAGTGAACTCCGAGACGCAGAGATGAAGCTTCTCCATATTAACACCCAGCGCCAGAGGTTTAGATGTGGTACATCAAGTTCATGCTGACAGTCTGAATTCTGTTCACGCCGGGGTTTTGTTTGCATATCACCTGTAAGCTTGTTTGAGGTTTACAGTTGGATGGGCACGCTAAGCTGAAGGAATTTAGACCTGATCTTATGTTTCATATAGATTTCAAAAACATAATAATAAAGGTAATTTCAACCAACACAGGGCATCCCTGAGAATGTGTTCCCTGAAACTGCTCTGAATTCACTGACCACAGTGTAACCACCAGGGGAAAGGCAGGCACAGCTCACTGCCAGATGGGCTCTTCAAGCACCAGAGCTGGGGCCCAGCAGGCCTGGTGCACAAAGTCATTTAAACCTGAAAAGAAGGTTTGCTTGTTTGCATGTCCACTTTGTAAATATTGTCCTGGGCTGGGCAGGAAGGGGTAGGTTTTTAAAAACACCCAGAATCATCCTTCTCTGTGTGCTGTTTTTCACCCAGGACCTGACACTCAGAATGCAGCCAGCCCTTTGCAGCATCAGGAGAACAAAGCCAGCCGGGTACCCCCTCAGCAGACGGGGTCCCTGAGCCACAGCCCCTGAGCCATGGGGAGTCCTTCAGGGCCCAGAGCTTGTTCTTTGAGGCCTCTCCTGTTTTCCTGTGCTTGTGGGAGCTGGAGCAGAGGGTGGTGTCCCCACGGAGAGTGGGGTCCTCTTGCTAGCTGAAGCGCATGGCGGGAAAATATGTCATTCTGGGGCACCAGAACGCTCAGCCGCCACACGACCTGCCCCTCACAGTGGTTCTGCAAACTCAGGCCTGGGCCACCTCCCCCACTGAACATGAGCTAAAACCTTTCTGCCAAGAACAAAAGCCACATTGAAAACCTCCCCCACCTCCAGTGCAACTCTGCCCGCCTGCCTCCCTCCCGCTTGTCACCTGGTTTAGGTATGATGACAAGAGCACTTGTCTCAGCTTATCAACCAGATTGTTTTATTGCAAAGGGAAGATTCATTTGCTTTGGTGTCAGAGTCTTGTCCTGAATTTTGAGCATCTTTACCCGATCTGCAGGAAGCCCAGTCATCCCTTAGGAAAGACACATTTGCTTCCAGCAAGTCTAGGCCTGTGGAGGCACCTGCCCTTGTCGGAAGCAGTGGGTCAGCATCTGGGTTGGGTCAGCATCTGGGTGTCGGCCCGGGACAGGGCCCAGAAACAATCTGGGCCAATCTTATTTCATTGATGGGGAGACTGAGGCTCAGTAAATGTCAACCTGTCTCAGACAACTCAGCTACTTGGCGTTAAAACTTCAAGCTCCCGTCCCCTGTCCCAGAAGACTTTCCATCGAATGACGATCACATTCACACACGCTCTCTGGCTGTGCAGCCACATCGTTTGCAAACAGGGCACCCAAAGGGCACCATTTTCCTTGGCAGCTTGCAGGTCATGGGGATCAGAGTACTTCAGGGCTGGAAAGAGCCCGTGGGGTCCAGCTGACTCATATTCCAGACGGGATCCTTGAGGGCCGTAGACAGGCGCGCTCACCCATCACAGAAAATGAGTCAGAGGCAGCGCAGAGACCCGAGTGCCGGCCTCCCAACCGCCCCGCCCCGCGGACTAGCTGCGTGTCTTTGGGCCACTTGCTTGCTCTCTTGCCCCGTCTGGATAACCCAGGTGGGACAAAACCTCATGAAGGACACGGTGGACACAGACCACGACCGCGGTGCTGGGGGTGAGCATTCAGATAGCTATAACCATCATTACGTTCACCCTCACCACTCTCCCCTGCACCAGCAAACTGCCTGTTACAACAGTTTGCTTCTGGAAGATTCCTTTGGTTTTTTTGGGGTTTGTTTGTTTGTTTTGTGAGGCAGCTGAGGAGTCCCAGTTCACATACATCCTGAAACTAAACCTTCCTTGTTTGGCATTTCTGAGTCCAGTGCCTGAAAGTCTGGGTCAAAATGGAACTGAGCACCCCACACATCTATCAGGAGGATGGTGCTCCAGCCTTGTCCTTCCACAGCTGGGTGATGTAAGCCAGTACATGCTCACTCCAGAAAGGAACTCTGCCTCAAGTCCTCACATATGGATGGACAGAACTCAGCCATTCTGCGGCCCCAAGGGAGGGGTGGCCATGCTGCAGCCGCCCTGGGGTGTGAAGCCCAGTGCACACCAACCACCTTCCACAACTAGCCCCCCTCTGCCCTCGGCAGCAAGGGAGGGCTCCCTATGGGAGGAGGAGCGCAGGCACACAGAGCAGCAGGGGGGCAGTTCACCTCTGAGCACAGGACTCACCCTGGGAGACACTGCGGAGGGCAGTGCGGTGTGGAAGCCGTTCTGCATGGGAAGCTGTGCACCCCATGCACCTGCCAAGCAGCTTTCCCCTTCCTGCCATGACCGTGCAGGACTCGGAACTATCTGGAATGTTGGCCTTCTGTGGGAGGATGGAGAAAGCCATCAAGGGTCCATATCTGAGAAGCTACAACTCCTGCCCATGGGGCACTGTTCAAGGTAAAACCGAGGGGGAAGGGGAGGAAACCCTAAACTGGCCTCTCTTGTCTCCTGATCTGTGACCCAGGAATGATCCTGTCTTACCATTGATGTATTTAGTATTTAAAGATCTGTTAAAATTGGGCAGCCCTCGTGGCTCAGCGGTTTAACACTGCCTTCAGCCCAGGGCGTGATCCTGGAGACCGGGGATCAAGTCCCGCGTCGGGCTCCCTGCATGGAGCCTGCTCCTCCCTCTGCCTGTGTCTCTGCCGCTCTCTCTCTCTCTCTCTCTCTCTCTGTGTCTCTCATGAATAAATGAATAAAATCTTAAAAAAAAAAAGATCTATTAAAATAGCGATAGACTCAAAGGCAAAATCAGGTAGAGGGACAAACCTCTACCTGATGGCAGAGAGCCCAGGTTCATGGTCAGAAAACATGCAGAGACAAAACAGGTGGGGCCAGGCCCCCTTTGTGAGCCCCCAGGAAGGGCATCTCCCCTGGGCCGATGAGTCCCCAAGAATACAGACTGGCAAGCCACATCGGCTTGTCCTACCATCCCTTCACAGAAGCAGGAGCTGTTTCGCCCTTGCACAATAAGAAAGCTTGGGCCTAGAGAAGTTCAGTGGGCAGTCCACTTTCACACAGCAAGCCAGAGGCTGAATCTCAAACCCAGGACCTCTGACTTCCATGCTATTGTTTTCCAATCACATCACGACCTGAGAATGGAATGCTAGAAACCTCCCAGGACATGTACCCAACCAGTAGATTTATCTGAGCCATTCAAAGATGCAGAGAAAAGCAGTAGGAACTGATCCCGAATTACATGACAGTGATGTCACTGCTCTTGCCAGCCCACGCCCAATGGTCATTATTTTAAAAGCGATGAGACTATCCCTTAAAGCTGGTGCTGGAGCCATGCCCCTGTCAACATCCGGGTGTGTGGGCAGGGCCCAGGGCAGATCCCCTGGGGGTTGCATTGCTGGCATAGTGGGTGAGGGCTGGGGCCTTGGCCGCTGGGACCTGCCCACCCACGCCTGGCTGCAGGCAAGAGCATCAAGAAGTGACGGGGCTTCCTCCAGGCTCTGGAGCCTACCCTGCAGCAGCTGAAGGCTCAGGCCAGCCTTCAGGACATGCAGCCAAAGTTCTGTGCAGCCTGCTCCTTCCCCCCTGCAGCCTCTCCCTCCTGGGTGCTCCCACTCCTGAGTGCTGGCCTGTCCTGTTCTGTATTCAGGGGATGGATGGCCCATCAGCTTGAGGAAACCAAACCAACCGATGACGGGGACACCAGCTGAGATGAATGTGAGTAGCAGGATGTGTTTGCAGAATCAGGATTCTGATACATAAACAATGCAATGTGTCATCATATAAGTACATTCAAGTTAAACACTGTTGCCTAAGCCATTCTGTGAAAGGTGGGTGTGGCAGATGGGTCACTAAGATGGCCCCATTCTCCTCACCCTTCTCTCCGCTCCCGAGATGTATGTTCTTTGCAATGTGGCTTTGCAGCTTCTTCTCTCAAAAGGTAGAATAGAGGACAGCCCGGTGGCTCAGCAGTTTAGCGCCACCTTCAGCCCAGGGCCTGATCCTGGAGACCCGGGATCAAGCCCCACATCGGGCTCCCTGCGTGGGGCCTGCTTCTCCCTCTGCCTGTGTCTCTGCCTCTCTATCTCTCTCTCTGTGTGCGTCTCTCATGAATAAATAAATAAAACCTTAAAAAAAGAAAAAGGTAGAATAGAAACCTCTTCCCATCACCTAAGAACTGGCCTTGTTTTGGCCAGAAGAATGAAGCAGAGGTGACGGCGAGCTGCTAAGTTTTGAGATCTGTGGGTGCTTTCCTTTCTCTCCCACCGAACTGCGTCAGCCACCTGGAGGACACACCCAGATTAGTCTGCTGGATGCAGAGAGTCACTTGGTTCAGTCACCCTCATCTCCTCAGTAGAAAGTCAACAAGTGCCAAAAATGTGGGTGGGGACACCCTACCCTAGACCAGCCAGCTTCCACCCATTCTGCAGCTGAATGTGGACACAAGAGCAGGCCAACACCAGCCAAGCCAGCTGGCCCACCATCCAACAGTAGTTCCCGGCTCCTGTTTGAAATCACCAGCTTCGGGGTGCTCTGTTATGCAGCACTAGCTTACTGATACATTGGAGAAGGAGAGTTAGGGAACTCTTCACAGAGAAGCGAGGAGGGCTTGCCTGGGCAGGGTCAGGAAGGGTGAACAGTCATTTGCTGGATATTTGGGCAGAGAAAAGAGTATTTGCACCAGGAAGATGGTGAGCAGCAGCATCATGTCAGCAGGACCCCAACAAGTTCTGGAATGTTGCTAAGGTCTGAAAGGAAGGGGAGAAGCAGGTGGGCAAGGAGGTGGAGACAGGTGTGGCCCAGCCCGGGCAGGCCCTGCACGCCAGGGTGAATCAAGTCGTCCCCAAACCTCTCAGCCAACAGCTTTACTTAATAACAAGTTTCTAGAAAGTTGAAAGAAGGGGTAAATGTGATGTTTCCAGTCCTACACCAAGGGCTGAAATAGTTCACATATGACCAGAAACTGGAGAAATGTCGATTTCCTTGTAAATCTTTTTGGAATGTGAATTTCCTCTGTAGCTCTCACATACAGTAAGGTTTGTGAAAACAGGGTTTATAAAGACTTCTCACGAGTGTGGTTATAACACGTATTTGATGAAAACCAAAGCCTGGAATTAGGAAGAAGTCCTAAAGTAAGACAATATTAAAGTCAAGGTTTTCCCAGAATTTTAGTAAAAAGAAACACTGATGGTTTAAAAGGAGCAGCCACCCTGGGGTGCCTGGCTGGTCAAGTCAGGGGGAGCATGTGACTCCATGTGACTCCTGATCTTGGGCTCGTGAGTTCGAACCCCACATTGGGTGTGGAGCCTATTTATAAAAGAAAAAGAAAAGAAAAAAACTATAATTTTTTAAATTTAATTTAAAAATTAAAAAAATGAAAGAAGTTGCCACAGCCACATGACATATCTCTCTGGTGGGAGGACACGGACAAGCCAACCACATTCAAACGTTATTCATTCACTCATTCATCCCACAGAAGCAGCAGACACAGACCCTGACAGATCCTGCAGTAGGTCCTAAGGATCTATACATAAATAAAATGGGAGCCCTGCCCTCACAGCACCCCCCAGCTGGCACCCCCAGGTGGAGGGAAGAAGGGACACACAGGCTCCCCCACCACACAACTCACAGGGTCTGTAGGGACAGAGGCCTCTGGGAACACAAAGGATGGGGCATGATTCCAGGCGCACCTTCAGCATGAGCTATGAACATTTTTTTTTACCCTCTTTATGAACAAAACCCTGCATAAATGCCCATTTGGTGGGCGAGTCCGCATATGACACTTGAAATTATGACATCACCTAGTCTGGGCCACGAGTGGGAGCCCCCGAGGGTGAAAACTCACGTGTTTCCCAAGGAACGAAACTAGCTAGTCGCCCCTTCCCCCCCACCCCCCCACCCCGCATGCTGCATGAGGACGGCTGCATCCAGAGCTCGCACGGTGGCTGGTGGCCCAGCATGCAGCCATACTGATCCCGTTTGGCCAAGTACTTAGTATCTGCAGGGCCTTGGAGACACAGCCAGGCCCGGTCCACAGAGAAGGAGTCCCTGAAGGCCGCCCAGATGGCCAGATAAATGTCTGGCGGAATTCCTGCCATGCTAGCCTTATCACATTCCCAGCATCTTCCACACTGGTAACTGGATCAACAGAGCTTTTACCGGAGGCAGAACTGAGCGGATAAAGGAAAGCTTGTTCGACACAGGGTGTCTGGACATCAAGTTAGCAAGCAGTGTGGACAGCCGAGGGAGAGCCTCTCTGCACACCATGAACTGAAAAAAAAATGCCAGACGGGTCAAGGAGCTTAGAGGTCAATTCACGGGATGAGCAGAGAGCCCTAGAATTGCATTTTGAAAGAAGGAACCTAGAGCTGAGTGGACTAGACAGGTCAGACTAGATGGCACTATTTCACGTATTTTACAAAATAACCAAAAAGAAACACAGGGAGAGACACTTGCACAAATATGTAAAGAGCTCGGGTACATTGATAAGAAAGGAATACCCCACTGGTTAGGCTCTCCGAACAGAGAGCAGATGATTGAACAGACGATTCCTAATAGAGACAAGTGACTAGTTAGACCGACTTCTGGGATGGTCTTGGACTTCACCAGCAATCAGAGAAACACAAATATTTTACCTATTAAAATAATCCTTAAAGTTTTAGTATTTATCTACTGCTGGTGAAAGTGCAAGTGGTCGTGTTAACTGGAATCAATCTCCAGAGGCCACATGGATCAAGGACCACAAACATGTCCATATACCTTGACCCACTTAAGTCCAGCTTCTAGAATGTTTCTTCTAGAAATCACTCAAGTGTGGGGAAGAATTGCCTACACAAAAGTGATCATTTTTTCTAAGAATAAAAATTTAGAAACGAATTGCATGTCCTCGTACAGGAATTAAAATGATGGCGGTAAGAAAGGAGGTGAAAACTTTTGCTTATGCATGAGATAAAATCCTATCATCGGTATGTAAACATTCACACAGTGATTAAAAATGAAAAACTAGAAAAATAAATATTCACATGGGACCTCTGGGTAGTTGAGTGTCTGACTCTTGGTTTCAGTTCAGGTCATGATCTCAGGGTGGTGGGATTGAGCCTCACATCGGACTCTGCACTTAGCTCGGAGTCTCTCTCTCTCTCTCTCTCTCTCTCTCTCTCTCATAAATAAATAAATCTTAAAAAAATATTCACCCAATTCTTGCAGCAACTGTCTTAAGTGGCTGAAATTGTGGTATTTTTTTCTTTTCTCTACTTTCCGAGGGATAGAGGAATATAGTTATATGGTTATATTATTCACAGAACATGCATACCATGCTGCCCACACCTGGTAACGTGCCCAGGACATTGTAGGTGTCCCCGTGGCACTGAGTAGACTTGACTAGTGAGCATCGTCCAACCACATCACACAGGGTATATGCAGCGATCTCAGACTAAATCTAAATAGACATCATACCCTATGAATAATATTCTGGGCTGCAAGCATCTGTGCTTCTCAGCTTCTGACAACCATGGGCTGCTGGCCACTATTCCCTGAGAAACCCAGGCCAATCTCATGAAGCTGGGGCCACGACGAGCCACTGGGCTCTGGTCAGGCCCTTGTCTTACAGGACTTGTCCGGGGACCTCTCATTTTGAACCTCTCTCTCTCTCTCTCTCTCTGTCCACTCTGACCATGCTGAGCTGCTGGGAGCTCCTCTAATGGACCAGACTATCCAATCTCCCTTCATCCAAAGGGCCCTTCTCTGCTCACAAATTCTCAGTACGATTTGTAGGGTTCAAACCCAGCCAGGGTAGAGTTCTTAGTTTTTGCCCCATCAGTGCCTCATACAGACACTATTATTCCCATTTGTTCACACGGCTGCCCCCAACCTCAAATTGTTAGGTCAGAGAAGGAGTGATTAGGTGGTGCGTGCTCTGTGTCTGGCGTGGAGTGGCTGCTCGGGAAGCGTTGGCTGAATGAACTGGCTCGGCAAGTGCAACAGCCCCTGGCTTTGTTAATTCACCTGGTACTAACGCAGAGCTCCAAGCCCCTGTATCTTTTTCAGTAAACAGCTCAGACTGAGCACACATCAGTGGCTTATCACAGATGTAAACGGGACACAGAGCGTGTACCAAAGCCCCATGATGAGAACATCTCACCCACTGTACCCTCCGTCTGCTCATTCATTTGCGGGCAGGCTCCTCTTGAGTACATCTGGGGTTTAGGGTTCTGAATCAGAGCCATGCAGGGTGAAAGGTGGACCCGGCCAGGGTGGACATTAGCAGCCCTGAATTCGGGGGCAGGCCCAGCCACTTACAAAGCACTTTGCAGTGCTGAGCACTAGCAGCAAGGAGCGGTGGGCCCAATCTCCACCAAAAATCCTTGCTAATCTCTTTATGGAGATACTTTCTGGTACAAACTCTGTGCAATTCCAATAGCAAATTGCAAAATAGGACAGAAGCCATTCTGTACCTCATCCTCAGTGAGAGATAATCACTAAATACTCCATCGCATTTAGAAGGATAGCTTTTTAAAAAGCAATGGGCACCAATTTGTAAACTCATCCTTCTTTTGTACAAGGTGGGAAGAGGGCTGAACTTCTGACCAAGATGTGTGGGACCACGAGCTACAGCCCTCTCTCCAAAGCCACGTAGGGCGACCAGTCACCCTGTGGAGTCCTGGAGCAGGAGGGGAGGTGAAGTGCCTGACGGTCTCTGACTCCAGGTGACAGCACTGTTCAGATCCCCCCAAATCAGGACACACGTGGCCACACGGTGGCCCAAACACGAAGGGACAGGGGTGATAAGGATTCAACAACAGCATCCTGCCCCAACTCAGAGGGACACTGGCATCAGCAAAACTGCAGTTCATACCATGGAAGGCTCTGGCTGGAGGTGCCTGGCCACACCGAGTGTTTTCCCCCTAATCCCCGACTCTGGACTTTACCCCAGGATCCCGGCAGCATCCACGACCCGGGCCTCAGCTGCTCCGGGAGAGCACAGGGACTTCCAGACACAGAGGCTCGGGCAGCCTGCTGACCTGCTTGGCCGCTGGCTGCTTGGCCCACTCAGAAGAGCTTCGGCGGTAAGAACACATTTAACCCAGCTCGTCTCAAACTTATTTGACCTCAGAATGCCTATGAACAGCCCAAGGAAGTGGTGCTCCTGAGAAATCGTTTTAGGAAATGCACCGAAACTTAGTTTTCAAAACCATAATCAGCAATAAACTGTTCCAGCCTCATGGGGAGTCCTCCCTGAGGAGCACCAGTGGTGAACCGGCACAGCTGCCCTTTCCTGGGGGCCAGAGGAAACCCCCTTCCCCCGGCAAGAGCCTCACAAGGGGCTCCTGGCAATGGCTGGAGCCAACTTGGTGACAGGTGGGTAGGAGTTTAGGATATCGGCCTGACACACCCAGACCACTGACATGCCTCCCAATGGCTCCAAAGTTTGGAGAATGGGAGTGGAAAGCCGTCCTCCACGAAGGCACACTGGTCTGCCGGCTTGCACAGCCAGGATGGGCCAGAAGCCCACGCCCTCCAGACATCATGGTCACAACGACCTGTCCCACCCCACACGGCCCCTCTGCACCGTGGCTCCACACACCTGCTTCCTGAGCCAGGGCATGGAGGCTCTAGGAAATCTGCTTTTGTCATCTTTAAATTTCGCATTTCCATTGGAAGGGAGAAAATTTCTAATCCGTTCCCCTCTTCTGCTTCCTACCTGTGGCCCTGCAGCTCAGCATGGTGATTCAGGCTGGTGAGTGAGACTGTGTCTTCGTGCCGGCTGTGCGGCCCTGACAAGTCATGCAATCCCTCTGTGTCCTCATCCATACAGGGAGATGAAACAGAAACAGTGCTCCCTGTCTTTACAGGGCCTGATGCAAGTTGTGAGTGCAGGAGGATACGGAGGGCATTTCAAGGGCAAGTGGTACACGGCAGAGGCCAGGAGATGTCCGCGAGTACCTCTCTTGCACACGGCACTTGCTCATAAGCCTGTGTTAGGCAGCAGCTCAGCTCCGGAGACGCAGCATGGGCCAGTGGATCCCATTCCTGCCCCAGGGCATGCAGAGGTGGGGCCTCCTCCACGACGCGGCCTCTAGAGCCCCATTCGGAGGGCGGCTGCAGGACGGGGCACTGCTACAGTCTGACAAAGTTTTTAAGTTTGCAAATTCGCCCAGAAGTCACAGTTTTGCCTCCTTCACTTGAAATGTCTGCTGATTCAATGGCATGTGCAGACAGATGGAGAAGACGTGCCGTGCGTAGACCTCGTGGGTACCAGGCCACAGCTCTAAGAGGTTTGCCATGTGTCATCTCACTATTAGTGGCTGTGCGTTAGTTATGCTCAGAAAAATATATGGTTGAACCATCTTAGGGGATGGATAAACAACCACGGCAGGGAGAGGCGGGGTAACTTTTCTGAAGTCACACAGCGAATCAGCGGGGGAGGTAGATTTACAGCCAGGCCTGTGGGGCTCCAAGGCCCACGCCTCTTTCCGGTTCATTCCGCCAGCTCTAATATTCTATAAGCCCAAGAAAACATCAACTAAAAAGCCTTTAAAAGTGATGAGGAAGGAATATGGGCAACAGTTTATTTTGTAGTCAGCAAAATCCACAGGAACTTTTCCTGAAATACTGCTTCCACACTGCTCTCTGGTGAGAACCACCTTGGAAAGTGTGGTGATCTGAACCGAAACTCACAGAGCTGCAGGCCTTGGGGATGCCTCTCTCCTCTGGCCACCTGACAGGCACTCATAGGTTTGCTAAAGGACTAAGTCCAGCTCCTGGCACACAGGGGACATGTGTGGCTGGATTTCATTCTCTGAAATCCCCTGAATGTCTAATTACAAACACAGTGCAGAGAAGAAGAGGGAGACAAAGGAAGGTCACCCCAGGACCTTTGCACATGAGACAGCATTCAGACAATCTGCTTCATCCAGTGAAGCTTCTCCAAAACTTGAGCTGGAGCAGCATCCTCCACAGTGACTGCTTGCTCCTGCCTAAAGTGAGCCTCACAGAAATCCCGTCCCCGGGCCCCTCATTCCTTGCACCACCTCTCGTGCAGATCAGTCCAGCAAGACAGTTAGGGATGTGCCCAAGAGTCTGTGAAGAGTTAGGAAGGTGCTTATGGAAATCAGCACACAGGCCACAGGATGAGGCACGTGCCCTGCTGACCCCACACTGAGGCTGGACAGTCTGGAAGGATATCAGTAAACAAGGGTGTGGGGTTTGAGTCTCAGAAAATCACCCTCAGAGCCTTGGAGCTCCACCTGCAGAGGGACTAGGCCCTATGCTGGCAGTGATGAGGGCTGCAAGTCACTGAAATACTTCCAGTGTAACGTCCTCCCTCATGCCCTCCATGCCCTGTTGGCCGGGCACCAATAATACGCTGGGCTATGTTTCCTTATTGTTAGGCCCGCCAGCCACACTGTACCAGTGACAGCGGGATCCCGGATGCACTCGCTGCCAAAACATCACCCTCTGGACTGAGGGACACAATCCCAACCCAAACCACCTGCTACCAGGACCAAGGGCTGAAGGTCCCCCTAGTGATCCCACCCCTCCCCTTATCAACATCACCCGGGTTAAAGGCCAGGCTCCCTGACCCACTCCCCTCACCATTATCATCTCATTTCCAGGAGCTCCTAGACTTTCCCTCAGGAACTTCCTTCAGATTCTTCCCTCCTTCCTAACCCTCTTTCTCTGGCCAGCAAACATGCTCTCCTTCAGGAGCCAGCCGAACACCACCTCCTCCATCCCTGAGTCTTGCCTGCTGGTCTCTTCCCCACTGCACACCTTGCTTCCAGCACAGACTACAGCTCACTGAGTACCTGTCTGTCTCCCAGCTAGACCGCATGCAAGCTTCTCCATCACAGGGAGGTGCAGTGGAGGCGTCTCTGAACCCCAGCTGTCCAACCAAGAATTGGCAAATCAACAGCGAGCGCTTTGGGGTTGAAATTACTCTGCAACTACTTCACTATGAATTACAATATTCCCATAAACATGCATTCTCAAAATTGAAAACTCAAGCAACATTGGGCATCAGTCAGAGCACAGGCATTTGGGTGCACACAGATCTGGGTCCCAGTTCCAACTGCATCACCTCCTAATGTCCCTGAGGAACTCAAGGCTCCTGAGAGGCCCTCAGCAGACCTCACTGGGTCTCCATCTGATGCCTTGCTCGGGGCCATCAGGAGGATTCAATGCTCCCATGGAGCCTGACCTCTTAGTCAATGCTCAGTAAATACCAGGTATCCATAATAATGACAAGTATAACGCCAAGGGCCCCCCAAGGGCAGACCTTGAGAAGGTGACTGACTGGTAGGACTCTCGTTTTATCCCATGCCAGCAGAATTCACAAGGATCCACATCAAATCTCTTTCTGTGAGAAACGTATGCACTGGGGGGGGGGGGGGTTTGGAGCTCCAATGTAGGGCTCATGCAGCCATATAATTAATAAATACTTTGTGCCTGCTATGTGCTAGGCTTTGGGAATACCCAGAACATAAAAATCTCTGCGTCTGAGCCCAGGGAGGTCTTGTCCTGAATGAAGAAATGCCTCTTTCTTGTACTGACACGAGGCCCTTTTGTGCATCATGGGAAGGAGATTCCAGCCTTGTGCAAACCTGACCCTCACGGCTCAGACCAGGTCTCTGTCTTGCTCTGCTCCCCTGACCCACGAGAGGTGGTGTCCCCGAATGACCGCACAGAGCACAGACTCACGTTTGTGCTTATTAAGCAAGATTCAATCAAAGCACCATCCTTTTTTTTTTTTATGTTAAAAATAGCCTCTCATTTAAAGTAACTGTATGTGGGGATGTTCAAAGTAAAAATGAAATTCACTACATGGTCATTCTCAGAAAATCCCAAGAAATGTTTATATGTTACCATTTGTAACAACATTACCCAAGGATCTTAAAATTTAAAACAGACGCAAGCTCTCGCCTGGCCACCTGGCTCATGTATCTACACAACCCACGATTATGTGGCGATTATGTGGTCGGAGGAATCTCTGAGCCTCTTCCAAGCTATGAACCAGACAGACACTGCTGAGATTGCTGTGCCTTCTTATTTTTTTTTAAATCATTTAAATGAGAAGAAATTCTTGCACAGGCAAGTTCCAAAGCTAAAATCCTACAGCTGCTTTCTCTTTTGCTACCAGGAACTGAATTGAGAAATCAGATGAACTCAGTCCCTTCCGAAGAAGTCACAGACACAGTGACACATCAGCCCAGCAGAATCTGCAAAACATTTCAGCATGGACACCACGATGCCTTCCCTCTAAAAGTGAAAGGAGGCAAAGGAGAAGGGAAAACAGGCCTCAGGTCCATGGAAGTCTGCTGAGAGCTCACCCTCCTCTCCTCCTTCTCCCCGAGAGCGCTACACCCAGATCAAATCAACAGTTGGGTTAAGAGCCAGAGGCACCGATTGGTTCACATCACCAATACCTTGTTTGCCGTGTCTCGGGCACTGGCCTCTCCACGTGGCATTTGCTGGACTGAGGCTGAGGTCAGGGTTCAAAATGTAAAACAGCACCAAAACCCCCAGTCGTTAATATAAACAATATTGCAATGCCCCATTTCAAAAATTGAAATTCATGCAGAAAATCCATAGGGAACCAAATACCACAATTGTAAATAAAGACAGGATCAGGGATGCCTCCTGGGGGGGCTCAGTGCTTGAGTGTCTGCCTTCAGCTCAGGGGGTGATCCTGGGGTCCCAGAATTGAGTCCAGCATTGGGCTCCCTGCAGGGAGCCTGCTTCTCCCTCCGCCTCTGTCCCTGCCTCTCTCTGTCTGTCTCTCATGAATAAATAAATATAATCTTAAAAAAAAAGGACTACAGGATCCACGTGACTGACTTTCTGTGTTTACTCGTGTGTCATGAGAGGCCGCGGAGCTGCGGGACCGGGAGCACCAGCCGGCTGAAGCGTGCGGTGGCTGCAGGAGGGACGAGAAGGGACCAAAGCACACTCACGGCTCAGCAGTGTCGGTGAAAAACAACCTTTTGCTGAGTAACACGGAAATGGATCTGAAACATATGGATTAGGTTCGTCCAAAAATAAACACAATTTTTAAAGGAAAGGGAAAGTACTTAGCCACTGTGTTTGAGGTTTTCCTGAACCCAAACCTTTGGAAAATTAGCATATGAGTGAATTACTCAGTGCCTGTAACACAGTCAGCTTTGAAATAGGCTGGTCCTAAAACCACCAGTTTGCTCAAAAACATTTTTGTTTTTCATGGTTTTCCCAAAGCTGTTCTCCAACTCACTCCTCCTGAGGTTTCATTCCTGTTATTCTTTTGAGGAAGGAGAAAGATTTGCACACCCATCGTCAGCCTGGGGGGCTCTGGACCTCCCGGGGTCAGGAAGCTCTAGGGGAAGGAGCTGGGAATAATTACCCAACCACACAGCAAGGACAAGAGCCCTGGAAGGAAGGCAAGTGAGTGCAAGCCAAGGTGCCACCCTGTACCAGCTCTGTACCCTCGAGCCCCTGCGCCCTCATCGCCCACCAGCAGACACCACTGCCCGCGCCCCCAGGGAGTAGAGAGAGCCAAACATGGCCTCTGCAACCAGTAGACAGTTCAGGGTCACCACTGAGCACCTCCAGATAGTTCTGTGGGATCTAGGGAGCCAGGGTCTTTGGTCACCTGTGCCAAGAGGTCAGGGCGACATAGGAGCCAGCCACTGTCCAGCCCTAGCAAGCCAGGATGGCATGCATCTTGATGGTTTGGGAGTCAAATCCAAAGTTCAGGGTGTTCCAATGTCTAGGGTGATATGGTTTGAAGCAAAGACCCCTGAATGTGAGGCCAGATGGCCCCAGATGGTGAGGCTGCTGGTCACCCACCAGCACGGCAGCGCTCCCTGATGCTGCGGGGTTCAGCTGGTTGTTGTTCTGGCCACAGGCAAGAGGAGCCTCTGGCACCTGGGGACACCCACCTGGAGGGAGATGCCACCTGCCTCTTTGCTCCGCTGAGGCTCCTCACAGAGCCAGCAGGGTCTTCCAAGAGGTGGGGGTGTCCTCCAAGTTCCCCAGACTAACCACGTGTCACTTTGATCACCTTAAATCAGTCATAGGATTTTTAGAGCTGGGTCTATGCTCAGAAGGGGTTCTTCAGATCCCTTTCTAAGGAGAAGAAGCACCAATACCTTTCTAAGGAGAAGAAGCACAGGTGGGTGAGGACAGCACCCCCCCCCCTTGGGTGTTGTCCCATCTGAGCATTGATTTTCTCCAGTAGAAGAGCTCTGTTAGAAGCAAGCAGGAGCCACAGCTTGAACTGGAACCTTCCATCCCATCCCCATGGGGTCAGCAGAGCTTCTCTGTTTTTATACTTTCGACTTACAGTCCCCGTTCAAACTCTACTTTCAAAAACCTCCCACATTCAAATTTGTCTCCTTTACATCAGTGAAAAAGGATGCAAGATCCTGTAAATAATTTATCGAGTCTTATACCTCAAAATAAGCTATTTTTCCTTCTTGCCAGCTTCTATAGAATCTGAAGAATCTTGGGTGCATAGATTGATGGACGAGGTTGGAAATAAAAAGCCCATTTTTTTGCAAGAAGTTCACACCTCTCTTTGTCTCCTGTGCTGGTCAGCTACAGCTTGAGTCTTCTGAGCCAGTATCTGTCACATACACTTGTCACCAGTAACCCACACACCTCATGTTTGTGAGACAATCACACAAAGCATACTTCTGGCATCATCTTATTAAAAACTATTGACACCAAGCCCAGCAAGACATCCAGAATCTTAAGACATAGCAAGACAAGCCACAATAATACGAAGCTGGCACTAGTAATATGAATGCCGAAAGCAAAATGAAATGATCCAAGGCAGAGGTTTTCAAATGGTGCTCCTTGGAACCCGCAGAGCTCTGTGGAACTCCTGGGGGACCTCGAGATAAAAACGTCCTCCCAGCCACAGCCACTTTTTATCTGGTTTGTAAATGAGATGTAGTAAGACTTTGTTGGGAAAAAAAAATATGGTTATAGTAGTTGAAAACCACAGTCTATGAAACTAAAGACACCAGGTGCTCAGAAGGACTCTCTCTTCTGCCTGGTATGGTTCAAGGTCTGGGTGGGTAAGGGCACTTATGCACCTGGGACAGGTAAGGAGCTTCCTGAACATGAGAGGTTGTGGGACATAAGAGGTTTAAGCCTGCCTGGGCTTCTGGATCTTTCCCTGAGGCCTTTTCTCTGTGTGGAACACCTTCTGAATTCCGCTCCCCAAATCCCACGTTGCCTCATGGGAAAATCCCTATGAACCCCTGCTAATCCTGCCAGAAGCACTGTATGCCCCCCTTCCTGGGGAAGTCCTCTGGCTTCCCTTGTCCCCAGCAGGTCCCCGGCCCACCGATCCTCCTGACCAACGTGTCTCAGCCCTCATCACACCATATGGCAGCTTCTGACCTAGGCGGCTGTTCTCCCAGCCAGACTGTTGTTAGCTCTGAATGCCAGGGACCATTTATTTAATCCTGCCTCCCCCCATGGCTAACACAGGACCTCCATGTAGAAGATGATCAAAATTTTGTACTCATTTTTTTTTTCTGCCTCCAGATGCGGCAGTGGATGACAGGACGCGATCGCACACCTATGTTCTGGGCTGACCATCATGCATGCTCATCCTGCAGGAATGTCACAGGGAGGGGGGCTGAGCAAGAGAACGGAGGTTTAAATTTCATTTTTAGGTTCAAAAAAAAGTTGTGATTTTTAGAGGCAAGTAAAGTTGTCTAAATGTAAACATGCATTCTCTGTGTCTGGAACCAGAGTGAGATGAGACTCCCCAAGTGATCTCTTAATACCAGCAAAATTACATTCAGATGCCTCTGCCAGGCAAAGATAAATTGCCATTTGCACAATGGTCTTGCACTTAAAAGTAACTCGGTTCAGAGAGCTGGAAAATTTATTATGACAGGGAAAAGGGGAACTCAAAGGGGTTCATGATATTTAGTCTACTGATAAGACGGTTTAGGAGCAACAATAATTACCTCCAAGAATTTGAGGGGTCATTATAAGGTCATTAGGAGGACACAGGCCAGCTGGACTGCATGCATTCAGACACCAGAAACTGACTTAACATAGACCAAGAAGGGCTGAGCTGGATTATAGGAAGGCAATGATGTACCCCTGGCACCTCCCAAGGAGCTTGGTGGGCCACGGCATCACTTGGGAGTTGGTTAGGAAGGCAGACTCTTGGGCCCCTCCCCAGTGCAGCCAATCAGAGTTTGCATCTTCACATGCTCCCCAGTAATTCTACATAGTCCAGTCTAGGAGGCACTGGCCACTGTGCTTTGCCCAGTCTTGGGCCCAAGCCTTACAGCCAACAGCAGGAACTCCTGAACCCAGACAAGATCAAACAGTATGACTGGCTCCCGGGAAAGCTCAAAACCCTCCTGCCCCCTCGAGATGTCTAGGAACAGGAGAGGCTGGCCACTTTACACTGGCAAAGGACCAGCTTCTAGACGTGCATTCCCCATAACACAAAATGTCTAATGGCCAAGCTGTCCTACAGACGGCCGAGAGAAACACCTGGGGTTTTCAAAAGCAGTTGTCTGGTAAAAGCACTTTAAACCAAGTTATATCTAAATCAGTCCCGTGGCTGCCCTTGCAAAGATTCAGAGAGAACACCTCAGCAGTTTCCCAATGCAGGAGGAGCCAGACTGTTGGAGCTGGAGAGAAGGAGACCTCCTCCCAGGGAGTGCTTGGGGGAGGCTGCTGTGCTCTCCAGGGCTCATGCACCTGCAGGGGCTGGGAGGGAAGGGAGGACCTGTGTTGAGCCTCGACAGAGCCCTCAAAACCATCAGAGCGAGGAGAGCAGGGCAGTGAGCGGAGAAGTGTGTTTCCTGCATGAAGGGAACTGCAGAAGGCAAATGTATATTTGATGACATTTCTCTGCATTCAGCCTCCCTTCTGAGGAGCCGAGTTTGAACAAAGCCTGGCACCAGAGCAGACAGTGGGGAGGAAGGGAAGAGGGAGGCCTACCAGAGTCTCAGAACAAGCAGCACCCCCCGCCCCCCCGGCCCGAGGGCATGGATTGGAGCAGACATTGATCCGGCTCACTGTCATAGCCGCTGTGGTCCTGCCTGATTCTACACGGTTTCCATGTGCCAAGCTCTCAGGGAAGGAGGCTTAGGGCCCCAGGGAAACTGGTAGAAAAAGGACTCAGCACTGAGAAGTGTCCCTCTGTACCTATTAACCACCCCTAAGTCCTACTAAGCTAACCAGATATCAGAGGGCAGGATATGCGCTCCTTTCCTAATCACTGTTCCAAGGAAACCTACTTGCTTCCACACAACAGTCTAAACCAAGCACAGGAACATGACCGAAGCATTCCTCTGATGATATTGGATATCTGGGCATCTGCCATCATGTGGAGACAGAGGTGGAGCCAGATGACTGTTCACGGGCATGGGGGCAGCCCATAAACATCACTCTGTTCCTCTTAGGAACACAACCCACACACTTGTGTTTCTCTGGGGCTGTAACTACCAATGCATTCGTTCTACAATGTGCTGCTCTGCCAATACCACGGAGGGGGCTACTCAAGCAGCGGGGTTCAGAGAAGGCTGAGAATACTGAGCTCACCCCGCTCGTCTTGCTGGCCTTCCCCAAAGGCCACTCTTGCTGTCTGACCTGCCCCAGAGGCTCAGACCCAGAGTGCCACAGGGCCTGTGGAGAGCCCCCTGCCACCTCCGAGGCAAGTTCCTCCCCTCACTGGCCCTGACTCCAAGGGGGTTCTGTGGTTCAGTTGTCTTCCTACCAGAAAGCTCTGTGTGCTGGATACTAGAACCTTTGTGGAAGCCCAGAGAAGAGAGCCAGGGCTTCAGGGTGAGCTTCAGGGTGAAGCCCAGCCTCCTGCTCCATTCACACCACCAGGCAGACGAAACTCATGGAAAGACTCCCAGCATCTGTGCACCGCATCTGTGAGCTCCATGTCTTTCAGATGGAGGGAGCTAAGATGACTTCTGATCTACCAAGATGACTTAAGATCTACTTCTGATCTCATCTACAGATGAGATCTACTTCTGATTTTCACAGATGAAAAAAATCTAAGAGTACTAGAATACGAAACTGGCAAATACACACACACACACACACGCACACATGTACATACTTTTTTCGGGAAAAAAATTCTAACTGTGAGATTGGGCCCATTATAATTCCATTATCCAAACTTCATGGTATTCATGATTTTTACCAGACAGAATCCCAAATGCAGAGCTGGAGGGTATCTTCAAATCCAGCTGGGACCAAATAACTAGCCAATGCTCCAGGCAGACCTGTGTCCCAGGCAGGATCTCACAGCCAAGCAGGGCTCCACCATGAAGGGATGTGCTGCCTTTTGCATGGGGAGGACCCCACATGAGCTTCCCAGACATGGTGCTGTCCAGTGCAGCAAACCCTCACTCCACCCTGCAGTGATCCAGAAACAGGGGCCATGGAGGCCACTCCCCATCAAGACCGGAGAAAATTCATCCCCGCCCCCGCAGCAAGACAAAGAGGGCTTTTGGAAATCCTGGGTTGTTTTGAGAGAAGTGTCAGGAAGAATTATTCCTCTCATCTGGAGGGCTATGCCAATATTTTGAAAATGACTTACTTTGTCTTTCTTCCAAGTGGTAGAGGTGAGAAAAACAGGTGCCTGATTTGTCTCACTGAAAGTTCTTCTGTTTATCCTTGAACAACATTTTTGTTGTGATCAACTTCAATTCTTTCATCCACAAGTTCTCCAACATGAACATAGAGTGGGAAACGGAGTCCCTGTCAAACAATTGCTGGTTAGTGGAGAGAGCAGAGGGCAGGTGCTGCAAAAGAAACTTTGAAATACACCTGTGATCACTGCCATTTTAAGAGTGTTCTCTGTGCTCCGTGAGGGGCTAAGTGGTTTACATTGTGCCACTTTAGTTCTCGTTGGCAACTCTGCCAGGGAGAGTGTGTGGTCCCATGTTACAGATGAGGAAGCAGGCACAGAGCTCAAGTACCTTCAACAAAAATCACACATGCTTCCTCAAAAAGAAAAAAAAAAAAAAGGATGCTTGATTTTTTTTACTTCTCCATGGACCTCCATCAGTCATCAACAGAATCAGACCTTGGACATGCCTTACAATTTTATGATAGAGGAAGATACACACTTCTGTATAGGTGCAGAGGGCAAAAAGGAGAGCCCCACTCCATGCCATTTCTTAGCAGAGAAAGGAGGTGCCTAATTTGCACAGGTGAACCCCTACAGGTTCTCCCCTCCCTGTTTCCAAGCAACCAACTCGAAAATGCATCAAGTGAACTCAAGAGGAACCTTTGGGAGCTTCTTGAAGAGTGTTTTACACCGTGGAGAAAACAATGTGGAGAAAACAATGAGGATCAGAAAACAGCATAGCTGCTTTTAGCAAATGCATCTAAATACATTCTCTGAAACTTGTTCTATTGGATGCTTCTCCGCCCTGTCTCTGTGACTCTGACACTAATATCTCTTCCCAATACCAAATTTGCTAAATAATGTAATAAAATGCAACACAGCCCCATGCTGTGTAGAGAGAGCAGTCTGAGCAGTCCCTAATTAGGTCTGGCATGACCTCACTGCCTCATCGGAGGCTCAGGCGTCACACATTTATAATAACACCTCTGAAGGGGCTCTGGGCGCTGCCGAAGAGCCGGAGACCCCCTCCCCGCCACCCCCCATGCCAGAGGTCCGGGCCGGGGCTCGGCTGCAGGCCCATCGAGGACCCGGTCACCAACCACAGGCTCCCTTTGCCCTCCTGCGGCCTTGGGACAGGTGACAGAGGGCTCTCAAAAACTAGCTGTCCCTGTCCTGCTGCCCTGTGTCTCAACACCTGGCGTCTGGGAGGGAAGCAGGCGACTTCCCGAGACCCAGGGCCGCGGACCCGGAGCGGAGGAAGCGGCTGGGAGCTGTCCATGGTGGCGCCGCGCCTGGGCACGCAGAGCCGCCGGCTTCCAGCCCCCGGGCGCGCCCCGTCGTCTCCAGACCGCGGAATGGAGCCGCTCGCTCCCGGGCTCACCCTCTCCGGGGCTGGGGCTGCAGCCAGGAACTGGCTCAAACATCAAAAGAGAAGTTTCAAAAGAGAGCTCTCACCTGTGGGCATCGCTGGCTGCGCTCTGCGGAGCGAGACTCCGGACCTCAAAGCCTGCTGCTGGAGGCGCGCCTGGGACGGCCGTGGTGTTCGAGCCGCGGGCACCGGCGGCGGGCGCGGAGAGCTGCGTCTGCGGCTGAGGACCTGGGCGCCCTGGGCGCCTTTCTCAAGAGCACATGCGCGCCGCCGGGGCCGTTCCAGAAGGTCTCTGGCCCTCGTCCCCAGGGCGACGAGCTGGAGACCCAGCCACAGCCCTGGCTTGCGCTTCGCCAGGCGCCTGCCTTTCACCTGATTTAACCCTTCCTGAAGCCGAGGTCCCTTGCCAGGCACCAGAGAACCGTCTCCCAGCAATGCCTGGCTGGCAGTCTCAGTCCAAACGTCAACAGGGGCTGTCACCTCTTTTAACATTTAATTGCACCCCCCGCGGGCCCCCCCCGGGGCACCACGCCGCTGGGAGCCCAGCGCCACCCGGGGAGAGTGCGCGAGCCAGCGGGAGCCAGCGGGAGCCAGCGGGAGGTGATGGGGACCCCAGAAGGAAGACCTTGCCGAGGCCGAGTAGCAGGGCGCAGACCTGTTGCCAGGCGCACACCCGCGGGTGCACGATGCGCGCGGCTCCCCGCCGGCTGGACCCGCGAGCTGGCCCTCTGTGCGCTCCCGCGCCGGCAACCCCCTTCCCGGGCGCCAGACCCCTTCCCTCTGCCCCTGAGAAGGGGGGTGACTCTGCGGAAAGCAAGCCCCCCCCAACACACACGCACCGCTGGTCCTGCTCCTGGGACGCTGGCGCCCCCGGGCACCTGCTGCTTGCAAAGGATCACACGGCTTCGGAGAAACCTCCCAGAGGGCAGGGACAGGGGCGTGCGCCCTTCGACGGGCTCCCAGACCGGCGGACAGACCGCAGAGCAGAGCGCACGGACTGGCTTACCTCGCGGTCGGTGGCCGAGGCGGCGGCGCGCCCCAAGGGCAGGAGTGCGCGGCCGGGCCGGGCCGGTGGCAGGGCGACGGGCCCGCGAGCTCCGAGGACGCGGGCTGGCACGGGCGGGGGACGCGTCTGAAAAAGTGGGGCTCCGCGCGCGGCCGCTCCGCCCCGATGGCCCGCGGGCGCCGCGCTCTGCTCGCGCTCTCCTCGCGCTCCGCTCGCGCTCCCCGGGCCCGCGCCCCAGCGGCCGCTTTTATAGCGCGCGGCGGGCTCGGCGCCGCCGGCCGGCTGGCTCCTCCCCGGGGCCCCAGACGCCCGCCCCCGGCCGACCGCCCCTCGCCGAGGTGGGGCTGGGGCCCGCGCCCCGGCCGGCCCCGGGCGGGCTCTGGCGGCCGCTCCGGGAGGCGCAGACCCGAGCCCGCCGCGCCGGGGCCCGCGGACAGCCCCGCGGCGGCCGGGTGGGGGCGCTGGAGCCCGGGGCGCGGACCCCGGCCCCGCGGCCACAGGCTGTGGAGGGAAGGCCCTGGTCGGCCCGAGTGGCCGCGGGGTGGGGTTCAGGGCTGTCGAGTCTCAGGATCTTTTTTTCTTTTCTTTCTTTTCTTTGTTAACTTATCAAAAAAGTGTGGCTTTGGAGAGAGCCTGGTCCGCGGGACCCAGTGTTCCTGCAAGAGCAACGCGTTCAAAGAGAACTTCATCTGAAACCAGAGTCAGACACACCAGACAAAGGTCTTAAGCCCCTCTGGGTGGCACTATTCTCATCAAGGAAATGGGTTCTATGAGGCTTCCTCACCTCACTTACTGGAGGATAGAAATGAGGCTGCAAGGGCAGCCGGGGTGGCTCAGCCTTTGGCCGGGGATGTGATCCTGGGGGCCTGGGATCGAGTCCCACATCAGGCCCTCTGCATGGAGCCTGCTTCTCCCCTTCCCTCTGCCTGTGTCTCTGCCTCTTCCTCTCTCTCTGTCTCTCTCTCTTTCTCTGTGTCTCTCATGAATGGCCCTTGTCCCCAGGGCGACGAGCTAGAGACTCTTTGAAAAAAAAAAATGAGGTCTTTGAAAAAAAAAAATGAGGTTGCAATATGCAGATGCTTAGCACATAGTAGGTGCTCTGTAAATTAGAATGCTTCCAGCATCCTCTTTTACTGGACAGATCAAGATCCTCAAGGGTCAAGGGAAACAATGTGACGGCTCTAGATGGTCTCCTGCCCGAGGAAACAGTACAAGTAGAAAGAGCCCATGTCAGATCCCTGGGGCACCTGGAGTCTTTTCTCAAATCTGCCACTAACTTGCTGGGTGACCGGTGGTCATCTACTCCCTTCTCAGGGTCTCTGCTTGTCATTTGTAAAATGAGGGCTTTGATGCCAGTTTTTTTTTTTTCCATCTGTCACACTTTTTTGGAGTTTACAACGTACCCTTTCACCTTGCTAGCTGGAGCCTCCTTGAATATATGTTTCTTCCTTCCTTCCAGCCAGCACCCAGTGAGAACCAACTCTGTGGGGAAGGTCCTCATTCTAGGCAGCACACGCCAGCCCCATGAAGGCACCACCACCAAACCATAGTCAGGCAGAAGCTTCTAGAGTCTGTGTCTGTCTTCCAGGCTGGGGCAGAAGCCCTGACTGCCTGGCTAACCCAGGGAAGCCCTGAGTTCCTCCGCAGGCCCTTCCCAGAAAGCTGGTCTGGACCCTCACTGGGGCCAGTGATTAGAATCCTCAACCCTTCCTTGACATCTTGAAAGGTAGCCAGCTGGGTCTTTTGGCAAGCATCCCTCCCCCACCTCTCCTTTCCAGCAAATTTAGATGGAGCTACTACCCACCCTCCTCAACCATCATTTCTGGTTCCCTTCCTTTCTTTAAGAGGAAGCCCAGACACCAGGACCCACAAATATCTGGAAGATGCTGAGGATCTGGGTACTCAGAGAGACGGCAGCTTTGAATCAGTCTTGCTTGGAGCATGGAGAGCTACAGGGGAGAATAGATCTGAGGCCTGCAAGGCATGTGCTCTCTAGTGAGAGGTGAGCTCCACAGGGACCGAGACTCTAAACAGTGAAGGAAGACTCTTGTCTGCTGATGGGCTCTGAGAATTCCTTAGTCATGTTTTCTCAAAGAACATTCTTTGGTGTCCAGCTTTCTTTATCACAGACCAATGCCCAGGGGAGAAACTAATGCTGATGGATTGCAAACAGGCTCCACATGTCTGAAATCAGACCGTATCAATGCCCATTTGGCACTTCCCATCATCATGCGATGGACGTTGACTGCCAGGCAACCCTCTGTGGCAACGTGGGCAGCCTTGGTCCTCTAGAATCCCTACCCAGACTTGCCTTGATGCATGGGCTTGTTCTTGGGAGGGCGAGAGAGCAACTGGTTAGGAAGGGCTGTGTGGGTTTTCTGATTCTTATCAGAACCTCCAGGGGGAGTCTCCAAGCAGGGGAGAAATGCTCTCAAAGGGGGTTACTCCCCCCAGAAAGCCGCATGGCTCTGGCGGAGGTGAGAGGCAGCCCCTCGGCCACATCCTGTGCATTGAACGTCCTGTGTGCTCACTGCGCCCACAAGCTGCCTGGGCCTGGCCTTCTCAGTCTGCTGGCAGGGTGCAAGCCTGGCCCCCAGAGCAGGGTCACTGTCGTCTACCTGCTGACCGGCAAAGCTGGTCTCTGGCCTCACAGCAGCCTCCCTGCATAGTGTTGGAGAGGCTGGCCGCACCTGTGGCTCCTTCCCGCAGGCCTCCAGACAAGGCAGGCTAGCCTGAGGAAGGGGGAGCGTGGGGAGAAGGAGCGAGAGTGCAGTTCCCTGCAAGGCTTCCAGCAGACCCCACCAAAAATTAAACCGCAGGCATCCCAATCCTGGGAGGAGGAGAGCCACCGGCGTACTTCAATTCCACCAACAGGGGTCGCCCTTGGACACGGAGCCTGAAGCTAGCAGGGGAGGAAGGGGAACTCCCAGCCTGCACCCTGGGGCCCAGTTTCCAGGACTCATAGCTGGTCAGTTCCTGTTTTGTTGCATGCAGATGAGGTTGCCAGCCGAGAAGAGACGAGTCCTTAATTTTTCTGGTGAGTGGAGGTCTGTGTTGGAATTTGGGACGGGAAGGCTTCCAACAGGGGCCAACCCCTTGTAAGCTCTGAGTGTGGATTTCTACATCTCCCTCACCAAACTCATCATTGCCATAGAGAAAGAACATTCTTTCCTGCGTTTTTAAATATCTAACATACTTGTGTTTTCACATCACGTATTTCTTTCTCCTGAATGCAAAGACTATGTTGTGTTCCTGGCAGGAAAAAAGGAAAGAAAGAAAGAAAAGAAGAAAGAAAGAAGAAAAGAAAGAAAGAAAGAAAGAAAGAAAGAAAGAAAGAAAGAAAGAAAGAAAGAAAAAGAAAGAAAGAAAGAAAGAAGAAAAGAAAGAAAGAAAGAGAAAGAAAGAAAGAAAGAAAGAAAGAAAGAAAGAAAGAAAGAAAGAAAGAAAGAAAGAAAGAAAACCTCGGAAAATTCAGAAAATGGACAAAGGAGATCACCTAATTGCAAACCTAATGTGTGTCTATTACCAAAAGTTTGAAAAATATGGAAAAGCACAGAGGAAAAATATCACTGCTACTCAAAGATCATCTGTCAACTTGCTGTAGACAGCCAAGTGTTCTTCCAAGTCTAAGTTACATAGATAGATGCACGAATGCATACGTGTAAGTTTTCCGTAAGCAGTTCGCTGTTTAGCTCAAAATCCTTCTCCACCAGGGTGTGTGTGGGCGGGGGGGGGGGGGGGGGGGGGAGCAGGAATGGAATCCTCTAAATTCACTCTTTTACGTACAAGAGTCCTTATGGTGTCCAGCAGAGTCAGTAGGCTCGAGGAATTTACACTGTAAATGAATGGATATGCAGAGAAGCATTTTTAATTAAAATAATATGCATGCAGTTCATGGGAAAAGAAACTCAAGTGGTTCATAAACATTTGAAAAGAGGCTCAACTTTGCACACAAAGAAATGCAAATTAATACTACACTGAAATACCTGTGGATTGGCAAAACTCCAGAAGTTTGATGTTCTTGCCTTTGTTGGGGGATCTGGTGAGGGTAGAGAACAGACCCTTGCCTCAAACATTGCTGAGGAAAGCTTAAATCGGTACAATCTCTGAGAGCAGTTTGCCAAGATTTATGAAAATGTATAGGAGATTTGACTCAGCAAGTCCACTTCCAGGAATTAATACTATAGACATATTTGCACAACATGTGAAATGACATGTGCAGAGTTATACGCTGCAGCTCTACTTGTAATGATAAAAACTGAGAACAGCCAAAATGCCTAGTAATAGAGCTAATTCACTTATGTTATGTCTGTACAGTGGAATACTATGCAACTATTTTTTTAAGAATAAGGATAACTTTTATGTTTATATTTATATTTTAAAAATCAGGGGAGCTTTGCTGGCTCAGTGGATAGAGCATGTGATTCTAGATCTTGGAGTCATGAGTTCCAGCTCCACACTGGGTGCAGAGATTACTTAAATAAATCAATTAACTTAAAAATAAAATAAAATAGGGGTGCCCAGATGGCTCTGTTGGTTAAGCATCTGCCTTCGTCTTCAGGTCATGATCTCAGGGTCCTGGGATTGAGTCCCACACGGGGCTCCCTGATCAGCGAGGAGTCTGCTTCTCCCTCTCCCTCTCCTCCTCTGCTCATCCCCTGTCTCTCAGGTAAATAAATAAAATCTTAAAAAAAATAATAAAAACAGAACTACCGTATAATCCAGCAATCCCACTTCTGGGTATATATCCAAATGAAATGAAAGCAGAGTATTGAAGGGATATTTGTGTGCTTATGTGCACTGTAGCATTATTCACAGTGGCCAAAAGGTGGAAGCAATCCAAGCACCCAACAACTGATGAAGGGATACACAAAATGTAGTATATGCATACTGTCAAATATTATTCAGCCTTAAAGGAAATCCTGACACTGCCACAATGTGGAATAACCTTGATTGAGGACATTATGCTCAGTGGAATAAACCAGTCACAAAAAGACAAACACGATATGCCTCCTCTTCTAGGAGGTACCTAGAACCATTGAATTTGAGGGTCGAAAGCAGAATGTGGCTGCCAGGGGTTGGGAGGACAGGGGGAGGGGGAGCTGGAGATTAATTGAGAGAGAGTTTGGTTCTGCAAGATCACAAGTTCTGGAGATTGTTTGCACGACTAAGTGAAGACACTCAATACTATGAGCTGTACACTTCAAAATGGTTGAGATGGTAAATTTTGTGCTATCTGTATTTTACCACAATCTCAAAAAGAAAAGAAGTGTTACAAAGAAATTATGGCTAGAGATTTCCTTCCCAAACAATCATTCTCTATTCAAAACCTTCTGATTTCGTCAGGCTCCCTGCATGGAGCCTGCTTCTCCCTCTGCCTGTGTCTCTGCCTCTCTCTCTCTCTCTCTCTCTCTCTCTCTGTCTCTCATGAATAAATAAAATCTTAAAAAAAAAAAACAAAAAAAAACAAAAAAAAACAACCTTCTGATTTACTTCTCACTTGGAGCAAAATCTGGAGAATAGATGCGGCTGGGACCAGAATGGGTCACTCAGCTCCCCTGCTCTTCTATTTGCTCAGCCCGCCAAATACGCTCCAGCCTGAGGTCTTCTGTCTTGGCTGTTCTTTCTGCCTGAAATGCCCTTCTACACCCTGCCCCTCTCCAGAATTCTGTGTGACCCCGTCACTGACTTTGTTCAGGTGTTTGCTCAAAAATCACATGCAAGAGAATTCTTATCCATCCTGACTACATACTAGGTCATCATCACCCCCAGCCCATCCCCTTCCCCTGATTTATTTTCCTTCTCTTTTTCCTTTATGAGTTGTCCCAATACCACTGGAGTGTGAATGCCAATGGATCAGAAATAGTCATTTGATTAACTGCCATCCCCCAGTGGCTAGAACAGTGCCTCCATGGAAGAGCAGGCATTCCATAAGTATCTGTTGACTGAATAAATAGAACTCTGGTTACTTCATTACAGCCTCAGTTGAACAATAACCCACGACAGAAGGTGGGTATAGTAAGTATGATTTGTCTTTGATCCTTAGGTGTTTAGGATCTTTCTCCAAAGATCAACTGTGTTACCTTCAACTCCATAAGGCCATTGGGAGACAGTGTGTTTAGTTGGCAGTGCCATGACTGGGTTTCAGGAAAATTAAGGCACAGCCCACAAAGGCCTCCTCATTTCTTTTCTGCATGGAAAATATGAAACCACCCTTCAAGACGCAACACCAATGTTGTTGCCATAGGCACCTATCTTTTCTGATCTCTCCCACCCTGAGTTCTCATGGAAGTTTGCAGGGAATTCTGTCCTAGGAGCACAGCAGCGCACATGGCCCTCTCTTCCCTGGCACAGCCCCACCCACCCACCCACCCCCCCGCCACTTCTGGCTGTGCGCTTTGTGGCACAGACGCATCTTATGCATCTTTCTGTCCCCGGACGAGCACAACGATAGACAGAGGGAATGCTCAGTAGACGCCTAAGTCAAATAACATTCCTCCCCTGAGATTTGTACAATACACCCAAAGAGAAAGTCCCAGCATGAAAAATAAATATAAACCACACTGTTTAAATACTCCGTGTAATTCCTAGACAACCAAGAAGTACATTTGCTAATACCCTTCACTAGAACAGTATCCCTCGTGGTTTCTATGGCAACATAATAGGCACACTGATGGCTTTTCATGATGCTACAAAACCTTTGCCTTCTTTCCCAAAGTGTAGAAAGTGCACCAGTGTAGGAATGGGCTGTATTTGACCTTTCCCTACATCAATCTCTGTTCTTGAGTGATTCCCTTCCCGTGCATCACCTCTTATACAAAAATGAAGGGGTTGGACTATCCTGGATGTAGTAGACTGGATGTCTGAAGGCCCCAGGGCTGTAGATGGGCTTGTGTGGTCCACAAGGGGTGTGGGTGTGTCCTACAAATGTGACTGCCACTCTAGGACACCGCTTCCCATCTATACAGCTGCTCCACCCCATGCATTTACAAAGGTCTATATCTATGGGTGTCAAGGGGTTTTGACAGCTCTGGACTAAATCCACCTATTTGCACAGGGTGTTGAAGGAAGACGTCACCACTGCATATCAGGAGCAAAAAGCTGGATCCATTACTTGCTGAGCAACGAACACCGCAAAATGCTGATCTTGTATAGAATGGGAAGTGTGAGGCTCAGGGATTTGTGGATTCCTATCAGTGGGAGACTTTAGGGATTAAGTGACCTTTTGCCAAGGAAGCTGGGTCCCTGGAACAAGGCTGGTGCTATTGGCTGGCCTTAAGAAGCTGCGTACTAATGGGACAAGGTTGTCACTGATGGATGGGGACAGCTTTAAAACCTGTTCTCCTGGCCAAAATCAGTAAGTATTTTCTTGAACAGGGAGTATAGGAACTATTCCAGTAGGACCCCTTGTTTATTTCAATGTCAAATAACCTTACTCAGAGATTTTCAAATTTTAACATGCATCAGATCCAATCAGCCATGGGGCTTGTTAACATAGCAGGTCTTGGGTGGGGACCAAGAAACTGCACTTCTAGTGAGTTCCAGGGTGATGCTGGCACTGCTGGTCCAGGGACCACACTTGGAGAATCACTGGTCTAACATGATGAGATGCGTGCTTATTTGCCAGTTTAAAAAAATCTTCACAATAAAATACCAATGAGTCTAAGAATTGGGTAAATGGATTTGTGCAACGGTTATCAATCACAGCCATGTTTGGAAAATAATGTATGAGAATACATCAAGAGAAACAGAAGAGTTATCCATTGACAGATAATGGTCAGAAAATAAGAATTTCAGGACATAGCACAGTGAATGGTACCATTTCCCCCATATGCTTTTTGCTAATGCTCTATTTCTCCCAATGATAATAGCTGGTGTTTTTCGGGGGATCAGTATGTTGTAGGCTTATATAATCCTCACATTACTATTATGAGGGAAGTACTAAATCATCCATATTTTGCAGGTGAGAACATTGAAGCAGAGAGAAGTGGATGAATTAATGAATTCCATATGTAATCCAGTTCGATAGATGAGATCTGATGGAAAGAATATCTACTGTATTTTATTTTTTCTAGTGGCCACTAATTATACCCCAAGTGGTCTTGTTTTTAAGAGAAGCCCCCCTGAGTCTTGTCCTGGAAGGGAAGGGGGTCATCTTTAAGATGCCAGCAGGCTAAGCAGAAGGCAAGTGCCCAGCTTGGTCGGTCTGTCCTTTGTGTCTGTTTTTTCTTAAATTATTCTAATAACTTGACAGCACAAACATGGCTGTATGAGGAAGTCCTGAGGTTCCTTCCAGATGGAGGCGGGATGTCATGGGGTCCCCTCTGAGGAGAGAGGAGGCAAGCGATTCTCAGCTTTTCACTTTGTATTCTTCTCCTGGTGGGCTGGACTCTTTCCCCGTGACCATGCACTATTTTTGGAATAAAACACAACCAATAAACCATATTAAGAGAAGAGTTTGTAAGTCAGGGTTGGGCAAACAACAGCCCATGTGCTGAATCTGGCCTGGCATCTGTTTTTATAAATCAAGTTTTATCAGTACGGGCCACATCCCCTCATGGACCTGTCCACTGTGGCTTCAGGGCAACTGGGCAGCTTGAGAAACTAAGTATGGAGACCATGTGGCCCACAGAGCCAAAAATACTTACTATCTGACCCTAGAAAGATAATGTTTCTGACCTCTGATCTAAAATTGTTTATTGTAGGGACACCTGGGTGGCTCAGTGGTGGAGCTCCACCTTCAGCTCAGGTTGTGATCCCAAGGTCCTGGGATTGAGTCCCTAAAGGGAGCCTGCTTCTCCTTCTGCCTGTGTCTCTGCCTCTTTCTGTGTCTCTCATGAATAAATAAATAAAATCCTTAAATATATATATATATATATATATATATATATATATATATAATTGTTTATTGTAAATTCCTTGAAGATTCCCCCCAACAGGAATAAGGCTAACAGAACCAGGTTGTTTCTGCTGAAGATAGGCACAGGCTGTATCTTATTAACTGACCAACAGCTTACAGGCCTTGTGTATACACAACAAATATAAGATAACTGCTCCACTAAAAAACAAAACAAACTTTCCTATCATTTCCAGGAATGCAAAGGCTGCTCATGGGTCTGATAAGGCTCAGAAGAGTTGGAGGCAGGGGTTTTGTTTCTGGCTGGATAGCAGGCTGACTACCCTGCTAAATTTTTCTCCCTTGCACCTGGTACTACTTGGCACATCATACATTTATTGTATTATTGCCTGTTGTCCCACCTTGACCAGAGTGTATGCTTTACCAGGCGAGGAGCACAGTCAGTGTGTAAAGAGCATGATACACAGGCCATCCAGATTCTTGGTGCTTATTGGATTGATGTATTTATTGATTTCTTCTTGTGGTTTTGAGGAAAAAGGTTTTTATGTATTTTGAGACTACTTAGTAAAGTAGTAATAAAGAAAAAAACCCATTAAGGTTTACCCAACTAAAATTAAGACCATCTTTCCCACAACGGATGTCATGAAGAGAATAAAAAGGCAAGGACCGTACCGAGAGGCTGTATTTGCAACATACGAAATAAATAAAGCATTAGTGTCCAGGATATATAAATAATCTCATAAAGGAGGAAAAGATAAAAATCTATCAGAAAGATGGGCAAGAATAATGTACAGACATTTCCCAACAGAGAACTTGCAAAGGGAAAAAAAAAAAAAAAAAGAACTTGCAAAGGGTCCACATGTTTCTGAAAAGTTGCCTATACTCCTGAACAATCAGGAATGATGTCACATCCACTGTTTAGGGAAAGATTCCCAAAGTTCCAGGATGTCAAGTGGGAGCACTGAGACTTCTGTGCAGGGCTAGTGGGAGGGAGATGGGGGCTCTGTGGAAGTGACTTGGCATCATGTGCAAAGGTGAACAATGTGTTGCAGACTCAGCAGGATTTGTATTTGGACCACGGGTCAGCATCACCTGTGAGCGTCTCAGAAACACACCATCCAGAGTCCCACCATGGACCTACTGTGTCAAAATCCGCATTTAATTGCCCACTGGAAGCTCTCGGGGAGCTTTAAAAAGTGCAAGTACCCAGGCTACCTGCCCCCCCAGACCAGTTAGATGAGAATCTCCGGGGGTAGCACCCGGGCATCAGCATTTTAAAAATTAGCTACAGACTGGGGTGCCTGGCTGGCTTAGTTGGTAGAACAATGTGACTCTTGATCTCAGGGTCATGAGTTCAAGCCCCAAGTTGGGAGGAAAGATCACTTAAAAAAAATTAGCCTCTCAGGTAATCCCAACATGTAACCAAGGTTAAGAAGCATCAACCAGAAATCTCTCATATCACAAAAAGTACAAAAATACATTTAATAGCAAAAACCTGGAAGACAACCTAAATATCTCCAAGAGTAGATTACGTATGTGTGTACACACAGGCACACATGCACACACATGCACCATGTGCACACATGCACGTGCACGCATGCACATGCACATGAGTACGTGCGCACATGCACACACATGTGTGCACGCACACACTCTCACTATAAAGCAAAGCATGAGAATGACTACAGGAAGTTCAGGATGGTGGTTACTCCGAGGCTGCAGGAGGAAAGGCCACGTAGGGTGTTCATTCCGCCTCCTTAAACCATAAAAATATGCTTCATCCACCATTTGGGAGAACATTCCTGAAATGTTTTAAGAGGGCGTCTTCCTCGCAAGTTCATCCAGATCCCGTCCATGCCACTTACCCCGCCCCAGGCATCGTGGCTGCCGCCGGTTGTCCAAGCTGATCGTCTCCGCAGGGCTGAGCTGACAGCAGGGAGAAGACCCACCTCTCTGCCCCCCGGGGCCTCTCCCACTGCAGGTCCCGGCTCGGAAAGTTCTGGGTGAGCCCGACAGACGTGAGGGGCACCTGGAAGCCCAGAGAAGGGAAGGCCGCGGGCCGTTCAGGGAGGAGGCAGCTCGTGCGCCTGCCTGCAAGCCCCTGGGCGGGTTTCCACTCGCACCCAGATGGAGCCAGACCCTGTGGGGACTGAACAAGCTGGGACCAGCCAAAGGTAAGTCATTGAGCAGCAGAGAACTGGTTAAGTAACAGTGTGGCAAGGCCACTGGCAGGGAGGCTGTCAACCTGGAGCTCACCAGTGCCTTCTGTTGCGTTCTAGACCCGGGCTCTGGCCATGCCGTTCATGAGTGGGTCCAGGCCCCCAGCACCGCCTGCAGAGCCTTCCTACCTGCAGAATTTCACCAGATGCTCCTGGGTGGTAGGTGTTACGGCCGGTTTAGGGATGAAGAACGGGTTGAGCGCAGGTACACGGCTGTCCTGGGTCATGCGGTTACCATGGCTCAAAAACTCGCCACCAGTCCTGCTGTCTAGGTGCCCACAGCTCTTCCCATGGGCCGGCCCCACTGCTTTGCACCTGGGAAGACCTCTCCACTCCAGCCGGCACCTGCCAGGACCCCCACCCTCTGCAGGGAGCTTGAACAGACCCCCGCTGCCCCCGGGCCTGCCGCCAGGATCAATCCAAGATCCTTCATCTCTGCAAAATCTGCACTCAGTTCTCAGGAGTTGAAAAGACTGGCTTTTTAAAAAAAGATATTATTTATTTACTCATGAGAGACAGAGAGAAAGAGAGAGGCAGAGAGAGAAGCAGGCTCCATGCAGGGAGCCCGAGTGGGACTCAATCCCAGGACTCCAGGATCAGGCCCTGGGCTGAAGGCGGCGCTCACCTGCTGAGCCACCGGGGCTGCCCAAAGAAAAGACTGGCTTTAAAAGAACCTGTGGCTATTATCTAGCTCAATGTTTTTATTCTTTCGGAACCACTGGGACCTTGGACAATCTGCTGAAACTGTGGAGCTTCTCCCCAGAAAAATGCTATTAAGTGAAGACTTCCAAAGCCTGCCATGTAATTTCAAGGAGGTCACAGACCCTGATTCCTGTAAGAATTGCAGATCAAGTATAGTGTTTCCTTCACATGTTCCTTGTGATCCAGCAATTCCCCTTCTGGGTATTTACCTAAAGAACTGGAAGCAAAGACTCAAGCAGATACCAGCACACCCTTGCTCACAGCAGCCCGGTTCACTATCGCCAAAGGGTAAAACATCCCAAGGGCCCGTCAGCAGAGGAGTGAGGGGACGAACGCAGTGCAGCTTATATGCACGCAACAGAACATCACTCAGCCTCAAAAAGGGACGAGATGTGACCACATGGATCAACCTTATGCTACGCAAGTTGAGCTAGGTGCAAAAGGATAAACGTGTAGGTCCTTGTGCATGATTTGGTTGCATTTGAGTGAAGCGTTTGCGGCAAACTCATGGAGACAGGTGGTGGAAAGGTGGCTGCCAGGGGCTGGGGCAGGGTGATAGGGAGCTAGTGTCTACCGGGACAGGGATTCAGCATGGGATGATGACAAAGTACTGGAGATGGACAGTGGTGACAGTTGCACGGTGTGAATATATTTCATGCTGTTGAACTGTACACCTAAAATTGGTTAAAAGAGTGAATTGCATGTTATTCATTCTCCCCTGGCTGGTGAGGAATAGGGACAGGGCTAGGCCAGGCCACCTTGTGGCAGGGCTGCGCCTGGGGCCATCTGCCATGGACTGCACCCAGCAGGTCTGCTCTGCACAGTCTCCTGTAATAATGGCTGTCTTCTCTGAGGAAATCCCAGTGGGCAAGGCTTCAGGGAAGAGGTGGCATGGGAGCCAGACAGCACAGGATATGCTATTATTCATAGGAACTTCAGCTATTGGCTTTGTAAGCCTTACACCCGAGGGGATGAGATCTACCCCAGAGGATTGTCCTCTCCAGTAAAAGCAGCATATTCTCAGGAGTGAGGTAGTGCCTCCCAATGGGGTTCCAGAACAAATGACAGCAGAAAAAGATCATGCTGACCCCATTCCACAGCCACTCCACATGTGTCCTGAAGGATGGGCTCCGGCTTTCCCCTATAGAGACCTACTGAAATACATTCCAGCAGAGACATACGTCTACAAACATTTTGGTGCACACTTAGCTCTTTGTCCAAGCCTCAGTGCATGGAGGGGTAGGGTGAAGAGAGGGAACCACACTACAGGACATATTTGGGAACCAGTTTTATCATGTAACAGCGCATCTTGACAACGTTGTCAGGTCATACCACCACTCTGAGGCAACCTGTATGACGCCTGTAGAGGAACAGGCTGCATGGACATAGTGGTAACTGTTGCTGGAGACTGAAATTGTTGGCAGGTTTCCACTCTCACAGAGTAGCCAGGATTATCCCTACAAACCCATCTCATCCTCTGGATTATTTCCTAAGGATAAATTCCTCAAAGCCAAATTGTTAGACTAGACTTTTGGTCCAAAGTATATTGGTTTGTACAATTTGGTGGGTAAAATAAAAAGAAAATTTTAGAAGTGCCCATTTATCCACACCTTTACCACCCATGGGTATTCTATTTCAAGTGCTTATACCAATTTACAACTTCAAATGGCATCTTACTAGTCAAATCTACTTAGCTGGCAAAATCCATAAGGGATTACAGACAATAATCTTTTCAAACAACCTCTTCAAATAAATACTGATACCAACTTTGTAATTTAATGTGGCATTTCATTAAATAATAAAATATTTAATGTGTATTTATTTGCTGCATCCATTTGATTATTTGATTTCTGAATCTAGAGACAATACCCCTTGTGAAGTCTCTTCGGGTCCTGCGCTCTTTGACAGACTGCCTCATCGTTTGACTATTACCACGTATGTGCTTACATTACCTGTCACACGGTTGGTAACATTCACCTCCAGTGTCACTAGATTATGCTATATTTTTTACTATGAAAGTCTTATATTTTTAACTAAATTGAATCTAGAAACGTATTCATTTGTGGTTTGGAGCAGTTATGATATCAATGCTGATATGCTGATATGTCAGCAAATTCAGAATACTGAGGCAGTGCTTACTCGAGGGGCACTGACCTACGCTGGAGGTCAGAGAAAGCTTTCTAGACTCCAGAGGAGGGGCTGAGGCTTCAGTCTTGAGATTTCTCACCTGAAATTCTGTCCAGCTGGTAAAACATATCTCTCCATCGTTTTTATTTTCAAGTGCCCTGGTTATTCTTGGTCCTTTGTCCTTCCATATAAATTTGAGGCTCCCTATGTCAGGTTCCACGAAGAATCCTGTTGGGATCTTTACTGGGATCCTATTAACTCTACAGCTCTATTTTGGAATAATTACAAATGAGCCTTCATATCCATAAACATGGTATAGCTCTCATTAAATCAGGTCTTCTTTTTATCATTTTCCCTAGGATGTCTTCTGTACATGGTCTGTTAGATTAGTCCCAGGTATTTAATATTTTTTAATGCTATGGTAAACTGTATCTTCCCTGTTTTTGTTGAATATTCAACATTTTTTACTGATTTATAGAAATAAGATTGATTTTTGTCTATTGATTTTATGCCCAGCAACCCAGAGAAGTTCTTATTACACCTAACAATTTGTAGATACTTTTAGGTGTTCTACACAATCATAACCTGAGAGTAATAGTTTTATTTGCTATTTCTTTTTTACATTTTTATTAAGGTATAATCTGCATATCCATTTTATTAAGGTATAATCTGCATAAAATCCACCCCTTTTAGGTTCACATTTAATGGTTTTTGCTAAGTTTAATGAGTTGTGTAAACACCACAATAGTCTGGCTCTAGAACGTACACATCTCTTTTTTCCCCATATCTTATACCTTTTTCCTTTTCCTCCCTCCCTTCTTTCCTTTTCTCTTTCTTTTCTTCCTTTCCTCTCTGTCTCTGTTTCTCTCTGCCTTTCTCTCTGTAACCCTACTGCACTTGCTAGGGTTTTTGTGTAACTCTGACCAGAAGTGAGTATAGTGTGCATGACTAATACCCTGTCTAAAGTGAAATGATGCTTCCATAATTTCACCACTCGGTATAATTCCTTGGTTTTGGGAGATAACCTCTGTGTATGTTCCCTTCTATTCCTAGCATGGTCAGAGTTTTGTTTGGTTTTTCATCACCAATGGGAAGTTGAATTCCATCAAATATTTTGGCTGTCTATTGAGATGATCATATGATTTTTCCCATAAGAGGGGCCACTTTCCAGTTAGTCTTCCCACCATGGAGGATGCTCTAGGTTTTGTTTGCTGCCCCCTGAGCTCTACAGACTGGAAAACCAATGCTCAGGTGAACCTGGTCCAGCAATTCCACCCAAGACAAAACTGGTGTCAATGCTGCTCTTCCCTCCTTGTTCTCACTTTAGCTGGCCAGTGGCCCACAGAGTACTTCCTTACCAGTTCATGCACCTGTTTAAGAAGATTTTTCCATTTTATTCAGTAATGCTAGTCTTCCCACTCCCCTCATTGGGAAAGTTGGTCCACACCCCAAGTCTACCTCACAGCAGAATACAGAAGTGACCAGAGCTTTTAGGCTCATTGCTAAGTGACTTTTGTGTCCGTCACTGTTGTGAATGAACGGGGTCTCTCTTGGGATTCCCATGATAACCACACAAGCCATCCTTAGAGGAAGGCTGTCCCCATGTTGAACTGTGGCAAAACTCCCACCCCACTCCCCACCCCTGTTTTTGGGAAAGGAGTCAGGAGTCTGAACACACAAGCTACTTTAAATGGACATAACCAGGCCACATCAAGGCTCCCCATCCCAGGTACCAACCTAAGACCAGGAAGTCCCAAGACCCCCTGATATAGGTACTGACCCAAGACTAGACAAGCCCACCCTGTGTGGGAACACAGTCATGCGAGCCTGGGCACACCCCGTCCCTTCCCCCCTCCCTTCCGCCACCACTTCCTCTTTTGGCACACTCACAAGAGCTGCTCCCAGAGTCAAAAAGAAACCTCTCTCACTCATTCTTTTTCTGGGCTATGGTCAGAGGGTAGAACTGACTATGGAACACATTTGACTCAGGTGCTCCCAAAGAGTAGGCACTGCCCTCCCTCCCAGCCAGGCCACACTGATACCACCTTAGGCACACGTTTTGTACCAGGAACCACCGTGCACCCCCCTGGGGTCCCTTCTGCACTTGACCACTGCATGTTTTACACCCGGGCTTCTTCCAAACATAACCTGGGGGACCCACCCTAAGAGAGGGAGAAAAGTCTATAAGCCCCAAGGGTTTCTTCTCAAACCAGCAGGAAGTGTTTTCTTATTTGCTACTTTCTCTGCCAGAGAGATGGAGGAAAAGACCACAGGAGGCCACACATTCTGATCCATGCATCCTTTATTCCATGACCAACCGCTGTGCTGCATCCAAGCCACAGTACACAAACTGGCAATCAACCACAATCCAGCTGTACAACAATCTGAGGCTTACAGTACATTTAAGGCTTTTAAATTTGAAAAGAAAAATTAAAATCAAACCAGAGAACCCCCAAACCCAAACCCCCAACCAAGACGAGCAGTGTAGCAATGGTGAGGCATCTTACAATTCAGATGCTTACTCGATGCAAGTCCAGTGTCAAAACCCAAATAACTCCTAAACTAAAAAGATTAGTTTAGTGAAGTTTTAATTACATAAATTCTTCAAAGCATAAACTTGTAATTTTTTTTGTCTTGGAAATGTTATAAAATTTTTGTAATAGCAAAACATAGGAGTAAAAACATATTAACAAAATGTATCCAATCATTTACATTACAAACGAGGGATCTGCAGTTCATTGTTGTAGCCTGACAAAAAAAAAAGTACCCATTAAGAATCTATGCACAATGTGATTGCAAATATGTACAGTACTTTAAAAAAAGCCTACAGGGAGGACTTTGCAGAAAGAAAGTCGGCTAGGCTCTTTGTTAGACCAACCAGACAATCAAAATATTAAAACTCTGTGGACTAGTAATAAATTTACACTTAAAAAAACCCCAGTTTCCTCTTGTTTAAGAATATTCCAGTTATGTTTATATGCTTCCAGTTGATGAAGCTGTTCACGATAGTTCCAGCAAGTTACCCTTCGTTGATTTGTGTGGGGGGAAAGATCAGAATGGGAAGAAAACTTAACAAAGGAATTATCACCAGCCTAGTTTTCCAGTTACATGATCACGGCTTCACAAATGGATTGAATCCATGAATCCAGTGGCTGAAAAGGAGCTGCATGTCACGGACGATGGAGAGAGGGCTGAGTCCTGTGTGAGTGGGTCATCACCGATGGGTACAGCAGGGCAACAGGTGGGAGCATCATCTACACAGCACGGGACAACCGACTGCTCCCCGCATCCAGCTCTCAGGCAAGGATGCTGGGTATCACTGCTGTTCGGTTTCACGTGCTGTGAGAATTGGAACAACCTCGAGGTATGGAAGCCTGGGATGTCCTCAGCTCTCTGATCAGGACACTAAGAGGTGGGCGCTTCCTCCTGGTGGTCGTGCCGTGACAGCTTTCCAGTTCGAGCCTGTGCAAAACGGACGACTCGTGTATTCACAGTCAATGAGGTAAAATCAAGGTGTCTTCAGGAGTTGGGCAGTTCGTGCGATATGAACTGTTTTAATCTTTCTAGGTATTGTGCGTAAAGCTCTATGTCGTTGTGCCCGGCCCCTTCAACCCAGAGGGGTTCCACGGCCCGGGGACAGCGCTCGTACATGGCCAGGCCGTGGGAGAAATCGATAACCTCATCCTCGGTACCGTGAATGACCAGCACGGGGGAGGTGACCTTCGAGATCTTGTCAATGCTGCAAAACAGAACAGGGGTGGGGGAAAGAGGGCTCTGTTAGTGGCAGGCACCAGTAGCAGATGGCACACCTGACATGCCTGAACCTGCATCCACAGATAAGGAAGGTAATGCCAGGGGGATTCCCCTCATTTTACTAGTGATTCTTCTTCTTCTTCTTCTTTTTTTTTTTTTTTAAGATTTTTACTTATTTATTCATGAGAGACGCAGAGAGAGAGGCAGAGACACAGGCAGAGGGAGAAGCAGGCTCCCTCTGGGGAGCCCGATGTGGAACTCGATCCCAGGACCCAGGTATCATGCCCTGAGCTGAAGGCAGACACTCAACCACTGAGCCACCCAGGCACCTCTCTAGTGATTCTTTTTTTTAAGGATAAACTTTTCATGTTGGGAATAATTCTGGCTTTGCAGAAAAGGTGTAGAGATCACAGAGCTCCTGTACACCCTCGGCCCGTCTCCCATATGGTCAACACCACATGTTGCTCAGATTTTGTTAGTATCCCCACTGATGCCTTTTTTTCTGTTCCAGCATCCAGTAGAAAATACCACACTGCATCTGGCCATGGTGTGTTCGTTCAAGTGTTTTATTAAAAACAGAACTCCTAAAGGCCACCAGACCAACAATCCAGTAACTAATACATCTGATATATTCATATTTTCAAGAGGATTTTTCTAAAAACATAAACAGGCCAGACATCTAACACGTCTGACTGCGTGTCTCTTCTGAAAGCGGAACACCTAATCCATGGCTGCCTGGGTGTTCAGTCTTCTTGGCGAGATAACTTGAGAACCCACTAATACGATCCTCACAAACCTCATTTCATAAATGCTAATGCCTCATTTTTTTGGGTAGAAACTGTACTACTTAGCTTGAAAACATAGTGCAATGCCTAGCTTGGAGTCTGAATGATCTTGGATTGTTTATAAGAATGGAATCTACCCTCAAAGGATGAATATTTGAGGATCTTCAAAAGAATGTGCTGCAGGCTCTGAAAACATTTCCCAAAGAGGAATTCAAGACTTAAGCCTTGTTGGCAGGGTGTGCAGGCGGCGTCTCCCACGGAGGGGACCGCCACTTCACCTACGGACACAGCAGGAGAGGGGGGCCTGGCCAGCCGTCCTCTGAACACAGGCCACCACCCGGGACTTCTCTTTCTGCCTTCGCTCCCTGCCACAGCCACAAAGAATATGAACTGTAGCTATCTGGAGGGATCCTGCTGCTCAAAGGAAGCACGGACACTCATTAAACATTTTTGACAGCCAGGTGCTCTGCCCTTTATGTGCCAAAAACCTCTCTGAATCTCCAAGGAGACACCAGGAGATAGGAAAAAAGCCGACCTCTGGGTAACCAGGAGGGCCGGAAGCCTGGGGAGGTCCTAACACCATGGGCATGAACTCGTGCAGGTGACCGAGCTCTCGCATCAAGGGCACATCCCAGAGACCTGTACATGACTGTCACAGAATCTTTGTCACAACTCACATTGTCCCCGCCACTTTGGGGCATCCCAGGGAGACAGCAAAACCTCACTAGCCACAGGATTTGCCAGGATGTGAGGCTCAGGGGGCAGCACGCCATTTCCCAGATGAGGAATCCTTTAGAAACCCGTTCTTCTCCTGTTTAATTTTAATAAGACCTCTTCTTTGGAGAATGTGGGAGACCAATTATATTCAATTAAAAAGCTATTTCCTGATAGAACGGCCTGGGGCTGTGTTCCCTGGTGCACGATTTAGGAGAATCTCTACAGCCAGAGGGCACATCTCTAGCTAAATGCCCCCACCTGTCTGATTCTAAACAGAAAAGGAGGCAAAGGAAAATAAGCTGCAAACCAAACAATGATCAGGGCTCCTTTTTCATTTTTTGTCATTTTTTAAAAAGATTTTATTTATTTATTAATGAGAGACACAGAGAGAGAGAGAGAGAGAGAGGCAGAGACACAGGCAGAGGGAGAAGCAGGCTCCTTGCAGGCACCATGGAGCCTGACGTGGGACTCAGTCCGGCATCTCCAGGTTCAAGCCCTGGGCTGAAGGCAGCGCTAAACTGCTGAGCCACCCGGGCTGCCCAGTTTTTGTAATGTTAAAAGGAAACAGGGAACGCCTTCCTTCAAAGCGAGGAACACAGACAATTCTGAGGCAGCAAGGGGCTCCATTAGAGAATGTCTGCTGGGTTCAAGCACCCAGGAACGTCAGCGTAACTTTCTGTGGTCTGAAAAGTGGCCGTGTTGATATCCCAGGCACCAGGCAGGAGGATGGCCTTCAGGGCACTGTCCACACACCTGCCTTAATTCAGCAAACTGTTTACCTCTATCAGCTTCTGTGTCCTAACCTGTGAATTGGGCACTTTGCGCCTTGACCAAATGTGGGGTAAGAAGCAGGGGGCACCATGTAGCGCTGTGCCTGGCGGATCACGCAAACCCAGGAAAGATCAGTTGCTGGCTTCCCGTTAATTAATAAGCTGCGATTAGTTGCCATGGCTGTATTTTAAGGTATATGCTAATTTAAGAGTCAGGAAACAATCTATTCATTTTGTTGCCACGGTAACTCCTAGCATCGCTTTCCACAAACACGCAAAACATCTCCCTTTCCACAAACTGGCCTCTCATTACCAATTCAGCACAAATAAGACGGCATCGGAGCTGCACATTCGGCCTACTTAGCATGCCCAGCCACGCCAGCACCAGCGTGCAGCCAGGTCAGCTCGCTCATGCGGCCGTACGCCGCAGAACGCTGCTCCACACCATGGAACCAAGGTTCACCCAAGGTGTTCACAGAAGGCTTCTTTTTGTCGGAGGAGGACAGGCTGTGCGACAGATGTTTATGTAACCAAGTGACATCCTTTTCCCTCCAGCGAGAGCAGAATGACAGCCAGGAGTGGGTCAATCAAAATTCTGAAACCGGGCTTTATTTCTGCTGAGGCTTTTCTTACCAAATAGCAACATAAGCCGGCCAATCCTGCTTTAACAATCCCAGACTACTCTAGCAATGCGTGATGGGAAAAGTTCAGGGGGCAGATAGTTTTCATGGAAAACATATTCCTCAACTCAGATTAAAAACAAAAAAAAGGGGATCCCTGGGTGGCGCAGCGGTTTGGCGCCTGCCTTTGGCCCAGGGAGCAATCCTAGAGACCTGGGATCGAATTCCACATTGGGCTCCTGGTGCATGGAGCCTGCTTCTCCCTCTGCCTGTGTCTCTGCCTCTCTCTCTCTCTCTGTGACTATAATAAATAGATAGATAGATAGATAGATAGATAAATAAACAAACAAACCCAAGTAAAATTTTCAAACAGAGGTATTCAAGAAACCACTGGTTCCCTGCGTTTGCATTTAGAGTATGGTCATAACCCATCTCCCTTCCATCAGTGGATGAGAAAACAGCAGGGACAGCCAGCAGCAGCTCTGCTGCCTCCAGAAGTCGGCTGGAGAGGACCCAGCTGTGGGCTCCCGTCCATGTGCTCCCACAGGTGAGGAGGCCAGTCCTTCTGGTAAGAGTGGGGGAGGAGGCTGAAACAATGGCTCCCAGGGGGTCCGTCCACTGATACAAGGATGGTGGCCTGTTACCAAAGCATGAAGGTTCCCAGCCTGCAAGCAGCTCTCTTCGCCCTTTCCCTCACCTGTGCTGTCTCACTGAAAGAGGAAGAGATTCTAAAATTGAGGATGCTTGCGATTTTTGTGTGCGTGTGGAGACCACTAATTGCCTCATCATACATTTTGCATTTAGCTCTTTGCAATTCCACAATCTGTGCCCATCTATGTGAGTGAATATTGAACGGTAAGGTTTTTTTTTTTTTTTTAGGATACATGGGCACTTTCGTTTTCATCTTGCACTTACAGCTGAGTCAATTAATCCTGGGTGTCAATACGAGCAAGATCCTTACACATCATCCGGGAGATTTCTACAAATAAGTCAGGCCCAGAGGGCAAAGTCTCTGGCTGCTGGATGTGTCCCAGCCACCACCACAACCCCAAGGTGCCCAGTACAGGGTCTGACATGTGACTGTGTTTGGCAAATAATTATTAGTGGCCCACAGTTGATGGTGGCATCTGAACTCAGGTCACTGGACACCCTGGAGCCTGTTGTACAAGTGTGAGCTTACCTGGGGAAAGCATCAAAGCAGTATGTTTTCCTGGTATCTGGGAACGCCACGCGCAAGCCTGACATCAGAGGCGAGTGGAGGATGACCGCAGCACACTCGTACCTGGAGGCCAGGTCTACCGTGGGGACGGTCCCGATGCTCTGGCCATACAGGATGATGTTCTCAGGACTTACGCCATACCTGGAGAAGTCAGGGGGTGCACACCGTTAGCTAACAGAGGGAGACAAAGCCCTAATAGCTTAAACTCACAAAACTCCCACAGCTACTGATTTAAAATGCCATCATCTAATGTACCCTTCAGCTTAAAATAAATATGAACTTCACAAAAACAAATGTTAGGGGGGTTCTGTCTTCCACAATATTTTTTGAAAATAATGAACACGACATTTTGGGGGGTAGGAATTAGTGAAATAATAGTGTGAATAAATAGTGAATAGTGAAATAAATGCATTATTAATCTCATTTCGTATTTTCAGAGTCCTCTCATTTCTTATTCTCCCCTTTTAGGGTTTCTCTGATAATCACAAATTTCACTATTTCTGAAATAAAAGCAAAAGCACATGTGGCAAATTATACTATTTTTATTAAGAGCCCTTCATGTGAGGTTTTAATAAGATATGAAAGGTATTAACATTTATCAGGAAAAGGTGCTGAGAGGTGGTTAATTTGAAGACAAATGTATTTGCTTCACCCTCTCCTTGGGGCTAAACCCTTTCGAGCTTTTCCATCGGCCAGCGTTCTCCCAATTGGCTCTCTCTGGGTGTTTGGTCGGTGACACTGCCCGGTCCCCACGGCCTGCCGTGCGCACATGAGCTCCTGCCAGCACCACGCGAGCAGAATGACAAGTGCGGCCTGTAGGTCGCAGCTTTAAAGAGAAGGGTGTGCTCTCCCCGTCCTGTGGGCAGGAAGCGGACGGACCTCACGGTGAGGCCCTGGTCCACACAGAAGAATTCAGCAAAAGCTAGGACGTCAGACAAGGTCAAGGGCGAGCAAGGACACGGGAGCGGGGCTTCATCACACTGCTGTGGGCATAGAGACCAGAACGAGCACCCGGGCAAAGAAACTCATAGTACCTGGTAAAGCTGAAGCCAGAGATCCGACAATTTCACGTTTTAGCATAAACACCTACTGTAGCAGCTCACAGGGCAATATGAAGGGCTTCCTGCCAACAGCCTCCAGGGACAAGCAGGATCAAGCCGCTCAGGGGATGGCGGGATTTCAGCCCAGCTTCCTCAAGCTCCACAGGAAAATGGGGTTCTTAAGGAGGAATTCAGGGAGGGAATGGCTATTTCTGGTGGGTACGCACTGGGCGTGTTTTGGACAGCTGGCCTCTGAGCTGTACCAGGAGGGGCAGGCGGGACGTGAACACGTGGGGGATGTAAAGGATGCTGTGTGTGAGCAGCACCCGGAGCACACAGTGCAGCGTGGGAAAGTATGAAGCAGGTGCAATGTCCCCTGCACAGCTCAGGAGGGCCGCGGAGCTGAGACAGAGCTGGGCAGGCCAGCAGGGGCACCTCCGGGAGCAGCCTGATTGTGCTACGGGTTAGAGCTTGTCCTGGAGAAAATGTGGGACACGGGAGGCGTCCAAAGGGCAAGTTGACGGGAACAAAGTTAGTGCTCTGAGAAGAGTCATCTTCCAGTGGCATGGGGGATGGAGGACAGAAGCGTGCCAAAAGGGCAGGGAGATAGTCAAGGGCCTATTAAGAATCATACAGTGGGGCGCCTTCGTGGTTCAGTTGGTTAAGCCTCTGCCTTCAGCTCAGGTCATGATCTCAGAGTCCTGGGATGGAGCCCCACATCAGACTCCCTGCTCACGGGGAGTCTGCTTCTCCCTCTCCTGCTCCCTCTGCTCTTTTGCTCTTTCTCTCTCAAACAAATAAAATCTTAAAAAAAAATCATAGAAGAGAGAACAGAAGAGTATGATACATTTTTTAAAAAACCAAAGAAATTAAAGATTTTCTATTCTCCTGCAGACACAAGTAGAAAAACATGTGCTTAGAACCTGGGTCCACTCTCTTTCTAAAGGGAAGTGTCTGCGCAGCTCCACCCCTAGGACCTAGCATCACTCTGTGCACCTGTGCCTTTGGAAGAGTATCTCAGGGTGAAGGTCTCAGGGGTTCTTCCCGGGGGCAAGAGCAGCTGGAAGGGCAGGTTATTATAAAATGATCAGCAAAGGGATTTTGATGGAGAGGTTCAAGCAAGAAACTGGTGGCCACAGCACCCTGGACCCCAAATCCCTAAGTCCCAGAGCCTTTTCATGAGCCCCAATGATGAGGGACCCCAGAGCAGAGCACCCGTAGTGTTTCAGCAGACCGCCTCACAGGAAAATGCTTTCTATACAGAGGGGAAGCCATGCCAGGGTCCCTCTGGCACAGCCGCCTTGAGGTCCTTCTATCGTGGACAGGGAGGCCTGGTCTAGCAGGAGGTTTTAACCAGGGCTCAGGCTCCCTCTACAATTTTCATCAGATTGCTAAAGTTGGGGCAGCCCCAGTGGCGCAGCGGTTTAGCGCCGCCTGCAGCCCAGGGTGTGATCCTGGAGACCCTGGATCGAGTCCCACGTCAGGCTCTCTGCATGGAGCCTGCTTCTCCCTCTGCCTGTGGCTCTGCCTCTCTCTCTCTCTCTTTCTCTCTCTCTCTCTGTGTGTGTGTATGTGTGTCTCTATGAATATATAAATAAAATCTTAAAAAAAAAAAGATTGCTAAAGTTGTCTTTGGCCCCCAAAGCACAAGGGCCATTGGCTACTTCACAGGATGGGGAGGTGGGGGTGGTCAGGAAACACCCAAAGAGAAAGAAACCCCACATTTGGAGCCGAGGTCCTTCCTCTGCTTTGGGTTACAAACAAATGAATCACAAATCAAGGAAAAAGAGGAGAAAAACATAAGGCGAAGGCCGAGAATTAGAGACCATAAATACTGAAGATGTAAAACACAGTACGAGCCCTCCAGGTCCGCACGGCCCCCTCGAGCCTGACTGACCCTCCTCGACCCAATCTGAAGGCTGGTGAGGACGACACAGGAGAGCGGACTGCGGTGACGAGCCAGTGCTCCCTCGGCTCTCCATCATCACAGTTAAACCTACGCAGTCAGGATCCCATCTTCCATACCAGACTCCCTGGACTTTGGGGCCACATGGAATAAACACAGGAGCAAAGGGCCCAGATGTGCGGGATGTGGCCTGCGGGTGGCGCAGCGTTCCCTCCCGAGGGTCCCGAATCCATCCATCCCCACACACTGCATCTCCTCTGAATGCAGTCCAGAGAGGCTGGAGCTGCTCCGCCAGAGGCTCGGCTCCTAGCTTCCCCTTCACCCGCACCCAACACCCGGTACCAAGCTCTGCAGATCCCACCTTTCACATGCAGACTCACATCCCTGCTCACACGCAGCACTCTGAACTCAAAGCTTTCACCCAAAAATGTCACCACGTAAAACACAAAAGCACTGGCCACCAGAGGGGAAAGACACCTACCACATCACACCGCCAACCAAGGGTTCCTATCTAGAACACACAGAAAACTACTACAAAGTGAGAAAAAGTGGCATTTTACAGAATGGGCATTTTATAAAAGAAGAAATCTAAAATGGCAGGGAGGGAGGGTGGGAGGGATAGTCAGCTTCGTTAGTAAAAAGGAAAATGTGAATGAAAACCATCATGTGGATCCGAACAAAGATTTAAAGGTGGACAGCGCCAAGTGCAGACGTGAGCCACAGACACTTTCCTCCTCAGCTGACAGGGCAGGAAGTGGACATAACCACTTTGGAAATGTTTGGTCACAGTGGAGGAGATGTATGAACATGCACCTGGTGACCTGGTGACGTGATTACCTAGCACATAGGCCACAACAAGAGGCACTCACACACGCCAAGAAACACATGCAAGATCATGTGCGGGCATGTGTCTACACGGCTGGAGACGAGCGTCAGCAGCCAGGTGGAAACAGAGAGGCCCTGGTGCCGCCAGGCCAGAGGGCACGCCACAGTTCAGGTGCACACTGGCAAGGCAAAGGGCAGGACACAATAGAACATACCCTCTGTGGCACCATCTGCAGAAATGCCAACCCACCCAGATTGGGCTTTCTTGTTGGGGGATATTTAATTGGGTTGTAAGCCCAGAAGGCAAAGCAGGGAAGTGAGGCCTTAAAGATGCAGGTAAGGGTGGTTAAGGATGGGGAAGAGAAGCACACCATCTACAGGGTTGGAGGAGGAGGTAGGAGGGAGCTTGTGGAATGCCGCGTATAGGCCACATCTGAGGCCAGAAGCTGGACATTTTACCATCCTCGCAGCTCAACATTTACATTTAGGGACATTTCAATCTGGCTGATCTATTTTATGGCCAAAAAACATATTTTAAAAGTTCACCAGATAGGGACCCCTGGGTGGCTCAGTGGTTGAGCATCTGCCTTTGGCTCAAGGCGTGATCCCAAGGTCCTGGGATCGAGTCCTACATCAGGTCCCCACAGGGAGTCTGCCTCTCTCTGTGTGTCTCTGCCTGCCTCTGTGTCTCTCATTAATAAATAAATAAAATCTTTATATATATATATATATATTAAAAAAGCTAGAATGTCCCATGTTTCACACGGGCTCTGCAAGTAGATTCTGTTTTCTGGCTCTGTTTTCCCCTCTGTCTTATTTAATCTGAGAGTTAAACGAGGCTTTAGGGTCTGGTCCTACAGTCCTACCCTTTTTACTCAGTATCAACCAATGTGCAGTCTGAGGAATCCACAAGTCCACTGGAATTTCTAATTATGGAAAATTCAGTAATGGAATTGACTTTTTTAATTCCCAAGAAATTCAGATACTTCTCAGTTTGGAACCATGGGTATAGAGATTATCGATCTTGTACCTTTTTTCCACCAAAAACAAAACCTCTGATGATACCATGAGAAGGATGCACCTCACTGTCCTCATGTCCCAAGAGGAGCATGGGAACAGAGGCCCCTTACATGTGCCACCAAAAATCTTTGATACCTCCAAGGAAGTACTTGCCTTCCCACCTGACCCTTCCCCAGCTCCTCATTTGTTGTCAGTCTAGTAAAGACAGGAAAAAGCAGTGGGAAAGTCCCAAACGTAATACTAACAAACATGAACATTGGATTAGCACTCTAGAGTTTGCAAAGCCCTTCTGGTGATGAGAAGTTTACCAACCCTTTGCAGAAAGACCTGACAATATTGCTTCCAGTATTCATTGTTTTAAACAAGTCAGTACCTAATAATTAAAAGAAATTAGAAATTAGAAGTAAAGGACGCCCGGCTGGCTCCGTTGGTAGTGTGTGCGACTCTTGATTTTGGGGTTGAGTTCAAGCTGCACATGGAATGTAGAGATTACTTTAAAAAAAAAAAAAAGAGAGAGAGAGAGGGACGCCTGGATGGCTCAGCGGTTGAGTACCTGTCCCTGCTCAGGGCATGATCCAGGGTCCTGGGATCAAGTCCCACATCAGGCTCCCTGCCTGGAGCCTGCTTCTCCCTATGTCTCTGCCTTTCTCTCTCTGTGTCTTTCATGAATAAATAAAACCTTAAAAAAAAAAAAAGGAAATGAAAATTCTCACTACCTGAAGGTAAGCATCATTCCCATTGTAGTAGAATCGATTTCAAGTCCCTTTTACATTTATAGATTTTGTTCTAGGGGACGTAATTGTGACCTGTTTTTGTAGAGCACTTTTTAGTGAGCCTGGTAGCATGAGTTCTTCCCGCACTGTCTTTATGAGACATAATTTTAATGGCTGCATGTTTCCTTATGAGCTTTATTTTTAGCACAACATGTACCGTGAGTTATAACAGTTTTTGTGAGGGCTGCCTCCGTATCTTAACTATCTAGTGAACTTTTATTTTTTTTAAGATTTTATTTATTCATGAGAGACACAGAGAGAGGCAGAGACACAGGCAGAGGGAGAGGCAGGCTCCCTGCAGGGAACCCGATGCAGGACTCGATCCCAGGACCCCGGGATCATGACCTGAGCTGAAGGCAGATGCTCAACCACTGAGACACCAAGGTGCCCCAGATCAAAAACAAGACAGTTTTGTGGAAGGGAGAAACAAACAGGAGAAACGTCCATGCGGGATTTTTGGCACAATGTTAAAAGTACAGTTTTCTAGCAGGTACCACCTCTGCGGGCCAGGGCCAGGAGGACCAGCACAGCAGCCCACCCTTTCTCCTACGTGTCCAGTCCCCAATCCAGGCTTTCATGAATTTATCATCTTCTGTCCTCAAAATCTTCTCAATGGCTTGTTCATGAGGTGGAATTCTAAAAACCATATTCCCCTCCGTTGCCAGTCTAGTATCCAAAGTCAGGATGCAGACAGAGACAAATACGTAATGAAAACTAGTGTATCGTTAAGTTATAAATTCAGCTAAAGATCTAAACCAGGTTCTGATGGTGACCTATGAATGTGGCGATTATGTAATTAATCCACAGATTCGCTGCCTTTTTTTTTTTTTTTCAGATTTGTTGCTATACCTGGAAAATGTTAAATATTTTTTTTTTCTTAATGTGTTAAAAAAAAATAGTTTCTGAGCACCTCCTCTGGACTAGGCATGGAATGCTAGGGGATAGAAAGATGGATATAAAATGATTAGTGGTCTCAAGGCACGTACAGCCCACGGGAGAGTCAGGAAGCCACAGAGAAGGATGTAAGATGAGTGATTAGGGCACAGGAGGTCATAGGAGAAGCAGCAAGAAATTCCAGATCAGGCCAGGTCACAGCCATGTGAGCAGAGGGCCTCTCTGCTTTTGGACAACTATGTGTCTATCTGCAAGTCATAACAACACACATTTTTAGCAGACTTGCCCTGGACGTCCTCATAGAATCTGTGGTCCTGACTTAAATACATAAGTAGGTATTTTCTGCACACTCGTCTCAAGGCAAAGGTGAGAGTAGATGCGCTTGTGTTAAAGCAAAGCCTCATGCTGGGGCCATCATCCCTCAACTGGGTGATTTAAGGACCACCACTGGGGGCCCACGGCAGGTCCTGACCCTAACTGACCCCGGCCAGTGGATGTACTGAACAGCCCACACTTACACGTATATACAAAGACTGCAATGAGGCCAGGAGACCCCGACACTCATGGTCAGAACCCCTAGGGCTGTCCAGGAACCATCAAGAGGCCACCACATCTCAAACAGGAGCACCACACACAACTAAACTCTCTATCTCTGACCGTTCTCTCCTAATTCTGTTTTCCCATTGCCCCACGAAATCCCTCCTTGGCCCTCAAAGTTCTCCCAGGGCCAGAATCCTGACTCCATGTGTCTCCATCCCCACCACGGCCCACCTTTCCTCGGTCCCCAGGCTCACAACCCCCAGAATCCTCTCACCTCTTGACCATCCTACTTTTATCAATCCCCAGCCCCTGCTTGGGTAGGGACAGGTAAGGGGAAGACAGGTGCAGTCTTCTCTTCCCATCCCCTGCACCAAGGCTCCATCCCGACAGATACATTTTCTTCTCACTACGAATTCAAGATAAGCTCAGGAGGAAAGACACCAGCAAGGCCAACCCAGGCAGCACTGCCCATGATTTGGGGACAGTAGAAAGCCCGCAGTGGGGACCGTGCAGGAGCAAGCAGCGTGGCCAGGCCAGGCGGCAGGTCCTAGCAGGTGGGCAGACGCGGCAGGTCCTAGAGGAGGGCAGACGCGGGACCAGGGGCTGGGCGGGCAGCGGCCTCGGGAGTCTGCGTGTGTGGGCTGGGTAGGACAAGGAAACCAAATAAACACAAACAAGCCCGGGCACAGACGGGCGGCGGCCACGGCTGGCAGACAGGGCGGGGGCGCCACGAGTGGGTGAGGACCCACGAAGTCTCTGTAGGGCAGGTGTACAGAGGCTTTGGCTCCTTGGGGAGGAAGAGGAAATCACCCACGGGGAGGACTGGGCACCCGCTCCCCTGTGAGCTCACAGGAACACCTGGCAGCACCCAGCCAAGGGGCGAAGGCTGGGGGCACTCTGATAAAGGGCGTGGGCCAAGGGCCGTGGGCTGCCTGGGAGTCGGGACAGGTGGCGGGGTGCAGGTCGGGGAGGCATCACTACCTCCCAGGGTGTGAAGGCTGAAGCGCGTGAGCATCGGGGAGAGGGCGGGTGTTTGCTGGGACCACCACGCCCTTCCCAGCACGCTGGCCAGATCAATTCTTCCTCCTTCCTTCTGCTCCTTGTCTCCGGCACCTTGCAGGTCCCCCCACCCAAAGCTCAGGCCCCAGCCTCTCCTGGAGCCTCTCCTCTTTATGTGGCCCTCGCCCAGCGCCAGAGCCTTGCACGACACCTGACACACAGCAATCGTGCCCCGAGTACATGGGCGGTCCGGGTTTCTGACGCCAGTGCATCCGTGGATGTCCCAGCTCAGCTCCCACCCTGGCACGGCCCACCCCACCCCTTCTCTTGGCATCTGTCCCCCAGGGCCCCATCTCTTCACACTCAACACCACTCAAACCTGACACTTTGTACTCCCTCCCCAAATCGATCCCACTCTCCCCATCCCCAGAGCCTTGACTGCACGGGCTTGAGAGTGAGGGTGAATTTTTCACTCTTCTCCCCCCACCCCTGATATACTCCCAGTTGCTAAGTCCTGGCATTTCTGCCTCTGAGACATTTGCCAGACACGTTCCTGACACCACATCCACTGCTGTGTGCTTGCGTCCTGTGGTCGATGGAATGGGATCCGCCTGTCAGCTTGGCATGTGAATGAGCATGCACACTGCCACAGGCGACACCCAGGGTCTGCTGCTCAGAGATCTTTCTGGAATGCGGGCCGTCACAGCTCTACCTACCCCTGTGAGGCTCACATGGCCCACAGGGCCCCTACTGCTCAAACCACCACCTGTCCTGTCCTCTCCTTCTGGTCTGTCCTGTTCCACGGCTGCTGAGGAGGCAAGTGTCCTAATTCCTGAGCGCTGACCCGGTTTCCATCCAGTCCCTTTACTCTCATGAGACCTGCACACACTGGCACATCATGGAGCCTGGGAATCCCCAGGCCTGGTCACCCCCGCCTCTGACCCCTCCTCTCCTCTCTCAGACCTGTCTTCGCCCCAGTTCCATCATACAAGCTACCAGACTACGACATCTCCACCCCATTCCATTCCTATTGGAGACATCTCCCTTTGAAAGAGAGATAGACAGGGATGCCTGGGGCCTCAGTCAGCAGAGCAAGTGATTCTTAATCTCAGGATGGTAATGCTGGGCATAGAGATGACTTAAAAATAAAATCTTCAGGGGCCCCTGGGTGGCTCAGTGGTTGAGCATCTGCATTTGGCTCAGGGATTGATCCAGGGTTCTGGAATCGAGTCCTGCATCGGGCTCCCCGCAGAGAGCCTGCTTCTCCCTCTGCCTATTTCTCTGTCTCTCATGAATAAATAGAATCTTAAAAAAATAATAAAATCTTAAAAAAAATAAAAGAGAGACAGAGAGAAAAGAAGAAACCTGTGTCCTGTCAGTTAATCACACCTCTGTAGCAAACCACCATCCTTGGGATAAAAGTCCACATCTTCAGGTTAACCTCCACAATCTGGCCCCACCTTACTATCATAACCTCTTATTTTCTCTCCAAATGAACCTCCTCCTGCACTTAGACTCCTCACTGAATCATACAGTCCCTGCCTAGAATGCTGTCCTCAGGCCTTCCATCAGCCTGGAAGGCTCTGGGGTCCCCCCTCCTTCACACACCGGTCCGCATGGGGTCCGTTCCCTTCCAACCACTGGCACCGTGACGGTGTGTGTGAGATCCTCCACTGCTCTGTGGTGGGTCCCACACTGGCTATGAGGCTGTCAGCCCCCCAGGGGGAGGCAAACAGTACCCTCGCTCGGGGGGCGGGGGGGGGGGGTTCCTTTCTTCCTTTGAATGGATCGTGGTTCCAGCCAAAGGCCGTTTTCAGCCACATCACAGGTGAATTCCGTATATTGCGGTCATTTCAATATCTAATGCCTTTGAAGCTCAGCGTGTTCTTGAGGATCTGGGAAGGGGCCTCTGGAATCTCCTGTCTGCAAACCAGCAGAGATGAGTCAGACCATCACAGATCATGACCACACTTAGCACTGTTTCTTAGGCATGATGTAAGATTTACTGAAGACCCACTGCAGGAAACCCAAATCTCTCAATTTGCCAGGGGAAAACCATGGCTCCGAATAACCACACAGTGGGGCGGGCACAGTAACCCCCTGGAAATCCACAATGTCCCCACCACCCTGACTTCTCCAAGCACCTACCACCGTCCTGCGTCACAAGCCATGTCGAGGGCGTGCTGGCCACCGCCAGTGCAGGTCTCCGCTCCCGTCGGCACCCAGGACGTGGCCCCAGAGCCCCTGCAGCCCAGGGCGAGCCGGCGGCAAAGGGCAGCAAGAGCCGGAGCCGGGCAGGCATGTCCCGTGGGAATGATCGCTTCACCGATAACATAAAACCTGTTTGTTTTTGCTTTAATGTAAGGGTTTCTTTCTGTCTACAAACACGAACAAGCAGAGCCTCCCCAAGACACATGCATCCTGTTTAAGTTAATGGACCTTGACTTTGCCCTGTGTTGAGAGTATCTCCATTCATCTTCGCAAGGAGCATGACTGGCACAGTGCCACGGACTTTGAAGTCAATATTTTAAATATTTCAGAGCTAGGATTCCTGGTGGAGATAGCTTTAGACATAGGACAAAGATAAATACACAAGGTAACGTGAATGTTGAACGTGAAGGATGAGGTCGGAGATGCTGAGAAACCCCAATGAACGTTAGGGCAAAGCCTCCGAGGCGAAGGCTCGCCCGTGCAAGGGAAGCAGGTGTGTGAGCAGGACCGCCAGAAACCACAGACGGCTCCGTGGCACACTCCGCCTACAGGCTCAGAAATGGTAAACCGATCTTTTACTTTCTGTGGTCAAAGCTTAACAAACGTGTGCCTTATAATTTAACTACAAGGAAAACGAAAAAAGCATCGGTCACCCAAAACAAGCATGTTTTTTCTTTTTAAAAATACACCTGTGTAGGTTTAGAATTTTTTTTTTTGTAACGTTCTACATGTGTCACAAACAGATTTCTATCGGTCATTAATTTCAAAGGTGAAAAGCTAGGGGAAATTTTAAAGTTTCTGATGCCTTAGTGCTGTTTGGGAAAATTAAAAACTTTAATGGTTAGTGATGTCAATTGTACATTTGTTTCTTTTCTTCTGATCAAGGGAATTTGGTTATGAGAGACATTCATAAATAAGATAATTACAACCTCTGGAAGTTTTAATAATTTGAGCATGTTGGAGATATTTTCTCAACACTTTTTTTTTTTTAAAGATTTTATTTATTTATTCATGAGAGACAGAGAGAGAGAGGCAGAGACACAGGCAGAGGGAGAAGCAGGCCCCATGCAGGGAGCCCAATGCAGGACTCAATCCCAGGTCTCCAGGATCACGCCCTGGGCTGAAGGTGGCGCTAAACTGCTGAGCCACTCAGGCTGCCCTCAACACCGGTTTTAATATAAAATGTGCCAAATGCAACATTAAATGTGGTCCCATTCACTTGAAGTAACAGTGAATTGGGGAGAAGCAATGTGCTCCCAGGTTATGAGTCTTTGGGGAAATAAAGAACAAAATGTGATTCAAATCAAGTAGAAGTTCAGGCAAAATGAGTATTCTGGTCAGTAGGTTTATCAGAGCACAGGGAACAGTGATCAGAACCGGGACTGGGGAGTCAGGACTCACAGACAAGGAGCTGGAAGCCTGTGGCAAGGAGGGTGGGGACAGAGCCTGGTCAGTGGGGGCCAGGCGTCACTTCTGGAAGCAGAGGACCATAAGGAAGGTGCAGCCAAGGACGGCAGGTCAGGGCGCGCCCAGGATCCCGGGATAAGGCCTGAGACAACGCGAAGGAAGAGGCTGGTGGGAAGAAGCGTCTGTGTTGCTCAGTCAGACGTGTCCATAGCAAGTTATGTTGGGACAGGAAGAGACTGGAAGCTGATTCAATAGCTCAGGGTCAGGAAAACGGGCACAAATAGGGAAACTGGGAAGGAGATCACAGGTGTGGAATTCTGTTTCTTTGAAAATAAGTCTGGGAAGATAGTCTCAAGTCACCTGGGAACATCTCAGGAAAACCATTTAACGGTGAGATGCTCAGGGCCATCATAAGAAAAGTTTTCCCGGGGCGCCCAACCAGCTTGGTCAGTGGCGTGTGCCACACTTGATCTCAGAGTCGTGAGTTCGAGTCCCATGTTGGGGGCAGAGATGACTTAAAAATAAAATCTTAAAAAAAAAAAAAGAAAAAGAGGAATTCTTGGGTGGCTCGGTGGTTGAGCATCTGCCTTTGGCTCAGGGCATGGTCCTGGGATCAAGTCCCACATCAGGATCCCTGCATGGAGCCTACTTCTCCCTCTGCCTATGCCTCTGCCTCTCTCTCTCTCTCATGAATAAATAAAATCGTAAAAAAAAAAAAAAAAGGAAAAGAAAAGAAAAAAGAAAAATCTTCCTGGAACTGTTTTGATGTTTGTGCTAGACAGACAAGGCCCTGGGTGTGCGTCACCCCACCTCCTGCCAGGGATCACAGGAAGCCAAGCAGGGGCAGGGAGAGGCCAGGGAGAGTCTGTACATGCCAGGAGCTTCGGGGGGCACCACCGGGACCAAGCAGACCAGGGTGGGACCTGGGTGGGACCAAGTGGGGACCTGGGTCGGACCAAGTAGACCAGGTCCCCCAGGGATGGACACACCAAAACTGAAATCTGTGCACACAAAGGTAACGTGCCCTCTTCTTGAACAGGCCACTATGACAATGACGCGAAGTGGGGATGAACGCATTCCAGGAAAACACGCTTTACAAGCAGGCTTCCATGGCAATGGGCATGCCCGGTTAGCCTGGCCTTCCTTAAACTTACTCAAGATCTCAAAGCACATCAAGACATGCATTCTTCAATGTCTGTAAAAGCATCATCCACCTTCAGCCATGACCTTTCTCCTGTGTTGGAGGTTTGAAATTTCCTTCTAAATGGGGCTGTGGGGCAGGGCGGGAGGGCACCTGGCTGGCTCAGTGGTTGAGCGTCTGCCTTTGGCTCAGGTCACGATCCCAGAGTCCAGGGATCGAGTCCCGCGTTGGGCTCCCCACAGGGAGCCTGCTTCTCCCTCTGCCTGTGTCTCTGCCTCTCTCTTTCTGTCTCTCATGAATAAGTAAATAAAAATCTTAAAAAAAAAAAAAAGGGGCTGTAGGGAAGGGCCTTCCATGTCGGGCCCAAACCCACCCTCAAAATGACTTAGTTCTTCATGACATGCAAGATTGTTCTCTGCTCCCACAACACGTTCCTTTTCATTGCAGCAAAAGTAAGACCTGGAGTGACTTAATTAAAAAAAAAAAAATCACTTTTCAGAAGAAAAGGTACAGCCCTAAAAGATATAAAATCAACTCTTTAGATCTGTAACAATTAAAATGGAATAATTTGCTTGAACTTGTTTGGGTATAATTGGGTATAAAACTGTTCCGGTATTAACTGAGACTCTTCTCACATTCTCTAATTATCTGTTGTGCTAGAAAGGCCAGAAAATGCTGCCTCCCCCCTACAGCTGCACTAATACCTGGAAATGGTTAGAATACCACCTACCCTACTTTTTTTGAGAGGATTACATGAGTGGCTTATGTAAAATACCTACCACAGGCATCTGACCAAAAAAAGCCATCATTATTGTTATTATTTTTAAGATATTATTCATTTATTTGAGAGCAAGAGTGAGATCAAAAAGGGAGAGGCAGAGGGAGAAGCAGGCTCCTCACTGAGCAGGGAGCCCGACGTGACACTCGATCCCAGGACCCCAGGATCATGACCCGAGCCAAAGGCAGATGCCTAATTGACGGAGCCACCCAGGCACCCCAATTCCTAATTATTCCATCCCACTGTAGGGCAAGCTCTCACAAGAGCACAGACACTAGGCCCAGGTCTGTGAATGTGCCCACTTGACACTGCCTGGCAAATACTGTGGATCTGGGAATGCCACACCACAGGGGCTTTGACTTCCTGCCCTAAAACACCTGGCGATCTTTGGAAGGTCACATCCTGGGGACAGAGCATTCCTGACGGGCTGCGTCTTTTCAGGGCACCCCTCCATCTCCGGGCCCTAGTGCTGGCAGCACACGCCCAGGGTGACTACCGCAGGGATGGTTAAAGCTGGAACCAGAGTGGTCGAGCAACACCCTCCAGGAGGCCTATGCCCTCTCCTGCAGGGCCTGGGGAAGGTGACCTTCGGCTCCCCACAAAGGGCCTGCCCACAAGGACGATGCACAGCTGAGGGAGGAGGCAGCTGGCCTTTCAAGAGAAAACCCCCACTCCCTGGGCTGCTTTCCGGTGTCCGTGGCCAGACAGGACACTGGGGGATCTAACGCAGCCCCTGGACGCAGGACAGCACCTGCCCCAGAGCCAGAGGGCCAGCTCACTCCACCACCAGCTCGGGCTGCACACTGCCTGGCTCTTCCTGGGAATGTCCATCCGGGTGCTTCATGTATACGCAAAATGTGACACTGTTAAGTCAACACTCTCCTCGGGTGGACGCAGTGGAGAAGCCCTTTGTCCCTCCTTGATGGCATCACCACATCTAATCTCCTCTTCGTGCCTACCTTGTGTCCTTCCTCCTCATGTCCCTAGTCTTCCTTCTGCTTCCAGAACCTTCCGTCTTCCCCACCATCCTTCTTAAGAGCACAGAAAGTTCGCAGCACCAATTATGGAAACACTGCCAACCACAGGGTAGGGATGGAAAGGCCCTCAGAGATCATAGAGATGGATCACTTTATTTTATAGGTAAGGGAACTCCAGGTTTAAGAGGTTACTGACTTAACTCAGAATTGTAATTACTTAAGACAGCTGCTACCTGACAGCTCCAGAACATGGGTTCAATCGGGGGGAGAAACGGGATTCCTAGCAATTACAACCAAGCCAGTGAAAACATCACTGTGACACGGTTTCGGGAGGTGGGGGGACGGGGAGGGGGGGAGGACCCTGTCCAAATCCTGCCTTGTGACGGGTGAGTCGCTGCATGTTTGCCAATCTGCTTGGGGTTTGCCTTCTCTCACGTGTAAGATGGAGCTCCTGTCCAAGGTGGTGGGCGCAGCTGCTCTGTATTGCTAGTTACCACCCCCTCTAACGCGGAGGGAAAGGAAATGGGAATGAGGACCTCCATCCACCGCACTGCTCTGAGCATTTCAAATGTAGTAAATGGTGCTTTAAATGTGAAGAAGATACTTGGGGCGCCTGGGTGGCTCAGTAGGTTAAGTATCTGCCTCCAGCTCAGAGGCAGATACTTGCAATCTTGGGAGTCCTGGGATCAAGTCCTGCATCGGGCTCCCTGCTCAGCGGGGAGTCTGCTTCTCCATCTCCCTCTGCCCCTCCCCTGCCTTGTGCTTGCTCTCTCTAATAAATAAATAAAAATCTTTTTTAAAAAATGAAGATTCTGTTTACTGGGAACGGTTTCCGTGGAGGATCATGAAAGGTTCTGGAGGTGGATGGTGGTAACAGTTGCAGATTGTGAAAGTACTCAGTGCCACAGGTCTGTACATGTAAAAATGGTTAAAATGGTAAATTTAATTCAGGTATATTTCATCACAATAAAAGGAAAAAGGGGACTATTCTTCTTAAATCTGGCTTGTACTAATTATTCCCTTATTTTATTTATTTTTTTCAAGTAGGCTCCATGCTAAGCGTGGAGCCCAACATGGGACTTGAACTCAAGACCCTGAGACCAAACCTCAGCTGAGATCAATCATCAGATACTCAACTGAAAGAGCCACCAAGAGCCCCTAGTTTTGCCCTTTGTAGCAACTATAAAGGAACATCGCAGCTCTCCTGGAATTTTTAAGATTTTATTTATTTATTCATGAGACGGAAAGGCAGAAACTTAGGCAGAGGGAGAAGCAGGTTCCCTGTGGGGAGCCCGATGCAGAACTTGATCTCAGGACCCCAGGATTGTGATCTGAGCAGAAGGGAGATGCTCAACCACTGAGCCACCCAGGTGCCCTAACTGGAATTGTAAGATTTTACTATAGGAGTAGAAACAATAAGTAGTAAATAAAACAGCAAAATGAGTAAAATTTGGTTTCCCTTTAAATTGTAAAATCTCTACAACCCAAACGCATTAGAATTTACCAGTAACACGGAGACACGAGATCATAAAGATATGCGTGTGACTCATTCTGCTTTCTTTTACCAATCTAACTGGGCCTCCTACCCATGCTCTTCCTCAGATGGGAGGCAGCAACTCCACAGGTTCAGGGGTGATTACAAAGCTGGAATCCACATAACAACTCTATTTTATTAAACATAATTTTGACTTCCTTGTCCCAAAGACTTTCATTATCCTTCCCACTAGCTCTGCACCTTGCCTGGATTTTTTTTTTTTTTTAAATAAAAAACAAAGGAAAACCACTCCTTAGTGTGGCCGTGATTCTGTTGTCCTCTTCCTCTTCTGGAGAGAAAAGCAGCCCCTCGGGATCATCACAGAAAGAAGCCAGGGCAGCACGCGGAAACGCAGGGACAGATCTCTCTCTCAGCACCTGTCACCTGCCTAAACCCATAACAGGATTCCAATCTCCATACTGGACACTCCAGGGCAACGGTTGATGAGGTCGTTATACAGCGTGGCCCTCGGGCCCCAGCCGGTGGAGCACAGGGACTGCGGGCTGGGGAGCTAGCCCCAGCGCCCGGCAGCCAGCAGCATCGCAGCACGGGACTCAGCAGTCTCCCCACGCACAGCTGATATAAGGCCTTGGGGTAATGTCCACATGGTATTTTAATCAAAACACTATGTTGTGTATAAAAACAACGAAGCAAGAGCTATGTCCTCACTTATGGTAAACAGAAGCCTCTCGGTGGTCACAATGGGGTCACTCAAAAGGGCCCCGCACTCGGAGGGTCCCGCAGGCACAGAGATGCGCACGCACAGCAGGTCCCGCTGGTCTCGCAGACACGGGCCTGGGCCCAGGCACACTCAGAGGAGAGCCAGCCTTTACCCCCACACTCTGGACCTGTGGGGCTCCCGATGTCCCCACTCTAGTCGCTGCTTCTCCTGGGCGGGGTGTGCAAGACTGAGAGTCTCCTATGTGATTGTTTCAGACACTGAGGGACTTCATACAAGATCTCTGCTGATGACATTGCCAGCAGGGACGGACGCCGACCAGGGGTTTATTCCAAAGCAAAACCATGTTGTCACCGCAAACTCTTCAGATGCATGGACCTGCCTCCTCACCTACCCTGTGGGAACCCAGGGAGGCCAGGGCGGGCTAGGCCACTGGCAGGGAGCCCATGCATCCAGTGGATTCCACTCCCCCAGGGCAGGCTTATCAATGACCTCCATGTGTCTGCTCTGGGGCGCTCACCTTGACTCTCCCCCATCCCAGCTGTTACCACTACTGCAGCAGGCACCCTCTTCCTGGTCAGCTGGCCTGCTGGGATCCCCCTCCTCCTCTTCCTCCTCCTGCTGGGATCCCTTCTCCTCCCCTTCTTCCTCCTCCTCATCTCACTGGACCTCAGCTGGTCCCATTCTCCCAAATTTGACCCAGGACACCAAGGGGCATTGGGACATACTGAACTTTCAAATCCCTTCTTTTAGCCTTAGGATGTTCCCACCTAATTATTCCTAATTCACCTGACTCCCTATTGACAATTCACCATGAGTTTGGAGTTTCCACCAAAGCAAAGCAATTCAGAAGAGGAGGATTTTTGACTACAGATTTTCAAATTAGTCAGGAATTGTGTTTTTCATCAAAACTTGGAAGAAATCAAAATGATAAAAAATCTCCTATTAAGTATTTAAAAAATTTTCAATACCATAGCTCTACTTGTATGCACTTTCATTTGGAAAAGAAGCCTATTTTCACCTTCTTCTACCACATATTAGAATTCTTCAGATTTAAAAGAAAATGTGAAACAATATGGTCAAAACATTTAGGAAAACATTAACATTTCAATACAATTTAATACTTGCTACTTCTTCAGCATAAAGCAGAATTTATGAGCAGGGTTATACATTTCCATCATGTGAGTACCTGAATCAAGTGTCATATAGAAAATACCTCAGCTGAGTTTTTCTTTGTCCTGCTGGCGTCATACACGCATGCTGACCAGTTTCTCTCTGGGGGCTTTCCAGGAATCAGAGAAAGGAGTCATGTACCCCCCACTCCCAGGTACAAGAATGAACAAGGAGGTGCAGCCCGGGTGACTCAGCGGTTTAGCGCCGCCTTCGGCCCAGGGCGTGATCCTGGAGACCCGGGATCGAGTCCCGCATTGGGCTCCCGGCATGGAGCCTGCTTCTCCCTCTGCCTGTGTCTCTGCCTCTCTCTCTCTCTCTCTCTCTCTCTGTCTCTCATGAATAAATAAATAAAATCCTAAAAATAAAACAAAAAAGAATGAACAAGGAGGACTTGAGTTTTGCCCTCATGGGGCTTATAATCTCACAGTCTGCTTATACAGGCTGTTTTTATTCTAAAATAAGAATACCTGATTTTAAAGATATGGCAGAGGCAGATCTGGGCCTAACACACTCCCCTTACTCAACAGATCCGAAATCCAAAGACAACTACATCACCTCCGAGCCAATGTCCTGGTGAGTTCAATGCCTCCGGGCCTTCTTATAGGGCATCAGAGTCAGGATTTGGGATCTGTGGGCTCAGGACCCGTGAACTCACTTTCTGAGGGGATTGGGCCCCTCTCATCCTGGTCACTTGCTCCCACAGGCTCAGCCCTACCAGGTCATAAATCACACCCAACAAGGCCAGACCACAGGTGTTCACTGCAGGAAGGCTGGGTCACGGCTACGTGTGAACAACAGCCAGGAACCACCAGGAGGCCAAGCTCCTGAATGGCAGGCTGGCTCTTATTCATCATTAGAGTGTGTGCGGCACACAGCAAAAGGACATACTTGCTACCTACCTGACCTCTGATCCTAACAACCCACAAAGTGCTAGCATCCATGTCTTTAAACTGAAGTTCATGGCAGTGAGGGGAATCACCAAGGCCGCCAGGCTGGTAGGTAGCAGAGCCAGGCTCTGAAGCCACACCAGATGCCTGCTTCCAAAGCTGAGCCCCTCTGCTCTGAGCCTCATGTCTCCGTGTCTCCCTCAATGGCCAGGAAGGGGTGGCAGCTGCCTCTCAGCCCCTCGGTGGCCAGGGGTAGTCAGGGACACAGGAGGACCAGCGATCCCAGTCCCTCACCAATGCACTAGGGGAGGTCGCCCGGCCTGGCCCCTAACTCCACACCCACATCTATAAAGGGTGAACAGGTGATCTGAGAAAAATCACAAGACCTATAAAGAGATTCTACAAATTCTGAAAAGGCACCAATCTTAGGAATCAAAGTAGGTGAGGGCTAAGATATGGTCTTTTTTGTTTTTTAAGACTTTATTTATTTATTTATGAAAGACACAGAGAGAGGCAGAGACATAGGCAGAGGAAGATGCAGGCTGCCTTCTGGGAGCCTGATGTGGGACTCGATCCCAGGATCCCAGGATCATGACCTGAACCAAAGGTAGACGCTCAACTGCTGAGCCACCCAGGCATCCCTAGGACACAGTCTTTGACTCCAATGCAAATGACAACAACAAAAGCAGAACCAATTAACCAAGAGAGGAGGAACAATATTAAAATAATAATTAAAAAATACAGAAAACATTTTTCCATGCAACTCTTGAATCAAGCAGATGTCAGAACACCAATGACAAGCTTGGTAAAAAGTAATGATGAGACTATGGGTGTTGAAAGGCAAAATAATAATAAAATCATCATCAACATCATGACTGTCAAACACCCAAATTGACAGCACCACTAAACTGGAATGTGAAAACCAGAGTTTACTGAATATGCTGATGCCCACCCCTGCTAACAGCATGGGGCAGGAATCCTCGACTTCCCTGTCTGCCAGAGCCCTTCCTTCTCCGAGAATGTCCGAGGGAGCAAAGACTGCAGACAGTCTCCCTTCCAAGGCTCTGTTAATTCTCAGAAATGGCAGAGAAGGCTTCCCGTGCATACAGGGAGACTATCTGGGGCGGGTTTGGGTTGGCTACATCCCAATCCTCCTGTGTCTGTCCCCTATGGGACAGAACCTTGTACCTTAAACCCAGGAGCACCCACAGCCCTGAGTGAGACCCCCACGCACAGCAGGTGCTGCTGGAGCACGTCTCCTTTGCACCTCAGGGTCTCTTCCTTCCTGTTCCGAGGCCAACTCTGGTCATTCTCCCAGAACCCAGAAGACAACACACAATAATAAGGGTTATATAACTAAGCTAACAAGGAAACACTGTGTGGTATGGGATTTAAAAGACCAATAATGGGACTCGTAATAAAAACAGGGAAAGGAAAGGCATGTTTCTCTATTCTCCCCACCTTAAAACCTACTCAAAACAAGAAAAAAATTAAAATAATATTGAGAGGATGAAAATAAAAAAGAAAGCACTCCAGAGAGCATAACATAGGGGCACCGGTGACCCCCCCACCAGACCCACAGGGCTTGAGGCCAATGCCCCAGCAAAGGCAGCATGGAACAGCCAGCAGGTCTCTGGGGAAGGCATTTTTAAACCCCATTTCTGGCTCCATTTTATGTTTCTAGCCATGTTTTTATTCTTCCCTTACTGTAACTTTTATCTCCCTTTGTATTTTATAGACTATTCACAAGACACAAGTCAATCAATCACTATGTATACAAAACCCAATCTTCATAGTGATGACCCTACCTCAACAATGTTATTTTCTGCTTAGGATGGAAAAGAAATGCATAAAATATTTAGAAATATCTCATTACAAATTGTTACAAGTTTGGACCCTTCAAATAATACCCACCAGGCCACTCTGGACCTCTGAAGCCCTGACTCGGGCTGTGGCTTCTTGTTGGTCCCTGTCTGGACAGGGTTAACCTGTTTTGTTTCAAGCCTTTGGCTTTTTATCATTTTTTAAAAAAGATTTTATTTATTCATGAGAGACACACAGAGAGAGGCAGAGACAAAGGGAGAGGGAGAAGCAGGCTCCCTGTGGGGAACCGGATGTGGAACTTGATCCCAGGACCTCAGGATCAGGACCTGAGCCAAAGGCAGATGCTCAACCACTGAGCCACCCAGGTGCCCCAAGGCCTTGGCTTTTTTAGAAGCCATGTGGAACATAATACACAGAATACTTTCCAACACTTTATTTCAAAAATCATCTAAAATGAACTTTGTCAGGCATCCCTGACAGGTGAATGTCCAGCTCACCTCACCTGTGGGATGAGGAGGGACTAGTGCTATTCACCTAGATGCAACTCCTTTGTGGTGACTCCGGATGCCCGAAGGAACTCCAGTCATCTGGCTTGCCTTGAATTTTACTTACACAGAGCCAGAGCAAATACCCGCTTTACCTCACATTTCTCACTGAAAATTATCAAAGTGTCTCCTGCTAGTCATCTGCTGTGTGCTCTGGCTCTGTCCGGTCAACTCTGGGCCCCTGACAAGATGCAGTTTTTGTTTTTTTGTTTTGTTTTTTTTAAAGATTTTATTTATTTATTCATGAGACACACACACACACAGAGAGAGAGAGAGAGAGAGAGGCAAAGACACAGGCAGAGGGAGAAGCAGGCCCCATGCAGGGAGCCCGATATGGGACTGGATTCCTGGACTCCAGGATAATGCTCTGGGCCGAAGGCAGTCGCTAAACCACTGGGCCACCCAGGGATCCCCCTAGTTTTTGAATTCCCAATGCAACCCAAGGCGAATTCTTGTTGGGTTGTGACAATTCAAGAAGATACAAAGAGCAGAGGCCCTAGCAGCATGATCTAGCCATTCCTGCACTCCAGGACAGTAGGTCACACTAGAAGGGCTCCGCATTACCAAATCACACAAAGATCCCAAGCATGCAGAGGCTCCCCCTGCAGTGCATGGGCCGTGTTTGGGTTCAGGGCAGCTCTGGGGGTGCCATTCACACAGGCTGCGACGTGATCAGTGCCCACGGGTCCTGTGATTGAGCAGCCCTGGTCAGCGCACATGACAAGCTTGGCAACTCACAGTGAGAAATACTGATTTATGAAGCTGTAATGTATAAGATTCCTCTGGCCACTAGTTTGAAATGAGAACCCAAGCCCATTCGTTTGCTTCCCAGCCACCCTGAACCCCAATGAAAAAGCAGCATGCACCTCCAGAAAGGAATAAGCCTGGGACGCCTGGGTGACTCAGTGGTTGAGCATCTGCCTTCGTCCCAGGGCATGATCCTGGGGTCCCAGATCGAGTCCCACATTGGGCTCCTTGCATGGGGCCTGCTTCTCCCTCTGCCTGTGTGTCTGCCTCTCTCTCTGTGTCTCTCATGAATAAATAAATAAATAAAATAAAATAAAATAAAGAAATAAGCCTGCCACCACAGAGAGAGAGAAATAGGAGGATGGGGCAAAAGCAGAGGACGAAAGATCTCAGTGCATTTCTAGGTGACAGGAGGTGAATGGAAATGTCCTGATAGATGGCACAGAGTGGAGAAAGTTGTCCAGAATACATGAGATGCAGAAAGTGGGAGCCACGCGGATCACAGGAAGGCTTCTGGTTCAAAACCAGCATATAACTAAAGACAAGTGAGCCACCGAAGGTCTGAGGGGAGATTCACGTGGAACCACAGGCCCCCGCCTGCCGAACAGACGTGAAGGGCCTTGGGGTGAGCTGAGACTTCTGGTTACTGCCCTCGAGTACAGTCACCCTCATTCTGGCACGGGAGGTCTCCTTCCACTCAAACAGAAAGGCCGCCAGGAAATTCACCCAAGCTGACTCCCCGCTCGAAGAGAGGACCAGGGTGGAGATCTGCTCGTGCCTCGTGGAGGACACCCAGCCTGATGACCTGATTCTCCCTCCTTCAGTGTGATGGGGAGGACAGTTAACGTGTACTGACCATGCACTGCACCCCAGGCACAAATTCTAAAAAGTTTGTGGGTGCTGGCTCCATCTACCCTCAACACCCTTAGCAGGTAGCTGCCATTATTGTTATGAAAGTATGTTACCTCCAGGAAAAGGTAAAGCCAGGATTCAACCTGAGTCTGAGCCAGAGACCCAGCTCCTAATATAGAGCCAACCAACTGACAAATAAGGGCCTAGCATTTAGGACTTAAAAAAGAAAGTACACAGATCTGAGAACATATACCCACAAAACAAGAACAGGATGCTCTGAAAAAGGGAAGCCAAGGGGTAACAATGAATGCAGGCATGAAGAACAACACTCACCCAGAAAATCAAACTCAGAGGCCAGAACTCAAGGTTGGAGAGACCTCCCGGGATGCCCAATGAACTAGATGAAGAGATGGAGACCACGAGGGGCAGAGAGAGACCTGCGGGGTAGGTAGGTCGGGGTACCAGAGGCCATGCTAGAAGGGGCTTTGCAGGTGGACCTGCAGCTCTCAGTGAAAGGCAGGCTGGCAGGGAGCAGGGATCAGGTGGCAGGCCCACTAGAGTGGATGGGGCAGGACGGGAGCTAATGCTTATTTCCTGAGATCACAAACACTGCCAACAAAGACCAGGTAACCACCAAACTCTGAAAACAGCAAAGGTCAGCAGGGGTGGATAACTCAGAAAAATCCTTGTGTTTCTCAGCAGGAAGTCAGTAAGCACTGTCCATGGTCCCTCCCAGGTGCTGGAAGGTCCAGGGGGAAGTGGAGCAACTGCTGCTTTTGTCACAATCTCTTGTGTGATTTATTACTCTGTGCACCTATTATCTGAGCCAAAATGTTGAATTTCACCACTAAATGTTACCTACCTCTCAAATTAAGTTTTTCTTTCTTCTTCTTCTTTTTTTTTAAGATTTTTTTTTACTTTTTAATTTATTTACTCATGAGAGACACAGAGAGAGGGCAGAGACACAGGTAGAGGGAGAAGCAGGCTCCCTGTGGGGAGCCCAATGTGGGACTCTATCCCAGGACTTCAGGATCATGCCCTGAGCCGAAGGCAGACACTTAACTGCTAACCCACCCAGGCATCCCTCATGTTAAGTTTTTCTAAGTCTTCTCACTGGCATTCTGGCATGACTTGGCGCCTACTGTGAATCTTACCGTATTTACTGGGGCACATAGCCCAGGGGCACTCCAAAGGCTCTCTTTCTTTACTAAAACGAGCAGGGCACTCTGACCCTGCATCGCACCAGGCACAACTGTTTGAGGACACAAAATGAAGGCAGGACTCAGACCTGTTGGCAAAGTTACACTGCCCTTGACAGATCAACCACGCCTCCAGCTGGAGCACAGTGATGCCACCACTCTGGCACGGTGCCACCGGCCTCCAAGTCACCAGCTGCTAATTTACAGCAATTACATTTAAGGATTTGAGCTAAAAATCAAGACTGAATATTAATAAGATCAATGCCAAGGAGATATTGACAGACAAAGTACGCGGCTTAAAATTACAAGAAAGCATTTAAAATCTTCAAAGCTGAAGGCAACTAGACTACAAGCCTGAGACCTGATCTGGCAAGAGTACACATGAAGAAAAAACCCCACCAAACTTGTGAGGAGGGTCCTAAAGGCAATCAAAAGCTTTAAGTGAGGCACAATGCTGAGGGGGCTGTCAGGACAGTGGCAACAGCCAACTCTAGAGCATTCTATACTCCCAGCTGATGCCACCTTCCTGACAACCCATGAATCACAGTGCCCAAACCACACGACGTGATGGTACACGCTGAGCCTCCAATCAGGCCACCAGCATCATCACTCGGCAGGACTTATGAAATCACCCAAATGTTTTACTGCAACTAGGTAGGAATTCTGCTCAAGAGCATCCTAGACTCCTCAGAAACCAAGAGAAGGGGAGACTGTGGGGCCTCCTACCCAAATTCAGCCCTGTGTGCTCTAAAGAAAAAGTGGTCAGCTGACAAAGATTTTAAATCTATTGTTTTAGTGCATTTTGCTCTTATTTTAGGAAAAGAGTGGAAGATGTAAAAAACAGAAGTACTAAAATTGATAAGAAGCACAAGCTTCATGGTTGACACAAAGATGACAAGTATTAGATGTACCAGAGCTTTGGAGGGTTGTTTGTGTTTTGTTGTTTTTGTTTTGTTTTTGTATTTTCCTCCATCAAATGTTCACTGGCCTGTGGCTGACAGAGATACAGTGTGTTCAACAACAAAGAAAAAAAGTACTTCAAGAACATGTATGAAAAACTAGAAAAAAATGTCATTTTAAAGACTATGTGTGGGGACGCTTGGGTGGCTTCAGCTCAGGGCATGATCCCACAGTCCTGGGATTGAGTTCCATGTCGGGATTCCTGCAGGGAGCCTGCTTCTCCCTCTGCCTGTGTCTCTGCCTCTCTCTCTGTGTCTCTCATGAATAAACAAATAAAATATTTAAAAACAAATGAAAATGAAAATAAAAGAGACCAAGTGCTTTCCTCCACCTTTCCGGGCCACTAAAACAGCATGTATGAATGTCTTGGCAGATGCTCTCGAGAGCACCAACAATGACAAGAAGAGAGACAAACACCAGGTTCCTATTAGGCCATGTTCCAAAGTCATGTCCGGTTTCCAACTATGATGACAACGCATACACTGGCGAATTTGAGATCACTGATGATCACAGAGCTGGGAAAATTGTTGCGAACCTCATAGGTTAAACACGTGTGGGGTGATCATACCCCAGGTTTGATGAACAACTCAAAGATTTAGAGAAAGATGGCGAAATAATCTGCTTGTGCCCTGCCAGTTTGGCAACTAGACTGACCACCTCGGCTGGCATCACTGCCCATGAAGATGACAAAAACACACAGGAGGGAAAATCCTGGGTGTAATATATACTCTCCCAAGCAGAATGCCTCAATGGACCAAGAAAAAAGACTTTGAAAACAGATAATTAGGGAAGTATGTTTTTGTTTTGTTTTGTTTTTTGTTTTTTTTAGATTTTAAAGCCAAAGGCAGGTGCCAAACCGCTGAGCCACCCAGGGATCCCCAGGAAGTATGTTTTTGAATGAACTCTCAGTGAATAAAATCTTCCTCATAACATGTAAGTCTACCATTCAGCTTGATCTCATACTTTCGGGAATGCATGTATATGCAGCAGCAGACTGTATTAACTGGCGAGTCTAGGCCACGGGAGAGGCAGGTCCGATGCACTGCCCTGTGGTTAAGCCACGTCTGAAGTACTGGTGGGAACTCTGGATCTGTCTCAGAAATGTCACTAAACCAGAAAGTGTTCAGAGAGGAGAGCCACAATGGTGAAGGGTCTGGATGCTCACATAACGAAAGCATGATCAAAAGATGTGGGTATGTTTAGTCTATAAAAAAAAAGGCAATTAGGTAAGAGAAGAATTTAATGCAGCCGACATTTATTGAGGCTCTACCTGGTGTTAGACACTGCAGGGAATTCAGATGTGAACAAGATGCCGCCTTTGCCCTGCTGGAACTTAAGTGATAGTGCTTTCCAAGTATGTGATGGATGTTAAGTGGAGCGGCAACCAAAAATTAACAACAGAAAAACTGTCCTTAGAAAAATTCAACTGCTGATACTCACATATTAATTTAGTTATTTATTTGGACAACACGTGAGACTGAATGGCTATCAGTAACCAAGGAATTACCCGCACAGAGAAATCCAGGATTCAGGTGGGTGGGGGGCCTGGGGATTGGAAGGGGTTGGATGGAGTGGGGGTGAGACAGGCCCAGACTGTCTTAGCAATATTGGACCTATTAAAAACATCTGGCTTCAGGAAACTACAGTTGTGTGAAGTAAAAGTGGATGAGTATAAGTGTCTTCCCACCACAGACTGGCACTGGGGACCAAGTGGATTCTTTCAATTCTCATATCCCTTCCAAGGATCATCTGACTGGCTTCCCTAGCAAGGGAAGGGCTAACGCCTTAAAATCTACTGATAAACACAATGGACTTTATAGGGCACAGCACAGTTAACTAGAGAAATGACTGTAACCCCTAATATCTCTGGCTATAATTCAAGAAGACCCAACTTCCGTAGGGTGGGAGGATGGGGGAAGAATTTAAGATGATTTTCCTTATGAACAGTGCCTTACACCAGGATCCATTCTACCAAGAACCCCACAGATGTTCCAAACTTCACCCTATGGCCTGAGTCTTCTTATTGCAGGGTTACAAAGACCCCCTCACTTTCAAGCCTGGTAAAAACCCATAAAGACAGGGGTTTCCAAGGAATTCTCTTACCTGCTGTCTTGTGGTTGTTGAGACAGAAACACGTCGAGCTCATCTAGGATTAGGTCAGAAAGCCCCTCCTGAGAACTGCCTAGTATTAGGCTCTTGAGCAGCTGGTTATGAAAAACATCCTACATCCTAGGAGTAGGCTTGGCGCCAGGAAGCCACCTGCAATGATCATTCAAGCTCCTGGAGGATCAGAATGCCTTTCCTTGGTTATCTGTTGAAGCTAAGGCACGTTGCAGAGACTCCATAAACACGTCAGGTGGATTTGTAAGGATTTTTCACTCCCCATCTACAAAGACAGGCCCTGTAATTCAGTAGGGAAAACTAGTCCAAGTTTAAATGCTCACGAATAAAACACTGTTCCATGTTATTAAAATAGGTCATTGTGGCTCTTTAAAACCTATTTCAGGAATGACAATAAACAGAGGAATGAGAAACAAAACTCAACTGCACTTAAAAAAAAAAAAAGAGTCAAATATGGAAAGACCATGTTGCTGGCCCATTTGGACACAGTGCCGTATTTACAGGCTGACAAAATCACCAGAGAGCAAGCTACACACATAACTACTAATGGCAACAAATTAAGAGAAGCAGCCCTGGAAAAATGTAATAATCAAAAGAAATACATTGAAGCCTCCCACTCAGTGGCTGAACAGCCACAGGGGCTAAGGTAAGTCATTCCCTCTCCCTCAACCTCCTTCAACTACTGTACCACATGAAAGTGACAGCTTCTGTCCTACCTGTCTCTCAGAACTATTCTTAGGGACAGGGAGGGTGCATGGGAAGGGGCCTGGAGAGCACAACACCCTACAGAAATATGGTGGGTTGCTACTTCTCAAATCTTTAAAGGCTATTTACTATCGATGTTTGCATTTCTTTCTCTGTTTCTCTGCAGCTTTTTAAAAATTCATTTTGTCAGACTTACATACAAGCACTTTGCAGACATGTGTTCATTTATTATTCATAAAATGCTACTATATATACAACAAACATTTTTCCCTTTCACAGAAGAAGTAACTGAGGTCCAGGGGAACCCACAGAGGCAGGAGTCAACCCCTGGTGGTCTGGCAACATCATCCTTGCCCTTGATATCTCTGCCAAAAGTTACAGGGTTTTGTGTACCAGCCCCCTGAGCATGATCATCCCTATCAGAATCCACAATGTGAAAGGCGAAGCAGTCAGAACCGCTCATCTCACTAGAAAAGAATCATTTCTTCTCTTCCTTTCAACTAATTTCCAAAGGTTCAGGAGACTTTTTTTTTTTTTGTCTTCAGAATACTGTTAGACAAAAGTACAGAATTCCATGGGGGGGGGCGGGGGGAGTCTCTCCAAGGGTATTCAAAGTCATCTTTTAAATGCAAATTGAAGGTTTTGTGGGTGTCTTTTTTTTTTTTTTTTTTTGTACATTAAAAGATCTAGTAACAATGAAAGACTGTAGCAAGCATCTGGCCCAGCACCTGACATACATCAGGCACTTGAATTGCTGAACGGTTGAAAATTCTAAAAATTTAAATTTCTCACCATGCTCTGATCCTAGGATTCTAAGAAAAGAAATCCAAAAAATACTAAGTTTCAATGTGAATCTAGACCACTGGTGTCTAAACTTTTCACCATGTGACCTCCCCGCTAAAAATGAGAGCTGTATTTCTGACACGTGTATAGACACAGACTTATATATGTGAGTGTTTTAAAACATTGTATAAAATCCTATGAGCATTTAAAATAAAAGACAGATATTGAAAAGCAATAAATAATGAACAGAAATGTAAGTTCTGGTGTTTTCCCTTGGCACCCCATATACAGTCTGGAGCACCTTCCAAGATGCTCAGCCCCCTTCACCCTGGGAGGTCACTAATGTAGAGAACTTCACTGGACTGTAAAATGTGAGCCCCAGGGTCAGGCTGCTGGAGTCTGAATCCTGGCTCACCTCTTCACTCTGTGTGGCTCTGGGCAAGTCATTTATCTCTCCTGGTCTTCAGTTTTCCAGTCTCTAAAATGAAAGTGATGGGGCACCTGGGTGGCTCAGTGGTTGAGCATCTGCCTTCAGCTCAGGTCATGAGCCTGGGGTCCCGGGATCAAGTTCCACATTGGGCTCCCGAAGGGAGCCTGCTTCTCCCTCTGTCTATGTCTGTCTCTCTCTGTGTGTCTCTCATGAATAAGTAAAATCTTTAAAAATAAATAAATAAAATGGAGGTGACAATAGTTCCTGCCTCACAGATGTGATGATTAGAATTACATCACGTAGGAAATATGCTTTGCACAAAGGAGATGTTCAGTGAGTGATGGTTAAACCAAAACCGACATCTAAAGCAAACCTCCTGTTTATGAATAGAGAAAATAAGGCCCAAACACAGTACACGACTCCCCAGGCCACACACGTCGGTGCACGTCAATACCCGACTAGGAGCCACACTTCCTAGCTCCAGACCAGTGATCCTTTTTACTGCACCCCACTCATTCTAGATAAATGGGACCGCCCCGCCCCAGAGTTCCTATCTATCTATCTTTACAACACGGATGCTGAAAACAATGGCCAAGACTCCAGTGCCTTTCCTTTGATGACTATTTGGTATGAAATCTATGTAATGTCTCCCTTAGATCTATTCTCGGACTGCAATCCATACCCCACTAATGGCAGGACACGTGCACAGCACACGAGGAAAGCCTGGCTCTGCAGCTGGCTCCTCACCATGGCTGAGTGCTGACCCACACAGCGAGATGTTACCGGGAAATCGGGCTGCTGGGATAGGACGTGTGCAGTTGGATGGTGCGAATTTTTCTTATCATAGAAGAGATGTACAGGAGAGGAACGACAGAATCGAGGAAGGGGTGCAGGTGGAGGTGTTTGCAGATGCCACAAGTACGGCAGATGCTGGTAACTGCGGAAGGTGGGTGATAAGGGTGTGGGGTTCATTTTAATGTTTTATTTTTCTCGCACATAATAATAAAGTAAAAAAAAAAAACAAAACAAAACAGTGTAGCAGGGGAAGACACCGAGCAGGGATACAGATCTCAAGGTCCTGAGGGAGTGAAGGTCATACACAGGCAGCCCGTGTTATTTCAGGGACCCTGTTCTCCCAATTTTGCATCCTCTTCATTATCAGCTGACACGAAATACACAAATCCCCTCAATACCAGTGACCACGGCCCCTCCCCTAGGTCTTAGGGAAACACACCAGAAAGCAGCAGCCCCACCTGTGTGGGGACAGAGAGTGCCACATTGATACTCCTGCACCAGACTCAACAAGAAGGACCAATGGGCTCCGTCTCCTCACTGTACTGTGGTCACCCTGCTGGGGCCAGTCCCACCATCAGATGTCGCTCAAGGAACCGGCCTCCTCCCACAGAAGGCAGGCCAGGCAAGCAGGGGATGGCCACAGGTAGGTGGCGGGCAGGATCTCAGGGCCTCTGGGCCGGGTCACAATCTACACCCAGCACAGGCGAGGGGACCTCCGCCTGAAGGTGGGATGCCACCCGCAGCTACCCAAAGCCTCCCTTCCTAGGACCTAAGGGATCCTGAGGCTGAACACAAAGTCCTCGGTGCACACGGCCCCTCTTGGTGACATGCTCCGGTCGTCGAGGGCGTCAAGGGCCTCGTGTACAGGTGGCATTGCCCTAGTTCCACGGGAGTGTGATCTATTTTTTTTTGCAAGAACACTCCAAATCTGAGCACCTCTCAGAACCTCTGCTGCCAGCACTCTGACCCACACCACCACCATCTCTGAGCTGCGACCCTGCAGGTGAATCCTAGCTGTCTTTCTTCCTCCCTCCTGGTACACGGCCCTCCGTTCTTCATCATCGACACAATCCTGGAGAGCCAATGAAACCCACCAAATCCGGCCATCTCTGTCCTCAAGGCTCCCACTGCATGCTGCTCAAGCCCCATGTGATGGTGTGTGAGGCCAGAGACGGCCCCCCGCCCCACTGTAGGGGCTCCTTCTGCGGGTTCTGCTCCCGCTGTGAGGCTCAAGGGTCCCGCTCCAGCCACACCAGCTTCTGGGATGTTCCATGAACCTCAGGGCCTTCCTTTGTCCTCGGCCCTTCCTGCACAGAGCCACATGGCTAACCCCTCGCCGCACTATGCCAGATGTCATTCTCTAGATGAAGCACATTCTCACCTTTGAAAACCGCACTGCACACACCGGCACTCTGAGGTTCTCATCTCCCTACTCTGCTCTACATTCTTCTCCATAATGTTTATCATATTCTAATCAAATGCTGTTTACACAATTATTAGGATGACTGTTTTTCCTTGTTATCTGCCCCCTGTGAGTGAAAGCTTCAAACAGCAGGGATTTTGTGTTTGTTTTGTTCTGGAAGAATGTCTGGCCCATGGCAGGCCCTTAATACATTTGTTAAATAAACAGATCCAACAGGATATGAGATTGAGTCAGAAAAGGATGTCTCATAATTCCAAGTCCTGGCAGTGGAGCGTTGCCAGAGATGACAGGTACAAGGTGTGGCCACAGACAGGGGCTGAGGAGCCACACAGGGTGGCAGAGGGGACCCATGGCAAGGTTGAGGCGCAGGCTCTCAGGGTTCATGAGTGTGTAAGCTGTGGGGCAGTCAGCACGGGTGGGTTGGCAAAGGGCACTGGGATCCAGGTGTGCAGGCTCTGCAGCAAGGCGTGGCTGGCCAGATGTGTGGACAGACAGGAAGGCATCAGAGAGGAGCCTGCAACGTGGACCCGGAAACAATGAAGGGTGATCGGAAAGATGGAGAGCTGTGTTTACGACCTGCCAACTCTGAGCTGCAGCAGGGCTGCCCAGCAGGCCTCCAAGCTCTCCCTCTCCTATAATCATGTTCTTTCTGGGGTTTTCTTGAAGTTTTAGTGAGAAAAACTAACTTCTTCCAATTAAACATATGGCAGCATGTTCATTTAAAATATTATTTCATCCAGCCTGGTTATGTAACATAAAACATGCATAGAAGTGATTAATATGTGAATGGTCCTTTCTATATATATATATATATATATATATATATATATATATATATATATATACTAAAATGGTACAAATACAGGTTTACAAGGATACAACAAAAACCAGAGAATTTAGAATACCCTTGAGTTATTTACAACAATAGGGATAAATCAAAATATTTAAGTTAACCCAGATAACAAAACGCTTGTGCTGGCAATATAGACCTTTGCAGGCAATATAATTATCACTGCACACGGTTTGGTTCTGTCCGTGACAATCACTAAAAATAGTTTTGGGTAAGTTGGAATTCTCATTTGATGACTAACTATAATAACAGAGGGGCTAGCTAGCAGTTATAATTAACGTCTGGAAACTCACTCTGCGGATATATTCTGCATACAGGCTCACTTTATATCCCACTCCCCTGCAACCTAACTGCCCAAGTTTCATTTTAACCACTTAAAAAATGTAAACTAAAGGTAATAAACTAATAATCAGTACCAGGATTCTTTATGCTCCTTTTTTTATTGGAAAATTTAAGCCATGCTCTATTAACAAATAATCTTGAGGTAGGGCTCTCCTCAGTGATTCAGCAAATAATTGATAGGCAACTGTTAACGAGCCGTCTGAGCACTGAATCTGAATGACCTAGACTTTCTGGAAACAGAGGTTTCCAGTTTCACCATGGTGCCACGGTCCTTGAGCGCTCTCAAGTAAATCGATAGCGTGGAAGTTATCAATGAGCTCCATTACACAGAGCCTTGAAAACTCAACGGGAATCTGAGGTACAAGGCATCATGGGAGCATTCATATTTTAAAAGGAAGTGTGTGATTCAGGTGTCTGAGCCAACTTTAGGAAAAGGGGAGGACAGCTATCTATTGAAGGTCATCCCAGTAGCAAAGAGCAACCAGCACGTCCTGAGTGGTGCATAGGGACTGGGTTTTACCTTCTCGTCCTCCCCATCCCGGACTCTATGCCCCAAGAAGTCTCTGGCTCCTGCCAGAATGCACGCCCTGCACCCACGAGCTAGGCCTACAAAGGGCATGGTGCAGCAAGCAAGAGAGGGACAGTGTGCAAAGTAAGTGCAAAGTGTTAGATTACAGGTAAAGTCTCCCCTCCTTTCAAGGCCTCCTTTGGGCACATAAACACTTTGGTGAGTGATATGCCATCCGATCTAAAACGCTCATGCAGATGTTCCCCAACATGAGACGCAGAGCCCAGAGGAATAAATTCAAACTGCCTCTGCCCCTTATAGGAGCATATACAATAACCCCCAAACCCCCGAGGCTGGGTTTCCAGTTGCTGCAGCTCAACCGCAGGCGGGAAGTCGATGATCCTCCGGACGCATCGTCAGAAGGTCACAGGCAGCCTCATGCTACGTCACCATGGCTATGCCATGCACCGCATGTCATCTCATCGTGCAGGCACTGAATCATCTCCCATCCTCAGAAGGAGGGGGAGTATGGTGCAGTAAGGTAGTTTGAGAGGGAGAACACGTTCACATAACCTTCGTGATGGGATACTGCTACGGGTGTCCTATTTATTACGAGTTCTCGCTGCACATGTCTCACTGTGCCTAGTTTACACATTCGACTCGATCACAGGTGTGTACCCAAGAGAAAGCACGCACACACACACAGGTTTGGTGCGATCCATCTTGGAACAAATCTCCCAGGGGGACGAGCGCAGAGCCAGGACATCTCTGCCATCCTTTGCACCCAGTCACCAAACCAGGCTTGCCCCGGGTATTTATGTCTACAGAGAGAGGGGAAGGAAGCAAGTTCCTTAAGGCGCCTTCCGCATGAGCTGAACATTTCGTTATTACAGCTCTGATAATTTTATTCATGATCGTGAACAATAATAACAGCCTATTTGTGGTGCTCTTGTGATGTGGGAAGCACTGCATTAGAGCCCCTGACACAGTGATAATATTATTTTACTAGCACTGACACAGTGAGTCTGACCATCACCATCACAGCCCCACAAGTTAGGAAACTTGCCTGAGGCCAAGCAGTCAATGAGTGGCACAGGCAGGATCTGAACTCAGGTGTGCTGGACTTGAAAACCTCTGCCCTTCGCCACAAAAGCATCGGAGAAAGCTCAGACTTGCAGGAACATTCCTCACCAGGTCACCCTTGAGAGATCCTTGCTCTGTTCCTCTGACATAAGAGCCAGAAATCAGTACGGCTGTAAATCACCTCAATGAAGAAATAAATCTCGACAACATCTCAAGCTGGGAACCTCTATGTGAAGCGGCTCAGAAGCCACACCTGCACACCCTGGCCTGTTTCTCTGCCGCCTTCACCTAGCCTGCCCACTTGCCGCTGCCCCACGTGCCGCTCAGAGCAAGTCCACACCACCGGCCACTGGCCACCAGCAGCCCACTATCCCAGAGTAGCCACTGGTCATGGGGCAGGAGACAAGAGGAATGAGTGAGGGGAGGTCAATTTTCCTATAGCCTCTGTGGCCTCCAGCCCGGCCACGGGAGCCCACACATGTGGTCACAAAAAGGCAATGGTGTCCCTGTTCTATTGACTTGCTGTAAGGAATCAACTGTGGGCTACTCTTCAAGGCTAACAATTGATAGGCAACTGTTGGAGTGAGCCCTGTGGAGGCTGAAGCTCTGTGGAGAGCGGGCCTCACACCCCCTGCAACCAGGAGGGGCAGGAGCCTGGCTAGCAGAGCCCCCTCCCCCCCAAGTGTGGGGGGAACGGATGCAATAGGGCCCCGCCCCGGTGTCTCTCTTGGGATGTGCCCTGTTCAAGGTGACATGAGGGACTAGGAGGAGTTCCAGCCTCAGAACTAATTTCCCTAGCTCAAAAGGTTCTGTGCTTATCTAACTTTTGTAAATTAAATCTCTTAGACAAATCAGGAAGCCTATTATTTAAAGCAATCCTGAAAAAAAAAGTCATTCGAACAGCCAAGTAATGATCTCCTAAGTGTATCCAGGCACGTCAGGCCTCTTCAAGAGGAGATTTATAGTCTCAGCATGAGCTTAAGCAAAGTACAATGGAGAGGGGTGTTCTGGCCCTGCCACGAAGGCTGTGGACCCTATGCCGGCTCCGGAGTCTCCTATGGGATCACCAACACAGAACAGGGGAGACAAGTGACATGTGCAGAGAGGAGACGAGCCAAAGTGGTAGGAGATGGCAAGGCCCAACGTCAGCGGTACACTGAGTGACCTCAAGGTGACATCCCTGAAGTGACCCCTCCAGAAAGAAGAGAGGAAAACAGGCGCTTCCACATGGAGGGCCCCAGCCCCTAGGAGCTCCCTGAATAAACACAAATGCGTGCAGAAGACAAAACAGGGAGGAGTGGCCCATTCACACAGAAACATGCAGCGCTCCTGGGATCTTCTGCCCCAGGGGCACCAGAGAGAGCCGGGCCCTCCACACAGAACCATGGAGAAGTTACTACAAAACTAGGACATGAAAGCTCAGAGTGTGCTGGGGCCGGAGAAAAACCCTCCCTGCGAGCCGCAGGGCACAAGTGCACTCGGAGGGGGCAGGGAAGAGATGCCCAGGATAAGGCGGCCTGCACACCCCAAAACACACTTCGCCCACTTGGGCTCGCACAAGTCTCTTTGGAAGGGTTACACTCTTCCAGGCAGATAATCTCACATCAGCTGCCTCAACTTGCAAGCCAATATTCTATCCCCTTTCCAGAAGTACCACGGAGCTTTTGCCTCGTATACACCACTATTTCTAACACCTCTGTTTTTCTCATCCCCAGTCGAACCCAGGTAGAAATCCTAAGCATCCTGCCCTTAAAGGCACCGCAGTATTGCCTCTGAGGGAACAGGGAGCAAAGTCGTGCTTCTGACGTGCTCTGACTCCCCGGGAAAGGACCTGCTCCGCTCCTGCAGGTCAGAATGATAAACAGCATTCACAACCAGCAGCCAGATCCCACCCCCAGGGCACCCACTATAGCCTTCCTGGGACTTCTGATTGTCTAGCTACAGATCCTCTGAATCACAGACACAGAAGTCAATAAAACAGCAACATGTAGTTACGTAGGCAAAATGCCTCTAAAATCACTCCTTTTTGCCACCAGGGATGTGTATGTAGCCGGCAGTCCCTCTTCTTCTCACCAGACTTCCAGGATCAAGCGACCCCTGGCCAAGAAGCAAAACCAGAATTGTCCCATTCCCCAGGGGATTCGGATGAAAATTGGTAATAAAATCAGGCGGAACTCCAAGAGGAGGTGCTAGAGGAGAACCAGGCTGGGTCCACCGGCATCGCCCGCGGGGTGGCCCACGTATCAAAGCTGCATGAGGGTCACGTGGTCCTATCCTATCACTCTGTGAACATCCTACCGCCTGAACAACAGACGTGTTCTACTGGGGGAATGATTCTTTTCTGTTACTGTGCCTCCACACCAGGAGGTTGGTTCAGGAATAAATGTGTGAGACCTTCTGGCTGGAGGGGAAAAAAAAAAAAAAAAAACGGCCTCTAAAATCGAGTTCATCCTTTTGCAAAAAAGAAAAAGCAAACAAGCAAGCAAGCATTTGGGGCTAGTGATGCTCAAGGGGACCCTGCCCTCGTCCCCTCACATCTGGTACAAGCACACACACACATATGGCTAACGGTTCACGGCGAACTGGTCAAGCAAACAAACCGTCTTCTGTAAGTTGCCTCTGGCTCCGAGGCACTGAAAATCATTCCTCCTTCTCTCTGCATTTGCTTTCTCTGATGGGGTCAGCATCTCTGTCACCAACTGCCTGGCTCTCCCACAGTCTCTGCATCAAATGGAAGGTTCCAACAGCTTCCTTGGAGGCACTGGTAACACTGGTGATGCACTCAACCACAAATGCCCCCCTCTTGTCTTTCTAGATGAAAACATTTCAAAATACTCTCCACCCCCCTGTCGCCTCATCCTCGGGGTCATTTGCTTATTTGGGTTTATACTTGTGAATTGGCTTGATTCACACCTTGAATCCTGGGTAGGTCCCCCTTCTACAACATCTGCACTGGCTGGCATCCCAGGAGACCCCCCAGAGGACGAGGATGGGTGCTGAGGGGCTTAATCATAAGCCTATAGGCAGCTCTTCCCACACAGAGTAATCACCTCCCCGGCTCATGTTACAACACCACTTTCCAATAAGGCTGCACTGATCTTCAGTGTCTCTCTACAAATATTTCCAAGGGATTCTAATGCATTCCCTCAACTGCTTGTATTGACAACACACTTACAAGGGATGTGACACAGTGTAAAGCACATCCTAACCTTAAAGCTTTCAATCAGGCTCAGGTTCCCTAGTAGAGAACCTCCTCTCATTGTTCCCACACCACCTGCTGGGGGACTAGATATTCGCAGCCCCTCCCCCAAAATTCAGATGTTAAAGTCTTACTCCCAAAGTGATGGTATTAAGAGGTGGGACTTCTGGCAGGTGGTTAGGTCATGAGGGTGGGGCCCTTCTGGTGGAGTTAGTGCCCTTATAAGAGCAGCCCAAGAACAACTGTTCCCGCAGTCTGTAATCAGGAAGAGGGTCCTCACTGGACCCCAGAAATGCTGGTGCCCTGATCTCAGACTTCCAGCCTCCAGAACTGTGAGGGATAAATTTCTGTTATCTCTGGGCCACTCAGTGTGGTATCTCCTTATAGCAGCCTGAACAGACTAGGACACCAACTTACTTCTCCCATGCTGGGACCACACTCTTTCTGGATCCTCCAAACCTATTTCAATTCCACACCTTTCCTACCAATTTTTCAAATGCTTAAAATGATCACCTGCTGGCCAAATAGCAATGAACATCCTTCTTGCCTTCAAGTTTACTTCTCCCCAAACCTTTATTTCAGACTACTTGCCCGCTTCACCACACATCACTTAGAGGACGTGCTATCCTCACCCATGCATGTGGGTAGTACGTGTACTAAGCATTGTCTACATGGGAAGTCCTCCATCAAGAACCAGGCAGCTCATTACAGCACGCACAGGGGCTGCTGCAGACCGGGGACGAATACAGATGGAGAGGAATATAAAGGAAGGGTTATCATTACTCTTCTTCTGTTCAATACAACCGCTTTCCTGTTCCAAGAACATCCATATAATGGATACAAAGTAGATGAGACCTCAAGCCAATCCATCATAACACTCCCCCTCTTTTTCGGTCTGTGGTTGTACTCATGGATATTAAAACTTTGGAGGTAAAATAAGACCCAACTCTTGTCTGTAAGAGTCCAACTCAGGAAAACTAAATTTATCCCATTAATTTACTCATGGGGCATCCATATGTGCCATCCGTTAAACAAATATTTAATGCATACCTGTTATTCTAAGCCATCGTTGACACGAAATCCCTGCCGCAAAGGACTTTCAATTTAGTGGGAAAGACCATTAAATAACAGGACATAGTAAAAAAGTATAAGTGCAGGTCAAGGGGTGGAACGCCAGCTGCCCAGGAAGACAGAGGGTCTTGGAGTCCCATTAGGATCCGGACGGGATCGAGTGTTTCCGACAGGGCTAGAGGTGATCCTGAGGAGGGGGGCCAGCCCCGGGCCAGGTGCTTTGGGGAATGTACGGCATGGATACACACACCTGACCCACAGTCCTCCTGGGAGCCAACCCAAGTCTGGAGATGGAGACCACACAAGACAAGGCAGTCTCTTCCTCCAGGATCTTGAGCAGCGTGCTTAACCAAGAGGTGAGAAAAGAGGACCCCAAAGACGACACAGCAGGGGCGGAGGTGGGCGGTGGGGTCTAACCCAGCCTCAGAACGGGTACCTGTGGTGGAAGGCACCCCTGTCTGGGCAAGGACAGACAGAGCCATAAGTGGGCAAAGAACAAGAACAGGGCACCTTCCAGGCAAGGGTAAGGCACAGGAGCTACAGAGAATGAGAGCGCCGGCTGCACGCAGGCAGTGAGAGGACTGGAATCAGTAACTTCTCTGTCATTAGAACAACTGACACACATAAATGCACCTCTTGAGAAATCTGATAAATAGGTTTGCATGGGGTGGAGGGAAAGAGCATGCAAGCAGCAGCCAAGAGACCTGCTGCTGGTCCACCATGAGATGACCTTCCCTAGGCCTCCACCAGACGAGGTGGATGCACAAGAGCAGTGTCCAGAAGTTAGGAAATAAATCCAGTGGCTAGCAACCCACATTCTTCTTCATCTTCTTTTTTCTTTTTTCCTTTTTTAATGTGAAATAAGACGGAATATATTACGCCATGCACATTGCCCATGGAAAAAATACAGTTTTGTGAAACATGTGCTTCAGTCACAAACGTGTACAGACAGATATTGATGTACATGTGTGTGCTTGATCAAGACACGATATGTGTGTGTTACTGGGGGGTCACCGTCCAAACAGTGGAAAGCACAGGGCAAAATGATTTGTAAGTTTCTTCATATTCTAAGACTCTCATTGTAGCTCTTGCATTCTACCCATCTTACAGATGCGCAAATCAATCTAGATGTGAATTCTAATGTAAAATTAAATAAACGGTAGGTGTAATTTAGATGTATCATCAGATGTTCCACAATTGAAGCGTTTATCCAAAAACAATGCCCTTAATTAATCAAAATATGACAAAAGTCTCCAGGAAATAACTACTTCTAGCATACTTTGTAACACAGCCACACCTGTATATTCAGGGCAAAGGGCCTGCCTCCCATATGAAAGACTTTCCTTCTAACATAGTTATGCACACATAGGAACAATGGTCTACACAAATTCTCACATCCTGATACTCAAGATAGGATTTTAACGTTTCATTTTTAAAATATTTAATGCCAACCCTTATTTCTTAATACCTTTAGCAACAGTATGTGACAGCAATGTGTTGACTGTGTAGGACACACAGTTTTGAAACCCTTTACTGGAACAGGTGGCATCCAACTACTTGTGGATCTGGATTCAGTGTATCTACGTATGATATATTCTGATCTGCCCAAACCATTTTCGAAAAATCATCATCCAAATGAAGTCCTTCTGGACTCCAAGAGAACACAGGTAACAATGTATATTAAAGCCTAAATACATTCCTGTTGGACAAGGCATTTTCCCAGAAAGACAAAGGGTAATTTATGAGCACAGGCTCATAAGAATACAAAAGGAGACAAAATCATTCATGTTGGCGACATGCATAAGCCAAGTAAACACATTCTAGATAAAAACATTTAAGTGCCCGTTGCCAGAAGCCTGCCAACTGCACTGACCCTGGGGACCCATCCCATGGAAGAAATCAGATGTCATTATCGACATGACCTCAGTTTTTTTCACCATCATTGCTCCCGAGCAGGTGGGGAAAAGTCACAAATACCAAACCTAGAGCACAAACAGGTGAGGTGACCTGCCCACCTGCCAGATGTATGCCTTCGTTGAGAATAAAACTCCAGTTTTCTGTGTGCTTCTCTGGCCCAGGGCTGGGGAACCATGCCTGCCATTTGGGCCTTCTACATCAAAGGCCCTTCCTCAATGAATACTTTCCAGTCCTTCTGCGAATGCTAATTCAAGGTCAAGCGATTCCCCAAACCCCATCACGTAAGGCTCCAACTCCTCGCGGGCTTGTTCCTGAGCTCTGTGGAAGGTGCCAGGCCGCCAGCCAGCAGCTGACCTCCGGCCCGCAGGGTGCCGGCTCCTTTGCCTAGCAGGAGGCGGACTTGACCCCCATCGCCCTCCAGGCCGCCCAGGCCCCTCAGGGCTGCCCACCCACGCGCCCCGCGCACCTGCACCGCGGCGCCCCCCGATTACACAGCGCAGCGGCCCGAGGTCCACAGGCTCCGGTGCCTTGCCCAAGGTCACCGGGTCTGCGGGCCTCGGCGCGGTGGCGGCCGATCACGCAAACCGCGAGCCAACTTGCTCCTGCCCCGCGCCTGAGCTCCCCACGCCGCCCCTGGCGCTGGCCAGAGCCACGAAGGGCCGCCGGGGCCCGGAGGCACGAGGCGTGCCCCACAGGCTCAGCCCGGGCCGGGGCGCAGCAGGGAGCGGAGGGCGGGGGGGGGGGGGGGAGACGCGAATCCACAGCGGCCTGGGCGGGGGCGGGAGGGGCCCTGCTGGCGCGCGGCCTGGGAGGGGGGGAGGAGGGGCCCCCGGCCCCGGCCCCCCCGGCCCCGGCCCCCCCGCCCCGGCCCCCCCAGGCTCACCGGGTGCGCAGCGCCTGCCACGCGGCGTCGATGTCGGCGTACAGGTTCTTCTCGGAGGGCTTGCCCGAGCTGACGCCGTAGCCCGAGTAGTCGTAGGAGAAAATGTTGCAGTTGATGCGCGAGCCCAGGCCGATGTAGAAGCTGCACATCTGGCCCAGGTCCACGGCGTTGCCGTGCGAGAAGAGCAGCGTGTAGCGGCTGGAGGGCGCGCAGCGCACGAACATGCAGCCGAGCCGGTTGTCCCGGGCCGTGCGCGAGAAGAAGACCTCGACGGCGTCCAGCTCGCGCTGCGAGTACTGCCAGTCGGCGCGCTCGCTCAGGTGCAGGCTGCACGCGCCCGGGCCCGCGCCCTCCTCGGGCTGCTGCGGCGCCGGCTGGGCCGCGGCGGGGGGGGCGGCGGCGGCGGGGGCCGGGGCGGGCGCGGGGCCGCGCTGCTCGGGCGCCAGCACCGTGTAGGTGGGCTCGGGCGGCAGGAAGGCCAGCTTGGCGGCGATGCGGCTCGGGCAGGGCGGGCAGCAGAAGAGCCAGCACAGCTCGCCCAGCGAGAAGCCGTTCATCCTGGGGCCTGGCTCGGGCATCGGGGCGGCCTGGAGCCCCGCCGGCGGGGGCGGGCGGGCGGGCGGGAGGCGGGGCCCGGGCGCGGCGCTGCGAGCGGGGCGGGTCAGCGGCGGCCCCGCGACCGGGCGGAGGAGCGGGCGGCCCGGGCCCGCACGCGGCACACAAAGCCGGCGGCGGCGGCCATGGCTCCAGCGCGCCGCCCCCCCGCCCCGCCCCGCGCCCGCCGCCGCCGCCGCCGCCGCCGCCGCCACTTCCGGGTTATCGCGCGCCGCCGCCTCCGCGGGGACTCGGCGCCCGGCCCGCCACCGGGGCGGGGCTCCGCGACCCCTCCCCCCACGGCCGCGGGCACCTGCTGGACCGGGGGGGGGGGGCGCGGGTACCTGCCGGGCCCGGGGGCGTGGGGGGGGCGGGCACCTGCCGGGCCTGGGGGCGTGGGGGGGCGCGGGCACCTGCCGGGCCTGGGGGCGTGGGGGGGCGCGGGCACCTGCCGGGCCTGGGGGCGTGGGGGGGCGCGGGCACCTGCCGGGCCTGGGGGCGTGGGGGGGGCGGGCACCTGCCGGGCCTGGGGGCGTGGGGGGGCGCGGGCACCTGCCGGGCCTGGGGGCGTGGGGGGGCGCGGGCACCTGCCGGGCCTGGGGGCGTGGGGGGGCGCAGGCACCTGCCGGGCCTGGGGGCGTGGGGGAGCGCGGGCACCTGCTGGACCTGGGGGCGTGGGGGGGAGCGGGCACCTGCTGGACCTGGGTGCGTGGGGGGGGCGGGCACCTGCCGGGCCTGGGGGCGTGGGGGAGCGCGGGCACCTGCTGGACCTGGGGGCGTGGGGGGGCGCGGGCACCTGCCGGGCCTGGGGGCGTGGGGGGGGCGCGGGCACCTGCTGGACCTGGATACCTGCTGGAGCCGGGTACCTGCTGGACCTGGAGAGCACAGGCCCGTCCCAAGGACGCGCGGGGGCCCAGAGGAGACAAAGGTCCCCAGGATGCCCCTGCTCCAGGTCTGCTCGCTGACAGTTGGGCTCACCCCACAGCGGAGCCTGGAGAGGCCGCGAGCTCCTGCTGGGCCTGGGAGGCGCGCACAGAGGAACCCCAGGTCCCTGGGACGCCCCTACTCCGGGGTCTGCTTGCAGACTGCTGGGCCCACCCCACAGGGGAGCTTGGAGGGGCGCAGGCACCTGCCGGGCCTGGCCTGGGCAGCACGGGCCGTCCCCGGGACGCACAGGGCCCAGAGGAGCCTCAGGTCCCCAGCATGCCCCTGTCTCCTCCAGGGTCTGCACGGGGCCCACGGCCGAAGGGATCGCGCAGGTGGTGGGGGCATCCTCCTGCATGAACTGTGGCCCTCACTCTTCTCTCCCTTCTCCAAATCCAAGTTCCACAGTGCACAGAGGTTCTTGGGAATCTCCTGAAGAGAACATTAATGGGTGGAGGAGCATGGGCATGTACCTGCAATATTTGGCTCTTGGCATCTGTGCTTCCTGAGCTCAGCTCACGTCTCAGCACGAGGGCTGCTGCTGTTGAGGGTGAGGACGGCCAGCGCCGCATGTCCCCGTTACAGGAGGTCGTTTCTGCATGTGGAGCCATGTTGTTACCTCCCTAGGGGCGAGACTGGGCCTTTAGAGCGTCCCTGTGTCTGCAGGAATCAGGGCTGCTCCACACCTAGGAGGGTACCCTGTGAGCTTGTCCGTTCTGGTGCCGCCTGCGGTGGGTTTTCTAGGTGTCTTCTACAGGGGTAGTTTCTCAAGACGTGTCTTGGGTCCAAGATTTTTAAGTGGTCTTAATCATGAAAGATTTCTTAAAATGATTTAAATCCACTGTCTTCTTGGCGCTCACCTTTAAATGATTTTTTTTTTCAAACATAACTCTCAGTGCCTGAAACTGAGCATGCTCTGGTGCCAATTTCACAGAGCCTTCCACACTCCTCTTTCTGCCTCCTGATTTGGCAACTGAACTTCCTTTCAGGAACGGACAGGAGGTCCCCTTCCCGGACTGCCAGCAGGGCAGCTAGAGACATGGAAGTTGGCAGCATCTCAGCCCTGGACCTATTGTTTCAAGTAACACGTCCTGAGAATTTTAGCTTTTGTTGTGGCTTTAATAGGAGGAGTATTTTTGAGCACCCTCATCTAGATGAATTTGCCTATCCAGATTGCATTAACCTTCAGGACCTGGTTTTATTTTTTTTTTAATTTTTTTTAATTTTTATTTATTTATGATAGTCATACAGAGAGAGAGAGAGAGAGGGAGGCAGAGACATAGGCAGAGGGAGAAGCAGGCTCCATGCACCGGGAGCCTGACGTGGGATTTGATCCCGGGTTTCCAGGATTGCACCCTGGGCCAAAGGCAGGCGCCAAACCGCTGCGCCACCCAGGGATCCCCAGGACCTGGTTTTAAAAGGCCATTTCTTCACTGAAATAATTTTAGACATTTTTGAATGATCTAAAAAGTTCAGAGAAAACCCAGTTGGTAAAGCAGGCCGACAAAGTATTTCTTAGTCTATTTTAAAGTTATTCACACTTGGTGAAGCTTTGCCTAAAACCAGATTTTTAGCTTCATAGGATTGGGTTTCCTTCTTTAAAAAGGTTTGTAAGTTGGTACACTTCTGTGCACTCTGCTTGGATCTATACTTTGCTCCTTGTATTCAATTTTTGTGTATATATTATGTAATTTTTTTTATGCTCATAGCACCCAAGGTTTTTTTTTTTGTGCAACAGTTACAAAGATGAGTAAGACTGTCCCTTCTCTCAAGAACCTTACAATCTAATTAGAGCCGCAGGAGAAGATTTAGAACAGTTTCACAGATGCCTTCAAAGAAAAAAAATAAAACATCCACTCCCCATAAAAGCTAAGGAGAGTATCTTCAATCTTGGCTCAATGGTGGTGTTTCTGTGGGGAGCTAAGGTGATAGTCCTAATCAAAGTCAGAATAGGAATAGGACTCTAGGAACAGAGATGACAGGGTATCTAGCAGGCTCATTCATCTTCCTTAAATACCACTCTCTCACCTGTCTTGGCAGGAGTTGAGTAGCAGGAAGTTCATACATAGTAGGGCACTGTGACCAGAGCCTCAAGGGGGTGTCCTCTACGTGGCTGATGGGAAAGACAGCTCAGTGTTCTAGATGGCCTGTAGCAGTGTTAACATCATCCAGAAAATTAAAGAGCCAGATACTTATTTAGGCCTTGCCTCGTTCCACAAAGGATTTGCAGAAGGTCGGACAGTGGAATACCAGTGCATAAATAAGTAAATAACTAAAAATTTGGCTTTTAGAAGGGACACAGAGATGGACCGAAAGGGCCACCTTTCTTCAGACAGCTGTGTCGTCTCAGGCTTGTGTGAATGTTAAATGGAGACCCTAAAGTCGGGTGCCGTAGAGCAGAGCTACTGAACATTTTGTACCTTGAGCTACACGTAGTTGTGGAAAAGTTGGTGTGGCTTCGGGGCTCGGCCTCCCCGGGCCTAAGGGGTTCAATATCTCAGCACACCTCCAACACACCAGCAACTGATGCATCAGTGTGCCTTGCCATACTGATAGGAAAACTTTCACGGGCAACACAGAGGGAATACATTTTTCCTGTAAAATGCAAAGGTCAGGGATTACTAGCTGTTTGTTTTGACCCTAGGGAATTTCTGTGTGGCTTCTCACCTTCTTGTAGAGAAAGGTCTAACTTTGAGTTTGGGTCAGCAGACATATTTACTAGGTAGGTGCTTAACCACGAGTCGGTCACTGTGGATCGGGGGGATGCAGAGGTGGCCAGGACACAGCCCTCCTGCCCTCAGGAAGCTCCAGGACTGATCTGCAAATCGGCACAACTGCATCCTGCCAAACCAGCCAGAACTGGTAACCCGAACAATATTCCCAGGAACTAAATCTGCCAGTTTGTTATTTAATTGGCCCTTTCCACACCAAACTTTTCTTCCACATTGATCTGCCCAATGTCGAGCTGCTCAAGATCTAACTCAGTTTATAAAAGTAAAACTGTATCAACAGCATAGAGGAGAATGCTCATTTTTATTTATTTTATTTTTTTAAGATTTTATTTATTTATTTGACAGAGAGTGAGAGAGAGCACAAGCAGGGGAGCGGGAGTGGGAGAGGAAGAATGGGCAAGGGATCCTGAGGCTAGGCTTCGCCTGAGCAGAAGGCAGACACTTAACCCAGTGAGCCACCCAGGTGCCCTGAGAATGATCATTTTTAACTGATCATAAGAGAAGGATATTCATGCTTTAAAAATGAATCTGGTTATTTAGATGCACAGTAAAAGAGAAATCTAAAATAAATGGCCTGTTTTACTTTTCTGTTAATATAGGGGTGGATGCTCTGTGAAGGCAAGGATTGTGTTTATTGTGGTCACCACTGCTCCCCCACCCTTTCCCCACCATCCATGCCTGGCAGAGAGAAAATGCTCAGTAAATATTAATTAAAGTGATAAAGAATGAATGGGTGTTTCGATGAGTGCACCAGGGGATAAGCCCGTTTCTTCTGCCTTGCGCATTACTATCAGTACAGGCTTTGAAGAAGATACAGAGCAATCCGAAGCCAACATGGCATCACAGTGGGTTTCTAGCCACTGCCTGTCCCCTAGCTGAGGAGCTGTAGCATCCCCCCATCCTGCTTACTCCCAGAGCTAGAGTTTGTTCTGGGTGACAATGTTCCCAGTTCAGAGGCACAGTCATCGCACCTCCCCCGCTGTGAGAACAGCCCTGTGGCTTGCTTCTGGCCAATAGTCTCTAAGTGGAGAACTTCGTGAGGGGACAGACTAACAGAGCCAGTCTCATCCATAATGTTTGCCTTTGCCCCCTCCCTTTCTTCCCACTCTGGTTGCAGGAATTATTGGAGTCACAGCAGCCACCTTGCAACCATGAGGGTGAATTTCCTCGCTGAAGGTGGTGAACAAGAGATGAGAATCTAGAGGCTTTGTGGCCTGCCTTTGTCTGGGCTTCTTGTTGGGTGAGAAAAATAAACTGCTTTGTCCTTGTAGTTAGATATTTTGTTACTGTAACCTGATGTGGTGATGAGGAATCCCCATCAGAGATTAAAAGATTTTACACTGTTCTCTCCTATCTCAGGACAAAGAGTATTGTGTTGTTCAACAGTGAAACAGTTTATGCCTGGATTCCGCTTATTTCCCATAGAAAAAATATTAAAGTATAACTAAAGGTGGGATAGATTTTGGAGGAGATATCTATTAAACTAACACATCTGAAATGTCAGGTGGGGGGAGCTTATAATTTCGGGGGAAAAAATAGCACACATGACACTTGGAGGCTTTTCCAGGGAACCTATGCCAGGGTTCAGTAGGGAAAGGGGCCTGCCGATCAGATAAGAGCTTTTGGAGGCAAAATATCTTTTCCCAGAACCTTTTTCAGCCCAAGGGCCCTTATCAAAAGTGTTGAAAATGGAGTCGCTGGAATCCAGCTGGGGAATGCTCACGGATCTACAGGATGAGCTCATGGATCTACAGGATGCTTAGAAAGCACTGCAAGAGATAAGGATTGAAAGAAATAAAACACCAGCCGCCCACATATGTGTGTTTTCACAGTTCCATCCGTTGCCTGGATGACTATATCTTCAAACCCACCGTTGGCACGAGTCCCGCCCTGAGCCTGGACTGCTCACAGGAGCTCCAGCGCTCCTGAAACTGATCGCACAATTTGGACATGGTAAACTGCTGAAGATGGGAACTGGGACTCTCAGGTTCCACTCTATATAATTAGCACCAAACATTATGTCTCACCACGTCATAGGAGCTCAACTGACTGGAATTCAATTGCTGGTCATTTCTAATCACTTTTTAAAAATATGCAAAGATGTAATAGACAACATTAAAAAAGTAATTTTTTCTAAACAGAAAGTGGGAATGGCCTTTTGTATGCTGAGTTTGTAAATCTAATTTGAAGGTGATAAAGAGTAATACCCCATGGCATTAATTTTAAGGTGTTTTTTTTTTTTCCCCAGAATTTTGGATAGCTACATATTAAAACAGTGTACAAGAGTGATTCATCTGTAGTGTTATTCCAGGGAAATTTATAAGAACAAATACTAAAAACATACTTTACAAAATAGTAACACACACAAAAAAAGTAATATCAGCATCAGACTATGCAGAGGAACCAAAATGACCTAGCTGCTTATAAGTATTTACTGTATGATTAAGTTGATAGGTCGGTGGGGATATATTAATTCATTCAATTACTGGTTAAATATTTGAAAAAAGATAAAATTCGATTCTGATGGATCAAAAAAATCAAGGATGTTTTTTAATGAAACCAAAAGATAACTGGAAAATAGAAATGAAATTTTACAGGGGCACCTGGGTGGCTCAGTTGGTGTCTGCCTTTAGCTCAGGTCATGATCAAGTCCCTCACTGGGCTCCCTGCAGGGAGCCTGCTTCTCCCTCTGCCTGTGTCTCTGCCTCTCTCTGTGTGTCTCTCATGAATAAATAAGATCTTTTAAAAAATAAAAATGAAAATTCATGCTATTTTGAGCATAATATCAAAGGCAAAACCACAAAAGAAAAAAAGTCAGTGATTTGACTACATAAGTTTTCAGTTTTCAGAACGCTGAAATATTTACAGATGAAATGATGTGATATGGAAGATGTGCTCAAAAAAACCTTCTGGGGAAAAGGAGAGGAAGGGAGATACACATGAAGCGAAATTGATAAGCTGTGATTTGATAATTGAGGCATTTCAGTGATGAGTTGATGGGCACATGAGGCTATGTGTTATTCTCTACTTTCGATGAAAGTTTGAGATTCTTCATACTAAAAAATTTGCATCTTTTGTTCTTCAAAATGATGAAAAATTAGGCAAAAAGATTTACTGCAAGTTTATTTAAAATAAAACACTCTAGAGTACCCAGGTGGCTTAGTCTGTTAAGCATCCAACTCTTAGCTCAGGTCATGATATCAGGGTCTTGAGTTCAGTCCCCAAGTTGGGCTCTACACTGGCATGGATCCTGCTTTAAAAAAATGTTTTTAATTGAAAAAAAAAAAAAAACTTTTAAAAAACACCCCAACAGGGAAAATGGGCAAAATACACAGACAAGCATTTTATTAAAGTAGCCTATAAGTACTCTATAAAAAAGGGATTAGACTCTTTAGTTGTTTTTTTTAAGATTTTATTTATTTATTTAAGAGAGAGTAGGGGAGGGCAGCCCCGGTGGCGCAGTGGTTTGGCGCCGCCTGCAGCCTGGGGTGTGATCCTGGAGACCTGGGATCGAGTCCCGCGTCGGGCTCCCTGCATGGAGCCTGCTTCTCCCTCTCCCTCTCCTTCTGCCTGTGTCTCTGCCTCTCTCTGTGTGTCTATGAATAAATAAATAAAATCTTAAAAAAAGAAAAAGAGAGTAGGGGAGTTTGCACATGGAGGGGGAGGGGCAGAGGGGCTAGAGATGTTCTAGCTAGAGATCAAAAATCACTATCCACTGAGCAGGGAGCCTAATGCAGAACTAATCCCAGGACCCCAGAATCATGACCTGAACCAAAGACAGATGCTCAACCGACTAAATCACCCTGCCCCCAGACTCTTTAGTTAAAAAAAAAAAACAAAAAACAACAAAAACAAATTTTTAAAAAATGTATTTTTATCCTTCTTAAAGTGATCCCAAAATTTTTTTAAAGGATGAAAGACCCCCCTGGTACTCTGTGGGATATGCTGTGGAAAAGTAAGTACTCTGACCTGCAAGTTTCTGGTGGGAGTGTTAATTGATATCATTTTCTACAAGGAAATTTGACAATATGTAATCAAAAGACAAGCATACAGCATCTACAATCAAGTAATTCTGGTCAGAATGTAGCCGAAGGAAATACTTTGTTTTGCACATAGATTCTAAATTGTAGGATGTTGATGACAGCATAGTTTATAATAGCAAAGGAAAAAAATCAAAGCCAGAAGTAAGTGATAGCATGTTCGGACAATAGACTGATATGTGCCATTAAAACAGGAATTGAAAGACCACATTTAGTATCATAGGAAAATATCTATAATAGGTTGAATAAAAACAGAGCACAAAATATGTACAACAACATGGATGTCAAAATTTAAGCCCGGGGTGGGGGGGGAGGGAAACTATCTATCCCCAGCCAGTGACATTATAGACATTTTGTTTTGATTTGGTTGGTCATTTGTTTCTGGTGTCTGTGTATAATCTTTTTTTAAAAAATATTTTTATTTATTTATTCATGAGAGACACAGAGAGTGAGAGGCACAGACACAGGCAGAGAGAGAAGCAGGCTCTATGCAGGGAGCCTGACGTGGGACTCGATCCCAGGTCTCCAGGATCACACCCTGGGCTGAAGGCGGCGCTAAACTGCTGAGCCACTGGGGGTTCCCTGGTGTCTGTGTATAATCTATAAGTTCTGGGCATGTATTATTTTTATAATGAAGAGGGAATAATAAAGCCAAACAGGAAAAAAAAAAAAAGAGGAAAGAAAATACTTAAAAGTAATGAAGATGTTCTAGCTGTTTGAAGATACATCAAAAATCACCATCCCAAAGATAAAGTAATGTCCCGTTCACATGGGAATAAAATAATGTTATTACAACTGAGATCTGTGGAGCCCTGCTAAGACCTACTATGCTCCAGAAATGTGCTCCTTCCTGCAGCAAAGACAGAGGTGGATGAGATACTGGAGGACCTGTTTTCCTTGCCCTCCTTTGGAGCCTGTATTATCTGATTGTAGGACCTGCCCCGCCCTGGAATGCATATCTTGTCTGTGATGTTTCTGGTGATGGCTCCCTCTCTTCCTCTCCACCCTTCTCTGACTTCCTTTCCTGATGGTGATGAAGCTGGTGCTCAGTGACAGTGTAACAGTGACAGCACTGGGGATGAAGAGCCTGGACTCTCCGTCCTCTGCTGGCTCCTGGCTCCTGACGTCCCTCTCCCTGCTCCTCCACTGCTGTCATCCCCTGGACCATGTCATCGGGTGGCACTCACTCATTTCTGGAGGGTGTGGTTCCCTTCCCTGCCTGCAGCTTCCTCTTCCTTTTTCTGACCCCTGTCTTCCCTGCACATTCTCTCGTTGCACACCCCTTCCTTGGTCAAACAGCCCAGAGTGGCCTAATGGACAGTAATTCATGTCAGTCAGATTCCTGGCACCTTAATCGTGTGTTGCACCCTCCACCATATGTTGTCCCTCTGCGGTGCCTGCTTTGCTGTGTCCCTACCCTGGGTAGATCAAATATTTAACAAAACATTATCGAGCATCTATTCAAATCAGTGAAGAGTGGGGATATCCAGATCTTGTAATTTTTAAAAACTGCTTTTTAAAAAACACTGTATTTATTTGACAGAGAGCACAAGCAGGGGGAGCAGCAGGCTGAGGGAGGGGGAGAAACAGGCTCCCCATTGAACAGGGAGCCTGACATGGGGCTCGATCCCAGGACCCTGGGATCATGACCTGAGCTGAAGGCAGATGCTTCACCCACTGAGCCACTCAGGGACCCCTGAAAACTGCTTTTCTATTGCTAAGTATAGTAGGATGGGAGGCTGCTTAGTTCAGTGGATGGAGAGGGGGTTCAAGTCCGTGGTTGCCCCCTTGGGCAGAGTACGTCTCTGAACTCTGGTCACCCCATCTGTAAAAGGGAGTGACCGCACCTTCAAGGAAAACAGTACTTTGTAATCTGATAAGAGCTCAAAGGTCATGAAGGCAAATGGTTGTGCAGCCCATGACCAAACCCCAGCCCCTCAGAAACAGCCCAGTGCACCCTCCCTGCGCCCCCCCCCAGGCTTTGTGAGTGGTAAGTCTTATGACTTTACTGCCTGGGTGTCAGGGTACTGCAACTATGCCCTTAATCAAGATGGCCCTGGTTTTCAGGCCCCCAAAGCCGGGAACCCGGTTGCCCAGAGAGTTACTGGCCGACTCTGTGGCGGTGGCCTGGGCGTCCTTGAGCTCATCTTAATCTACACATTCTTACTCTGATTCACCAGCCCCAGCTCTGCAGCACAGAGATCCATTCTGTTCCTGCACCCCCTTGAATTCGGGTTCACCAGCGATGGCTTTGCGTAGCAGAACCTGGTAGATGTGATTCTGGGAGGCTTCTCAGGCTGGATGCCAAGCCTCCCAGCTTCTGTCTGGCTCTCTTCCTCTGTCTCCTTTGGGGAAAGCCAGCTGCCATGCTGTGAGGACACTCATGCTACCCTTCTGGACAGAGATGTCAGAGCACCCTCTGGCCCTTCCAACCAGCTGTCAGACACCAGATGTCAGAGCAGAAGCCTTTAGATGGTGTCAGCCTTGGCCACCAGCTGACTCAGTTTAGGAAGGACCTCATGCGGGACCCACCCAGCTAAGCCCGTTGACTCCTGAGAACAATGAGGGATGTTAGATCGCCTTGGCTGCCAAGCTTTGGAGCGATTTGCTACATAGCACTAGATAACAGGAAAAGGAACATTTTGCATCATGCCCCGTAAGACTGTCTTTATTAGAACCCGTTGGAAGAAGTTTGCATTTAAGCTTGATGCCAGAAAGACTTGAGTGACTAAATGTCCCTCTGTTATCCACTCACTTCCAATGAACACTGTGAACTCTACGGTCCAGATTTGGTCCTTTTACATTGACTGCTGGAAAGCTCAGAGCCACATGCTGCCCTTTTCAAAGTTGCTGTGTGGGTGATCATTTGCAAGCATGGTTTGGTTTTTATTCTGTTTTGTGGCCTCTCTGGCTTTTTCCCTTTATTTTTAAATTCCCACTTTTTTATTTCTTTTTTAAAAAAAGATTTATTTATTTATTCATGAGAGACAGAGAGAGAGAGAGAGTGGCAGATACACGGGCAGAGGGAGAAGTAGGCTCCCCGCAGGTAGCCCAATGCGGGACTCGATCCTGGATTCCAGGATCACGACCTGAACCAAAGGCAGGCGCCCAACTGCTGAACTACCCAGGCTTCCCTAAATCCCCACTGTTACACTAACTTAAAATTTTGATATTCCTATAAGCTTTCTTAAATCATTTTTGTAAAAAGGTAGAGTGTAATTCATCTAAATAAATACAGTATTTTCCAGGAGCTACATGTATGGGTCTTACAAAAAGGTCAAAAATTGAATGAGACATGGTCTTGCTGTCAGGGGGAGAGAATCTTACAGAAATGACTCTCATGGATGTTATATAACCCTCATGATAGCAGTGACACGAGGGATGCCTGGGTGGCTCAGCAGTTGAGTGTCTGCCTTTGGCTCAGGTTGTGATCCTGGGGTGCTGGGATCAAGTCCCACATTGGGCTCACCAAGGGGAGCCTGCTTCTCCCTCTCCCTGTGTCTCTGTCTCTCTCTGTGTGTGTCTCTCATGAATAAATTAATAAAATAAAAAAAGAACAATAACACAAGAAATGCAGAAAGTGCTCCAAGAATACAGAATAATTTGCTGCTGTGTGGGGCCGATGGTAGACACCTGCTCTGAGCTGGGCTTTGAAGGTACAAGGGGTCATTCTAAGCAAAGAGCACAGTACAAAGAGTACTTTTTTCCCCTCCTAAGATAAATCCCTCCACTACTGCCATTGACCCATCACCTCCAGAATTCTTCTAGAAACTTCTCATTCTATCAGCTTTCATCTCTACTGCTCCCTGGATTCCTTCCTTTAGCTGATAAGGATTTTCAAGTTTCCCTACCTTGTAAACAAATAAACAAACCCTCACCTTCCTGGCCCCGTCCACTCCAAGTTTCTGTGCACATTTATCCCTTCACTGCCAGGCTTTCGAGAAGAGTGGTCTTTATGCTCACTGCCTCCACTTCGTTCATAGTCAATAACCCCGTAGCCCAGTGGTTCTGAGACTTGTCTACCCATTAAAATGGAGTATTTTTTTAAGCTTCCAGAGCCCAGGCCACACCTCAGAGGGATCAACCACAATCTCTGGTGGCAGGACCCAGGGGTTAGTATTTGAAACTCCCTGAGGGAATTCCAGCTTCAATTGGGAGTCCCTGCCGCGGCCTCTGGCAGCCTGCTCCCTCGAAGGCCACCAATCACATTACTCTCTACTGGCCCAAATCTAATGCCACCTTCTTATTCTTTACCCTGCTTTTTTCCCCCAAAGCATTTGTAGTAGTTGGCGATCAGCTAAGTACAAAGTCCTGGCATTCAAAGCCTTCCATGGCATGGCCTCTCACAAACCTGGAGCGTGGTGCTGCTTAGATACATGGGTTTGGTAGGACAGAAGAGACCACGCTGGGGCAAGGCCCGGCACCCAGAGATGATGCATGTTGTTTTGGAATGGGCAGCAGGAGGGTGGACCCCGCTTCCGACGGGGGAGCATCCTATGGGAGAGACAGCAGCGGGCCGCTCCTGGTGCGTGCCAGCACCACGGGGGGAGGCTGATGGAGGCAAATGGGAACTGCTGTGGAGCATCCAGGGCGTGCTCATGCCTGCCTCGGACAGGCAGGCAGACAGGAAAGGCTCCGTGGAGAAGGTGACTTCGGAGCTAGAGAAAGTATCCAGAGCTGCAGGGACATGCAGGGTCAGTGTCATCATCCAGGATGCTGGGCAGACTCTGGGGGAGAGAATTCATATTCGTGGAGCCCAACCTCTGTGCCCGGCAGCAAATAGGAAATTGTCAGTTCGCAGTGCCCAGGAAGCGGACTCTGTCGCTGAGACAGGGATAAGCCTGCAGGAAGTTTACAGGGAGGGCTCTTGGCCTCAGCCCCTGTGAAAGGGAGGCAAGGGAGACAGGAATGGGCAGAAGGAGAAGCTGGTCAGTGAGGGGTTCTTGAGGAAGTCCTCACTGCCTGCACGGGGAATGCCAATGACCAGAGGGTTTGAGCAATTTCTCGATAGTCACACAGCTTGTGCATCCCCAAGAAGAAATCCGATTCTGTTTGGAGTCACCCTCGCTCATGCATTCTCAGTCCTGGACACAGAATGATATCACCTCTGAGGATGTGCAAATTGGCTTTAGGGGACACAACGACTTTAGATACGCCAGTGTGATTCATGGCTCTCCAAAGGAGCACAGAATGTGGCAAATATAAACTATCATGTGTGTTCTGGAAATTTCCCAGGGCAAGATAATCAGGGGAACAAAAGGTCTACAAAGGTTGGCAAACACAGGTCTCAGGGGGACTTGTGTGGGGTTAAGAGGTATAACATAGAACCAGATTATATGTACTGGGACTAAATTATGGAGGAAGTCAAGAATGTCGGGGCCAGACCATGGGGAGCCAGCTGGGATTTTCTAGCAGAGAAGTAGCATATATTTTAGAAATGCACCAGGAGCGGCGGTGTGAAGGATGGGGCGGACGGGCATGATGAAGGCAGCACGGGTGGGAGTCTGTGGCCACAAACCAATGGGAGGAGAGGACAGTCAGACCCTGCTGTTGGCCCGGCCTGAAATCCATGATGATTTTATCTAGAGATTCTTAACTAATTAATTCTTCAAAGGCTCTATTTCCAAATCAGGTCACATTCTGAGTTTCTGAGATCGTGAGTTCTGGTGCAACTCTGTTCAGCTCACACCTGGATGTAGAATGTGGCTTACAGCAATTGATGGCGAGTAGTAGACGAGGCAGAGGACTATGTTTTGTTTTTAGGGAAGGGTGTTTCTTCTATAAAACAGAGGAGACTTGGCCTCTTTGCAGGCAGGGAGGAAGAAGCTGAAGACTCTGGAGGGAAAGCCTGATAGAGAGAGAAGAGGGAGGACGGTAGAGAATCAAAAGCACAAAGAGAGGACTGGCCTCGACCAAAGACAACGTGTCACCTGCAAGGTCAGTTGTAAACAAGAGCATGAAGGTGAATACCTGAAGAGGACATGTAGGGAAGTGGAGGGGTCAGTAAGCTGCAAGTGTAGTTATCTGCCGGGAGGACAAGCCGGGGTCAAGGGCTGGCTGGATGGGCTACCACGTAAAGCTGAGGTCTCAAATGCTACCTCGGAGAACGTGTCAATGAGTGACTGTATGTTGAACAGCAGTGAGGACCTGGCTGAGGCTCGGGAAAGCCATTCATTGAGAAGAACTTTGCTGAATCATGACATTTAGCAAACCAGCCTGCTGTGCTTGGTCAAACACAAAACGAGGGAAATCTCAGGACAAGTTATTTGTCTTTGAAAGTACTCACCTAATTTAAAAGAGTAAAATCTAAGCATCATGTCCACCATTAAATCAGGAGAAGGAAAAAGCAGCATATGATTTAGCATTTAGTCTGTTTCATGTTCAATGCCAAAAAGAAAAAAATTCTAAGAATATTGAATGCAGCCCTGCTTTCAAATAATTTCCAGATCTGCAAACATGGGGGTGAGATTGACGAGTTACAATAAAAGAAAGAAATCTTGAGAGACTTGAGAGAGTAGTTGTGTTCTTCAATCAGGTATGGAATGGCAGAGGGGTAGCCTTTCTGCACGGTTTGTGCCATAGATTCGGGGGGGATGGCTGGGCAGAGAAAATCATGTATCTGCCTACACTGCTATGCCTATTGAACTGGATGTGACTGCAAGAGCTTCTGTGGGGCTCCTGCAAGTCAGAGTGGTAATAATATCTGTTCACAAACAAAATTTTGTCAGAATCTCTGCAATCAGTGTCTGTGCTCAAGCTGTGTGTGTGTGTGTGTGTGTGTGTGTGTGTGTGTGTGTGTGTGTCTGTGTATAAGTAGATGGGATGGTGGGATCCTACATTCATATTTCAGATGCAGACAACCCTCCCTGCCCTGCCACAAGCTCCACTGTCCATCAGGAGATGTAGAAGAGCCAGGACAGACTAGTGAGCTCTTAGAGCCAGGAGAGAAAGGAGCAAGGATGCCAGAGTGAGCTCAGCATAAAGAAAAGCAGGAATCTCGTGACAGCTCTTGGCTTGATATATTCTGGTATTGCCAAGGCTCTAGGTTCCAGACCTTCCATTGCTCTGGTTAGGCAAGTCCAATCCTTGGAATTTTGAACTGAAGACAGTAGGTTTTCGCTATTAGTCTAAAGTCTTAGTGTCCTATTACCCTACATAACCTCACCCAGCAGGCCTTTGCCTTGGTTTGAATGCGCAACCACTACTAACCAGCCCAAGTAACCTGGGACTGTCACTCTTAGGTACTATCACTTGGACACTGGTCCATGCTCTGCTTCTCCATCTGGAAGACCCAGAGAACAGGAACATCTGGTATCCCAAGTATGTTGAAAGATTTAGATTAAGGCAACCCACATACAATATGATTAAAGAGCACTGTGAAAATGTCAAATGCTATAAATATGGGTAATATAATGATAACTGAGAAGCAGCTTGGTTAATTGAAGCCAGTCCCCAGAGCTATGCTGTAATTATGGTGTGCTTGTGTCAGATCTGCCCTGAAGCATGGCAGGGACCTCTTATGCAAACAGGCAGGTCACATAATTTGCATCTCAGTCATTTCTGAGATCCGGCTGAAACCCAGGGGACAGTGAGATGCATTCTTAAGAGTATTGATAAGTCCAGAGAATTTCTCGACCTGAGCACTGTTTGTGCGTCTGTCTTTGTGGCATGTGACCTCAGCCATGGATCGGCAGTCCTAAGAGAGACTAGGTCCTCTACAAATCCATCTGAGGGTAAGGGTTCAGGAAAAGGTTTCTTTCAGCCTGAATAGATGAGATAAGACACCAGGGGTGAGGGATGCACCCTCGTAAGGTCGACAGTTCCTAAGTCAATAACTAGGACTTCGATGTTTACGATAACATTACGTCTTGTTGACATGTAGACCTCCCCATTCTCCATTCAGATCTTGATGTGCTGCTGTGTCCCCCAATAAGGCAGTTATGTTCTTAATTTGGCAGAATGGAACCACCGGAGCATGGAACCCTTGTAGATCTGTTTATTTAAATAAACCCTGTTGAGGAGTGAATCTGGATGGGATTGATGTTGAAATTTGCACCAGCCCCGCAGCGTGCCCCAGACCTGGATACACACGCGGCGTTTCATTATGGGGCCTCTCACTGAACAACCTCAACTCCCAGGTCTTGAACACCAGCCACCTCTCTTCCCACATCTTCCACTTGCTTCCTAGACTTCCTCAAATGATCACAGGCCCCTTCTATTTAGCATGTCTGCATCTTAGTTCATTTCTTCCCCAACCCCCATCCCACTGAGCCAGAACCTCATCCCATGTTCCCAACTCAGTGGCTGGCACTATTCAGAAGCCAGAGCTCAGAATTTCAGTATTATCTTAGATTGTTTCTTCTTTTCCACCTTCTATTTGTGGGTTTTGCCAGCTCTAATTCCTGTCATTGAATCCAACCCCATCTTAATCCAAACTATGATCTTTCCTTGCCTAGATTTCTTAGTTTCCAGTCTCTGCCTTAATTCTTGATGCCCGTTACATTTGACCACGATGTTCCTGCTTCAATTATAAAATATAAAATCCTTCAATCATGTCTCTAGATATCAGATAAGGTCTAAATACCTTCATATGGCCTCTAACTCCCTTCTTATCTCTCCAACTTCATCGCTTATCACTCCCTAGCTCACAGGAACTTCTCAATTCCACAAACAGGCCGGACTTTCTATGCTCTCCCCACTAGGCTCCATGAGGACAGAAATCGTGTTTGTCTCAAACATCATCAAATCCCCAGGATCCAGTTCTGTGCCTCATCCTCAGTCCACAGTGAGCTCTGTACACCTGGAGCCCTACTCCACGTTCCCTTCTAATCGGTCATTTAAAAAGAAGTTTGTCCTTTTAATCCCTGTAATCCTACCTTGAGTTCCTATCACACCAAGCCACCCTAACCTTTTGAGCCTGCATTTACTACACTCTATCATGACCTCCAATCCACACTATTACCAGAGAAGTGTGCATTATTACGGAGGCAGCCCAGGCTGTGTGCATCCCATACGGCCTCCTTCCAAGCACTTTTCTCAGGAGCATGATGAGGCTCCTCTTGTGTAAGTCAACCTATCCTACATAGCAACTGGCTTCACAGGTTTGTCTGGATGTCTGTGTCTCCCTCTTCTTCTAAATCCGGTCTAAAGCCCTTCTGATCAGGTCACCCTGCTTCCATGACATAAACATCCATCCCAACCCTCCCAAGAGGTGTTCTTTCTTAGTCAAGTGACAGGGCTGTTTCAAAGAATGTTGGTGTTGGGCTTGGTTGCAGTGTAATTTAGAGACTCTGACACTCAGAATTTCTTCTTTATGACTAACAAATTAGTCTGGCTCTAATTCCAACTATTCTTCTCCTTTGAGCTCGTCAGTGGAGGAAGGGAGAATGTCACACAACTTCCCACTCGATCCCCACCTTGACCCCCTAACTAAGAGTAGAAACCCATGAAGAAACTGGTCCCTTCCTGCAAGGCACCTGGCCTTGCAGCCTGATTCTCCTGTGTTTTCAGAGCAACCCCAGTCATGGGTGACTTAAAAATTCCACTTTATTTTTGAAAGTCTAATGAGATAAGGTTTTTTTTTTTCTTATATAATCTCTATCAATGGAGTCACTATCAAATTTTAGGGCACATATTATTCAGAAAATAATGTGAAAAATACTTTGCCCTTTGCTGTGTTAAAAAACAAACAAACAGATCAATAAGCTCTGAGAATGTAGTATATAGAAAGTCTGAACAAATTCACGTTAGATGCCATGGTCTCAAGGAACAAAGGGACTGAGATGATGGTATGAGGAAGGTGGTATGATTGGGTGGAATAGATTTTCAGAGTGTTTCTCTCCTTGGCCATCCTTTGTCTTACCTGCCAATCCTCAGTCTTGGATTAACTGAAACACCTATCTCCTCTGTTCTTCATCGTAGACTGCCAAGCATTGCTATAAACTCAACCACGTTAGGCAACATCAAGTGCGCCCTCGGCACCCCCCACAGTTCTTATTCTTTCTTGATGCCCTGTCCCCAAGCCAACCATACATGAGTATTGCAACTCCAGAGCCACAGATCCAGAGAGATGGAGATGGGCCGACCCATGCTCATAGGCTTTGCAACTTAAACCCTGCCTTCTGAGGATTCTTGAAAGAATTTTGAGATTTCTCCTGAGGCACAGGAGAGCTGATACCAGAAGTTTGATAGCACTTCAGGAGGTGCCAAGGAGGAGAGCTTAGACTAGTCAACCAGAGCTACAGAGAGAGGGATTTAAGAAGGGTCAGTCTAAGAAAGGACCTTATAAGAGCTCTCCAAAAATAGAGTGGGTTGTGTCAGGAGGCAGTTCCCTTTCACTGGAGCCAATTATATCAGTCTTATCTTCAACAGGTGGCTGAACTAGAGTTTTGGGAGCCCTTGTAACCAAGAGAGCTATTCTGTACTGTAGCTTTCCAATGTATGAAGATATTTGCTCATTACTTTATGTACAAGAGATATGCTTATCATAGCTGAAAGTGGGTTTCTGCATGGGGATCGGAGGATACAAACGTGAAAGGTCACTACTGTGTGGTATTGGAAGTGCCACACTGAAAGGGTCTGTGAGACAGCCTGTAGGAGGGTGAGTACAGCTGGAGGAGTTAGAGAAGGTTTTTTATAAAGGAGGTGGGTTTTCAGCTCAATCTTTTTTTTTTTTTTTAATGATAGTCACAGAGAGAGAGAGAGAGAGGCAGAGACACAGGCAGAGGGAGAAGCAGGCTCCATGCACCGGGAGCCCGATGTGGGATTCGATCCCGGGTCTCCAGGATCGCGCCCTGGGCCAAAGGCAGGCGCCAAACCGCTGCGCCACCCAGGGATCCCTTTTCAGCTCAATCTTACAGAATTTGGCCAACGTGTTCACAAAGAAGAGGCGACATGTATAAAAGTGCAGAAGAATAAATATATGTATGTGTATATATGTACAATGGTGCAAATGATAAGAAACTTTAAAAGCAGTTTAAGATCAGATTTTAAATGGCCTCAATGCCTCATGGCTGTCATGAAACAATGAAGTAAAGAACAAAATCATTAGGTTGGTGTTGTGAACAGCTGTGAGGTGTTGCGTGAGCTAGTGTGGGTTCTGGAGTGGGAGTGGTTAGGAGAATTCTGAATTGGGGCCTTGGAGCAGGGAGTAAGGGGACAAGGTAGAGTAGGTAATATTTCAGAGGTAGGATTCACAAAGCTGAGAGATGAGTCTGAGGGGGAAGCAGGGCCAGTTGAATATGACTCAGAAATTTCTGGCTGGAACAGCTCAGTGGAGGAGAAGTAGAGCCACAGGACCGGGAGGTGGTTTGAATTTGATTCTGAGCACATGGAAGTAAAAGTGCACACAGGACATCCGGCCAGGGCGGTGGTGGTCCCCAGAAGTGCAGGCTCAGAGACCAATGGAGAGAAGCAGGTAACAAACGTCAGAGGTCAGCAGAGAGTGGGGGCCTCTGCTCAGGATCCCTCCCTCCCTCTTCCCTGGACACAGAACCCCTTTTGTCTGGGAATGGGGCTGACCTTCCTGCCCTATGGTCCCAGACACGAGACTCTCACTAGAGCCACCAAATCCACATACCACCATGCCTTCTGGTCACTGTTGCCTGACTCAGTGTTGGATTGAGGCAAGTGAGTATGATTCCTTCTTGGGGATTTTTTTTTTTTAATTTCAAGAAAATTTCCACCGTATGTAAAAGTAGCATAGCACAACTAAACCCCAGGTACTTGATACGCAGCTTCAACAAGAATCAGCTCATCCCCAGTCTTGTTTCAGCTATGCCTGCATCTACTTCCTCTTCCCCTGTATTATTTTGCCTTGAATTCCAGATACCTGGGGTTTTGCTCTTTGGTACTAGAAGGTGTGGGAGGCATGAAAAGACAGGTATTCCTTGCAGTCATGTCTTTATCACATTGAGGAAGCCAATTTGATATAAGAGAGGACAAAACTGGCATGAAGGAAAATCAGAGAGAAGGAGTCCTGGTAGTTTGAGTATCTGTGGTTCCAGAGGCCTCTTCATTATTTGGAGGTTCAATCTGTGTATTCCTTAAGCCGAAAATCTCTCATCCCTCCTTACCCAGGTCAAATGGTACTTCTGTCCCTGCCACCAAGCATCCAGACTAAGAAACATCCACCTCCCCCAACTGATGACAGCTATGCCAGTGAATATTTCCTACAGAAACTCCTTCCCTCCACCCGTGAATGTCCAAGTGCCCCCGCCCTCCTTAGTGAGAGCTCCCATCACCCCAGAGCAGGGTTACCTACCTGTGAATCCCAGGCCCGTGATCTCAGCACTGTCCCGTCATGACCTCTATCTTCTGTTGCTCTGCAGCTGTTTGGGTGCCCATTAGCGCTCTGCCCAGGCCTGTGAATCCCCCGAAAACAGGAGCTTGTCAGTAGCTCTTCTCCCCCACCTTGCTCTCCGCCATCGCACACAGTATAAGTTCTCATAAATCTGCTGACTGGATGAGAAAACATAGTTTGATTTTGAGAAACAGAAGCTCAATGCCACTTAACGCCTGAGAGAAATGGACAGAGAGACATTTACGGCAGTTTCTCCAGGGTTCTTTGAAATCAAGTCTGTGCCCCAGAGAGGGAATTGTGATTGTTCAGAAATAAAGCCCTAATAAAACCAAGAAAGCATCATTAGTCACATAATTTAATGAAAACCCAAAGGCCACCAACATGAAGCCATACTGCTGCCCTTCTCAATAAACCCCCATAATGGAAATGTACTGGACTTGTGTTTTCTTCCATGTAAAAACAGAATTGCATGTTTTCTATCAGATGCTTCTAGGCCTTGAGTGTGTGCTGGACTCCTCTGTGGAGTTCCACTTCAGCAGGTCTGGCCACTGTCTTGATGATGTATTTGTGTTGCCCACGCTGCTGGTTCAAGGACCTCACTCTGAGTATGGCCGATGTGCACCAGTGCTCTGCAAGCATGAAACCACAGGAACGTTTCACAGCTACTCATACCGAGTCCCACCCCCAGATGTTGTGATTTAACACCCCTGGGGTGTGGCTGGGACTTGGAAATCTTAAAAGATCCTCAAGGCGGGTGCCTGGGTGGCTCAGTCAGTTGGGCGTCTGCCTTCAGCTTGGGTCGTGGCCTTGGGGTCCTGAGATTGAGCCCCTGATCAGGCTCTCTGCTCAGTGAGGAGCCTGCTTCTCCCTCTACTCCTCCCCCCAGCTCATGCGCTCTCTCTCTCAAATAAATAAAATAAAATAATTTAAAAATCTTTTTAAAAAAATATCCTCAAAGGATATGAGTGTGCAGACAAGTTTGAGAACCACTGCTGTAAGACACCTGGGTGGTTCAGTGGTTGTGCGTCTGCCTTTGGCTCAGGGCATGACCTGGGGTCCTGGGATCAAGTCCCATATCAGGCCTCCTACATGGAGCCTGCTTCTCCCTCTGCCTATGTCTCTGCCTGTCTCTCTGTGTCTCTCATGAATAAATAAAATCTTAAAAAGAGAGAGAGAGAGAGAGAGAGAACCACTGCTGTATTTAAGACAGAATTAGACTCCAAACAGCTGGCTGTGGGTCTCACCTCTGCTACTTCTGGCAACTGGGTTATCTTGGGCAAATCATCTCATTTCTCTGAGCAACAAGGAGGTGATAAAACACATTTGTTCTCTCTCTTTTCCTCCCTCTTGCTCTATCTTTCTCTCTCTCTCTCAAGGAATAAACTAGATAAGGCATGGGAACATTTTGTAACCTCTGAAGTTTAGTATGAAGATGATTAATTCCTGGGGATGTGTCTGGATCAGAGCTCTCCAACACGATGACCTCTCACCATGTGTGACTGTTGACACTTGACAGGTAGTTAGTGCCACATGTTGAAAATATTTCAAATATTTTGGATTAAATAAAATATATTTTTGGTTTTTTTAACATTTTATTTATTTATTCATGAGAAACACAGGGAGAGAGGCAGAGACATAGGCAGAGGGAGAAGCAGGCTCCATGCAGGGAGCCCGATGCGGTACTGGATCCCAGGACTCTGGAATCATGCCCTGAGTGGAAGGCAGATGCTCAATCTCTGAGCTACCCAGGCATCCCCAAAATATATTGTTAAATTAAGTTCACTTGTTTCTCTTTTCCATTTGTAATGGGGCTACTAGAACATTTAAACTAACATATGTGGCTTGTATTGTATTTCTACTGGAGAGTGCTGGCCTGGACACTTGACAGCAATGGTAGGTGACAAAGTGTTAACCTGACATTCCTAAGTGCTAACGGAGGAATTCTAAACTCCTCCTTGTAAGCAAATAAATATTTAAAAGAATATCATGGGGGTGCCTGGGTAGCTTGGTTGATGAAACACCTGCCTTTGGCTCAGGTCATGATCTCTGAGTCCTGGGATCGAGTCCTGCATCAGGCTCCCTACTCAGGGAGGGGAGTCTGCTTCTCCTTCTCCCTCTGCCTGCTGCTCCCCGTTTGTGTTCTCTCTGTCAGATAAATAAGTAAAATCTTTAAAAAAAATAATGTCTTGGGATGAATGAACTACTTCTATGTCTTGGCAGTCCAGTAAACAGAAGCATATTTAGTTTCAAGGTGGTGCAAACATGGAATTAGGTTCTCAAAGGCAGAACTCAAAAGATAAATTTTGTCCTCAAAGGGAACAAGACATGACTTAGCACTGAAACAGGCACGGCATGGAAAAGCACAGTAATTGCAAGGGGAGCATGGCAAACAGGATCTGGTTCCTCTGCTCTCATCCTTTTTTGCCCATGTGCCTTCTGGGCCTTTCCGTGGTCCTACAAGACAGCCTGACTTCCAGCTGCCCCGGCTTCCTGGCCACAGCTCAGAGCAAAGAGCATTCTGCCCTGGGTTCAGGATGATGATACAAGCAGCCCTGCCACTAGGGCCACATGACCCAGCAAATTCCATGGTGCCGAGGATTTTATGGCAGTTAAGGAGTTCATCTGAGGTCAGAGAGTCCAGCCCCTCCCCCGGGATTCTGGAACAAGGCCATGCCATCCTCAGCAGAGAACTATTCTCCATGTGAAAAGCAGATCATGACATGCTGCTGGGTCCTAGGTGAGAGTGTGTTGGATGTGAGTCACTGAGCGACCAAACCTGCCATTAGGATCCAGGTGCTGGCAACCACCCCTCAAGCCATTGGGTGGAGTAGGCACAACAGCAGTGCACAATGGGAACAGTGCATTTGAGGTTAGGCCTAGACAGGTCTGAAGGCACAGGTAAGTTCTACAAACAGGGCACGTACCAAGTCACCCGCCTCTGGTGCACTAAGGCAACAGCTCGTTCACACCCATGGCTGACTGGCTGGTGGAGGAAGGAAGAACGGGGTCCTAGATCATGAATCCATTAGCTCAGTATGTTGGTTCGTGCCCCACAGGGGCTGCATCCTGGGACAGTGATGCTCAGGGATGGTCCCAAGAACAGCAGGAAAGGAACAGAGAGTGCCCCTTGATGAGCAGGACTTCTGGTCATGTCATGACATGGAAGGAGAAGTGCTTAAGATAATAAAATTGTCATCTTGATGAGGAGAAAAGCAGACCTACAAAAGGAAAAGCAGCCTTGCCCTGTGGTATTGGTTACCTGGTTCAGCTTGTGGAGATGACTTCTAAGCAGCACTGGCCACTCAGAGCCTCTGTGCGCTCATGTGTAGCAATACTCAGGTGGCCGGGGCGGGGGGAGGTGCACCAAAAGCCATGAGATGCGTCCAGCCAAGATTGAGGTTTTGCCATCCAAATATGATGGAGGGACAAAGGGCCAAGGGAAATAATGGTAATTTAAGGAAGTGATTGCAATGGTAGCAAACAAATGTAGGATGGGGAAGAGGTATTGGAATATAGAATGAAGGAGGAGAATTCGAGGATTGACATCATAGGGTTATTGAAGTGGATTCCAGAGATAGTAGGTCAGAAGGAGAGCAGGGTGCTTGAAATGAAGTTTCCAGCAAAGGTAAATTTACCAGGTGTGCTAGGTCTAGGCCATGATGATGGCAAGGGTGTGCTCTAGGGTGGAGAGAAGGAGGTTAAGGAAAGGCAAGGCCAACACTGCATAGTTAGATGCTGAGGTCACCAAGAGTTAGGGCAGGAGTGTGGGTGGAGAGGAAGACAGAGAGCCAGGGGCTCAGTCCCTTCATGAAAGCGGTAAAAGTGACCCAGAGGTCAACTGGTATCTGCAGGGAGGTAGGAATTAGGTCAGAGTGCTGGGTGGAATGAGCTGGAAGGCACTGGGTGCAGTGAGGGAGGGAGGGGAGAAATCAGAAGTGATTCACAAGGGACAATGGGGACCCAATAAGACCTCTGGACTTCCCTTCTGCTGGCTCTCCTGTAAATCCACAACTGGGCTTGGTTTAAACAGCTATTAGTTACTAAGAACGTATTGCTCAACAATAGCCAAACTATAGAGAGAGCCTAAGTGTCCACAGACTGATGAGTGGATAAAGAAGATGTTATATATATATATATATCTGGAATACTACTCAGCCATCAAAAAGAATGAAATCCTGCCATTTACAATGACATGGATGGAGCTAGAGAGTATTATGCAAAGTGAAATGAGTCAGAGAAAGACAAATACCATATGATTTCACTTTAATTAAAAAAACAAAACAGATGAACACATGGGAAGGGGGAGAAAAGGAGAGAAGGGGTGCAAACCATAAAAGACTCTTAACTAAAGAGAACAAACTGAGGACTGATGGAGGGGTGTGGGGGATGGGCTAGATGGGGGATGGGTGTTAAGGAGGCACCTGTTGTGATGAGCACCTGGTATTGTATGCACATGATGTACCACTGAATTCTACTCCTGAAACCAATATTGCACTGTACGTTCACCTAAAATTGAAATACTAACTTTTAAAAAAGAATTTATTGCTAAACACAAGTAAAGTGTAACCCTCTAAGGTAGGTATTTTTCCCATTTTACATATTTGGAAACAGTGAAATTCCTTTACCCCTGTGCAGAAAGTAGAAACACAGCCAAGTGAGCAACTTGGGCGCACTTGGCTTAAAATGAATAAGTAACTTAAAGAGAAAACTTTCATTAAAACTTCCTATCTGGGGCACCTGGGTGGCTCAGTGGGTTAAGCACCTGCCTTTGGCTCAGGTCGTGATCCTGGAGTCCTGTGTTTGAGCCCCACATCGAACCCCACATCAGGCTCTGAGTCTTTTTTTCCCCTCTGTCCCTACCCTTCCATGCTTATTCTTTCTCTCCCTCACTCTATCTCTTTTAAATAAATAAAATCTTTAAAAAAAAAAAAAGTCCAGGTCTTTGTTTGTGGGGTTGGTGAGGAAGGAGTTCTTATTATGAAAGCAATATATGTTTGTTATAATGTGTGAATACAGGCAGGCCAAAGAACACAAAGAAATGGACAATCCCAGTCTATGGTGTCAACTGTCACTAATTCATCATGTGTTATTCAGACCATGCATATGCATATATGCATATACATACACAAAGAGTTACATTTCTGCCCAAATAGAATCATATTGATTCTTTAGTTCATCATAATTTACTTAGACAATCCACCCATTTGGAGACATTTATTTTGTTGAATTGATGATTTTTTAAATCCACATTTAGTTTCCACATTTAGTTTCTATACTACACTATGAATTTAACCAATTGTTTTATTCTGCCTTTATTTGAACATTTTTTTCTTATGATGTTGCCATTTGCATTTTTTAAGGTTTTATTTTTTTAAGTAATCTCTACCCCCAACATGGGGTTCAAACTCACGACCCTGAGATCAGGAGTTGCAAGTTTCTCTGAGCCATCCGGGTGTCCCAATTTGCATTTTTAAAAATTAAATAGTCCATTCTTTCTGTTCATATTTCTATTATGAAAGATAAAAAATCATAGAGATAATATTCTAAGTCAAAATTGCTACACTGCTTTTAGTAAACAACTGCTGACTCCTCTTCAAGCTGTGTCCTACAATCTTTTTTTTTTTTTTTTTTTTTTTGGTCAGCATGATTCTTGTGTTTTGAGGTTGGTTGCCAAATTTGGAACTAAACCCAACCACTTTCAGACTCTGCTCTGCTCTGTTCCAGAGGACAGAGAGGATAGGTCAATCCTCACCTCCTCTCTGTACTAATTATGTGCTAGAACTTTCCCTTTGCAGATTTAAGCCAGAAAGTCATATTTAAATGCACAATTTCTAGCTTAATTTGTGAAATCTAGTAAGCATTCCTTTGGAATGTTTCTCTAGGTTTGTTTTATCTTTTCAGATTCTTATTATTTTCCCTCTGTTACAGTCATATGCTTTCAGTATGTTGATATTTCATATCACATGAAAACCACTCCCATTATATGCAATTCCTGGTGCTCTTCCACTCTGAGCCTGGGTGACAGCCCCTCTGGGATAAAGAGCATCCTGGGATGTAATTAACCTTCTGATCTCTCACCTTTTTGTGGGCTCCGTATGGAGGTGGACGGAGTTGAATTGAAGATCAGAAACTCTAAACTACGGTGTGTGTAAGTGGGGCTCACACAGGGAGCAGACATTTGGCCACGTGGTTGGAGGTCGGGGCTGCCATGAGGCCGGTAGGCTTTGGCTGAACCTACACTGTGCATGAGGAGGCTGAGACCCCGGGGCAGCAGGAGGCTGCACAGCTGAGCAAAGATTTCAGAGACCATGCAGGGCTGAGCAGGCCCAAGTGCAGGAGTGGCCAGAGGAGACGTGCTCAGTCAGCACCTGAGCCCTTGGCCGAGATTGGGAAGGACCACACCTGGGAGGAAGGGCTGTACACTGACAGCCAGAATAAGATTGGAAAAAACCTGCCCTAACCAAGCCTGAAACAACGCTGACGTCTCAACATGACCAAGGCAATCATCTGGTGAGTTCACTGGGTGCAAGAGCAAAACCTAGCACTTGCTGGAGGAATCTGACAATCAAGCACCTCTGTCATCTGTCATGTACAGTATTTGGCATAAGAATCCGTGGACATGAGCAGGGGCAGGGTTAAAGAGACCAGCGATCAAGAAGGGAAACAGTCCATACATGCGGGGCCCAGGGTGACCCTGACACTGGAGATGATAGAGGCCCTGATACGGGGCTTCTTTTGATTTGTATTTTTGAGAAAATAGAGGGGAAATGGATGAAAAGAGTAGACATTTCAATAGAGAACTAAAATGTTCTTTTAAATTTATTTACATTTTCTTTATTTATTTGAGAGAGAAAATGAACACGTAAGCAGGGGGAGGGCAAGGGAGAAATAGGCTCTGAGTAGGAAACCCGATGTGAGCCTCAGTCCAGGGCTCTGGGATCATGATCTGAGCCAAAGGCAGGTGCTTCACTGATGGAGCCACCCAGGGGTCCCTAAAATATATTTTTAAAGGATATTCTGGAAATCTGAAACATAACATCTGAGCTAGGTACTTATTAGAATGGGTTCCAGGAGACAGGGCACAGCAGGGAACAGCATTAAGTGCGGGTAAAGATAAATTGATAGAAAATACCAGAAATAAAGCACGGGGGTAGGGAAAGAGCAGAAGAGTTCCTCTTGTCACTGTTCTCCAAGATAGCCCCGATGAGTAAATAAGATCCCCAGGCTCATTAATAATTAGAACTCACACTTCTGGGGCACCTGGGTAGCTCAGTGGTGGAGCGTCTGCCTTCCGCTCAGGTCACGATCCCAGTGTCCTGGAATTGGGTCCCCTCAGGGAGCCTGCTTCTCTCTCTGCCTGTGTCTCTGCCTCTCTCTGTGTCTCTCATGAATAAATAAATAAAATCTTAAAAAAAAAAAGAACTCGCATTTCTTTCAGGGTTGGGGGTGCTCCTCCTTCCCCAGCTCTGAACCCTACAGACTAAAGTCATGACTACCTCTCCTCACACCTCTTACTGACCAGTCTCTGGCTCTCCAGAGCTAGAGCAGGGCACACTGGAGAGGAGAACACAGACGGGACACTGCTCCATGGGTGACTCTGGTGAGTGGCCTCCTCTTCCCCTGGGCTTGGCAGGGTTGGAGGTTTAAACTTCTCTTCCGTGGCACTTAAAAGGCTTCTTCAGAAACCCCTCGGCTCCCCATCTCTGTGGTGATGCATTTCTCCTGGTTAGTTGCTTCCAGCTTCTTCCTTACCCTCTGAGAATCCTGTGGTCCAAGCCCCCTGATGGACTCCACTTGACCAGGATCTAAGAAGATCCTAAGCTGGCACTCTCTCCCTCCTGCCATCAGAAACACTCATCTGTTTGTTTGTTTGTTTTTTTGGGGGGGTCCCAAAATAATCTGGGAGGGCAGTCAGACCCCAGAGCCTGGTTGCCAGAGCGGCCACACCAGTGTTTCCTAAGTTAGATTCCTTGGATGTCAATCAAGGGTCAGTCCCTTGGTTTCAGAAACTTGTAGACACGTGCCTAGATCTCCTGTGGTCCCTTCATAGCCTGTTTTCCTAGGTTTGAAGTAAGGAGCAGTCTCCCCGGACACCCCAGGCTCTCCAAACCTTTTGTAGCCTGGAGGTAGGTGATTGCCTAAGGCTCACAAAATCTTTTGCAAACCCAGGTGGAGGTCTCCCATGTGACTTCAGGTTGTCCCAGGGCTGTACAATAAAGGGTTAACTCAGCTGGCTTGGGACAGTCGGGCTTGCACATTCCAAAGAAAGGACTGGCCCTTCTTGGTCTCCTATGACGTAACTTATGAGCCCCTGGAATGTTGTGTCTGATAAGAGGATCTTTTGCATACCTGGGACCTTGGACTGCACCCATAGCTTCCTGTTAACAATGTGATTTATGATGAGGGCCTCAGGCCACACTGTATCTCTTTGACCCCTGGAGATCCAGAGACGAGCTAGAGTCAGTGACGCAGGTGCTCCGTGCCTGCACCACTGACCCCAGATAAACCCTGCACAAAAGCACTTGGGGGGTGTGTGTGGGGAGCTTCCCTGGTCTGGGAGACCTTGTGTGCATTGCCACACCTCATTTCTGAGAGAATTAAGTGCTACCTCTACAAATCCGCGGGGGAGAGGAAAGGAGGCTCATCCCACATTGCCCAGACTCTGCCCTTCGTAGCTTTTCCCTTTGTTGATTTTCCCCTCTGTCCTTTTGCTATACCCTACTCTGTACGCACAGCAGCTTTCCGTAGACTGAGATTCCTTTATTTATTTATTTATTTTATTTTAGGCTGAGATTCTATACATCCTTCTGAACCGTCGAATCTGAGAATGGTTCTGGACACCCCGACACTGAGACCAACAATGCAACTACAATAGTTAATTTCCTAACACAGTTATGGTCAGAAAATGATGGAGATAAATCTAACAAACACCCATGGACTCATCACACAGAATAAATAAATACATTTTGTCTTTTTTGTTGTTGTTGTTGTTTTATTTATTCGTGAGAGACACAGAGAGAGAGGCAGAGGCACAGGCAGAGGGAGAAGCAGGCTCCATGCAGGGAGCCCGATGTGGGACTCAATCCCAGGACCCCAGGATCACATCCTGAGCTGAAGGCAGACATTCAACCACTGAGCCACCCAGGTGTCCCCATTTTGTCATATTTGCTTCACTTTTTCCTTGATTTTCTTTCTTTCTTTTTTTTGGATTAAGAAATAAAACCTATTAGATGAAATCAAATTTCCCTGGTAACCCCCCACCCCACCCCTGACCTGGTCCCTGTTGCAATCACTACTCTCAGGCTGGTGTGTAGTCTTCGTTTTCGGGTTTTATGTGTTTTCTTGTGTATGTGTACCTCCCTTTACAGAGTCGTAGAGCATCCTGGCCTATGGGGGTCTTGCCATCACTCCAGTTTGACAACCACCTGGGTGAAGTGCACATCCTTAGCTTAATTCCAACCCAACAAACATGCATTGCGTGGTGTTATTCGGTGCCAGGCACTGGTGCTGGGGACACGTTGAGGTCTGTCCGCTACTCTCATGGACCTTCTATCCTGGCCAAAATAGTAACGACAAAGCTTGTTGACTTCAGTACATGTTTCCTGAACGGTCCTTCCTAAACACTCATGGTTCCCCTGTGAACTGCGGCTTCTTCCACCATGTGGAGCATGGCAGGGGGCTCTCCTGTGCTAGGATCAGATCAAGGGTGTAGTTGGGGCCAAGTGTTTCTCAAGGGCTCTGGGTGCCCTGTGCAGAGAGCTGAGCAGTGTCCTGGGCTGGCTGAGACCCCCGAGGGGGCGGGCCTGGCAGCCCAACAGTAGAAGGAAAGCCCGGGTGTCCTCCTGGACTTACTCAGGAAAGCTTACCGAGGCACCTGTTCCTTGCACACCAGGTGCAGTGCTCTGTATTATGGCTTGATCAGACCTTGCTACGTCTGTGTACAGGAGGTGAATGTAGGTGAGACCTGCTTTATTGGCCGTTGATTTGCCTTGATGAGTTATCCTGTGTTTCTAGACCTTGGTTTCCTGATCTCTAAGATGAGGTGGCTGGAGAAAGACTAGGCAACCTCTCAGGGCTGTGCCAACCCTCATGCTAGGCCTTGAAAATTCTGTGGACCTCAAAACAACAACAACAATGAGAAGCAGGAAATCCCGTGAACCTCTATGACTGGCGGAAAATGAAGATATTGCACAGACAGGTGATTGGGTCTCAGCATTAATGGTTTTCCCTGGAATATTATGAATACAGTTTTTTTTTAAAGATTTTATTCACTTATTCATGAGAGACACAGAGAGAGAGAGATGCGCAGAGACACAGGCAGAGGGAGGGGGAGAAGCAGGCTCCACGCAGGGAGCCCCACTCAGGACTCGATCCGGGATCTCCAGGATCAGGCCTGGGCTGAAGGCGGGCTGCCCTTTTTTTTTTTTTAAGAGTTTATTTATTTATTCATGAGAGAGACACAGAGAGAGAGAGGGGTAGAGACACAGGCAGAGGGAGAAAGCAGGCTCCATGCTGGGAGCCCGATGTGGGACTCGATCCCGGGTCTCCAGGATCACACCCTAGGCGGAAGGCGGCGCTAAACCTCTGAGCCACCCGGGCTGTCCAGGAATAGTGTTTTTGACAACGTGAGAGCAAATTAAAAAAAAAAAAAAAGATCCTGATACACAGAATATTCCTGAATGATTCTTCCCATGCTGCTGTGAACAAGATCAGTTCAGTTTTCCACTCACATTCATTCGATAACCATTTACTGAGCACTTCCTAAGTGCCAGGCTATTTGTTGTGGAACGGAAAAGGAGAAAGGAATTGGGTAAAAGAGAGGCAAAGACAACGCAAAGGAAGCCCCCATGTGGAAAAGCCTCCCAGGTTGGAAAGATCATGGAAGTCTTCCTGGAGAAGGTGGCACAGCAAATTGATTCCCTAGGTATTTATATTTAATCAATATGCAGTTTTGATACATTACTGTTCCATATCCTGCACAGTGTGAAGGTCGTGAGGTTACGGTGATGAATACGACAAAGCCAGAGTCCGTGTCTGCAGAATTCCCACCAACATGGGTCACCATAGTGTGTGATGGAGGGGATCAGAGGGTGCGACAGCCGGAGGAGGGACACCTCAACATCTCAAGGAAGGGCTTGTGAAGACTTCGGGAGACAGAGGCAGGGCCAGTCTTGTGCCTAAATGACATACAGGACCATCATCCCTTATGTGTGATTTGAAAACTCGTCTTGGAAAAAGGGAGAGGAAATGGGACCTAAGGTGTATCGGACAATCGAATTTTCCAGTTTCCAGTTTCTCCTAAAGCGGAATTCACTTCTGTGCCGGAAAGCCACAAGCCACAGAGGAGAATAAATGAGACACAAACACACACACACACACTTCGCTGAAGGGCGGTCCGGAGACAAAGGCTCCTCCAGGACACACGCCAGCTGATGTCATCATGAGGTCAGATAACATTACTCATCACTATCCTGCTAAGGAGCGGAAAAGTGGGGAAACCCGGGAAAGGGTGAGAAAATTGCAGATTACAAACCATTCCAGGCACAGCCACCGTGCCAGGCACCTTCTGTGTGTGCTCTCATCAGGCATCAAAGGGAAGATTCTTCTGGAAGCTGCTCTTTCTCTGCATACCCTGAGATCCCTCCCAATTACAGTGTCCTTGGCCGGTGCAGCCATCCAAGTCCGGAGTCGCAGAGCAGAACAGCTCCGGGAGGGGTGAGGGGCGGGGGGGGGGGGGGGCGGGCTGGCTCAGCCACCCTGTGCTTTATGAGTGCGGACTCACCGCAGGCCTGTGTTCCTCACCCTAATCCTGCCCTCGTTCTGCACCACCCTCGCTGCTGGTGCTGCGGTGTGGGGCTCCTGACACCCCCACGGGCCCTGCAGGTGGGCACCGCAGCTCCTCGGCCCCGCTCCTCCCCTGACTCCCCCGGAGCTCAGCAAAGCAGCCTTCCTCTGGCTCCTTCCAGAAATCTGCCCCCCAGCCTCCAACCATCACTCTTCTCTGAACTCACTCGGACTTTTCAAGGGCTAGAAAGAGGCCCCGTGATTCTAGTTTGCATTAGTAGAAACAGAATCCAAAAGGAGAGGAGAGCCCAGCTCTGTCCCGCCACGCCACCCTCATGGCAGAGGCAGCTGAGGGTTGTATGTCGGGCACCTGGCTCAGGGCTCAGTGTGCAGGAAGTGCTCTAAACTATACAATCCACAGCTTAGTAGACGTAGTCCTCTGCTCTTGGAACTGTGTTCCCCTGCTACAGCTAGATCTCTGACCAAAGCCCGAAGGCATTGTGCTTCTCTGTGTCAGTCCAGACTATGGAGCACCTATGCGGTCAGGCACTGGGTGCCAATAGGTCAGCATCTCCACCCTCCAGGAATCCCCACCTACAGCGGGGAGAGGATGAGGGGATGAGGGTCTGCAGACAGTCTAAGGGAACGCAGAGGGTAGGAACGTGGGTGACAATGACAGCCCTCCCTCCTGGCAGATCGCGCCAGTGCTGCTGTTCTCTGGGACTTGTACTCAGAGGGAAGCCGGCGGCTGCCAGCCAGCCCTGGAATGGCCTACAGTGCGGGGCTGACGGGCCGTGTTCCCAGGAGCCTCTTCTAAACCTGAGCCCCTCACATGCTTCCAGCGTGGCTCCAGTCCCAGAGTGATGGGGTGAGTGGCCCAGCACCAGCCCAGGGGCCCCGGGGGGGAGGCAGCAGGAGGCCCTCCCTCCCTGATTTAAGCACCCCTGCGGAGGCAGTGCAGGCTCACGCATCTCTGCCAGACGCTAAGAAACTGCCCATCCCCTCACTCCTGCCCTTGGCTCTCTGGGCCCTGTGCAGCCCCTGGGTCCCCACACACTTGGAAGAGAAAGAAGTAAGAGGGTAGATGATGTTCCTGTGGCCAAAGCCATTACCTCAATATTACCGGCATCTTGTGTCCATGAGCCAACCATGTTCCTTGTGCACCAGGGAGATGGTGGTTCACCGGGCCCTCTTGGGAAGCAAATCCTGTCACCTCTGAGCGGACATCGTGGACGTGGTGAGGCCGATGTAAGTGTACACAGTCAGCACACAGTACAATTTGGAAATTGGGAAGAGATGAGCTCAGGTGACCATGAATCAGCCTTCTGGCACGAACCAGCCCCTTCTCAGCAAAGACACCGTTCATAAAATTGGATGACCTTAGGTTTTTGGGGCCCCCCGTGTCATCCGGGCAAATTTCTTAACGGCCCAGAGTCCGTGTTTCTCTCTATGGAAAACGTAGGGTGTGGAGATGGTGCATGGAGATCATTTCAAATTCTCACAGTGCCTGGGTGACCGGCCACCACTTTGCCCAGGGCTGAGGGATTCCCAGGACGTAGAGCCTTCAGTGCTAAACCCACAACAGATCCCGGAAGACCAGGACAACCAGTCACCCCAGCAGCCCCTGTCATATAACAGATGATCCATAGGCAGGCAGTGACACATATTACTCCTGTCTTTACTTCCGTGAATGGGGCTGGCACTGGGGGTGACAGTTGGGCCCGATTCTGTGTGGTGTGTGTGTGTGTATTTGCTCACACAGTCCTCAGAGCCAGCCTAGGAGGTAGGTCATTTTGTGGGGGCGGGGGGGCGGGGACGAGCAGTTAGGATTTGAACTAGAAACCAGCTACTGATTCCATGCTGCATACTCTTACTCAACATGCGATGCCCTCTTCCTTCAAACATACTAAGCACGATGTCTCAGACGTCACTCTAAACGCTTAAACTGTGCTAATTCAGTTATTTCTTACAATGACCCTATTACTACTCTCATGGAGAATGGGAAAGGTAGGCTCGTAGTGTAAGGGAAAGCACGGGGTACTAGGTAGCTGTGCTGGTTTTGGCATCAGCACCGAAGCTGGGGTCCTGGGAGCCTCCTGGTCCTCGGCAAACCTGGGTGCTTGGTCACACCATATAAAAAGCTAATTCACAGCAGGCTAGAATAAAAGCCCCAACAGATCATTCAAAAGGAATTCATATAATGAGCAAACAGGAGGACTGATACAGGCTCCACCTTCCTAGTTATTAAGGAAATGTGAAAAGTATAGAAACTTAAGGTCAATGCTTAAAAAATGAATGATCATTTCCAGTGATGCTAACAGTAGGCATCAGCAGGCAGGTGCACTCCTGCAGGGTCCTGGTGGGAGGGGTCCCAATGAGGTTCCAGTGAGGGGCTCCTGCGGGATCTGGGCAGTGGTGGCTCTTGCAGGGTCCTGGTGGGCGGGTTCCTGTGGGGTCCTGGTGGGGGCGCTCCTGTGGGGCCCAGGCAGCGGGAATTCCTGCAGGGTCGTGGTGGGAGGGGTCCCAGTGGGGTCCCAGTGGGGGGGCTCCTGTGGGTCAGAGCAGTGGGGGGAAGCCCTGGGGCAGATGCCCTGCAGCTACTGACTGGTGGACCTCTCAGTCAGCCGGGGAGGCCCTCAGGAAGCAGCGTGAGCGGAAAGAGCTGAGTCCAGAGCTGGGCCCGGGCCGTGTTGACTGCAACATAACATGTTTGCATAAATGTCACCAGGGCTTGGAAAAGAACTTGGAAAAATAAAAGCATCTCATGTGTGAAGGAGGAAAACCACGGTGATTTTTTTCCCTATCCTCTCACTCCCATTGTTGTTGTGTTTGTGTAACGGAGACACAGAAAGGCCAACAGCCCATAGTGACTCACTCTTGTCGTCAGGGCCCTGCCCCTGTGACACCCCCTGCTCCCCCGGGTCCCCTCCCTCCTCGCCCCCTGCGCTCCTGCTCCCCTCCTCCCTCTGCTTGGGGGCTCCTGTGGCTGCCTTTCGGGGTTGTAGCTGGGGCCCGAGGGTGCACTCCCTCAGTTTCTCTGTTTGGGAGCAGCAAACAGAGGTGGAAGCCCAGGTGAGGTTAGAAGGCCCCAGTGTCTCCCAGGTGCAGGGAGGGAGACCATGAGGTGCCGGCCTTGCCAGGTCATTGGCATCCCTCGGGGAGGTGGGAACCACAAAGGCAAAGCAGCAGCCTGTCCCGGAGAGGCCCTAGGTCCTAGCTGTGCAGGAGTGAGAGCGGGAACCACGGGGCTCACAGGTCACCTCAGGCCCACCCAGGCCCACCCAGGCCCACTCAGGCCCACTTCCCCCCTCAATCAGCCCAGGCTGCCAGCAGAAGCCGCTGTCCCTCTGGAAATTCCCATCATCTGTGAGTCCATCACTCCTCTGGGAGTGGCATTTTCATTCATGGAAGTCACAGGAGTTATCAGTTCAGTTTCCTGAAAGTGGTCACTCATGAGCCACCGTGGGCCACCGTTGTCTCAGGCTGGGTCACTTCGTCCAAACCCCATGCGTCAGCGAGGCCCAGGAGGAGGAAGGGGTGGAGGCAGGAGAGATAGGGGATAGACTTCTGTGGAAACTGGGACTAGGGAAAGGAACCCAGGGCCGCTGGCTGGTTCAGGAGGGCGGAGGGCAGTGACAGCCAGGTGCAGGAAGCAGGGTGCCTTCAGGGGTCACCGCCCGGTCGCCTCTTCCATGTACTCACTCAGGATCTTGGGCAAAGGTTATCTGAGAGTTGTTTCCTCCTTCCCAGAATGGGGTGACAGCGGCAGCCCTCACTGCTGGTTATGGAGAGGGTCAAATGAGATAAAGTCACAGCACCGCTGGGGCAGAAGAGAGCTGCCCGCCCAATGTCACACTCAATGTCGTATCGGGCTGGCAAAACTAGGGCTACGGCAGTTTCTCTCTCCAGTCCCAGTGTCAGGTGGTGGCCGAGAGCCCTTTGATAAGCACAGAAAGTGCTAAGGATTCTCAGTCCATCAAAGGAACCACGGGAGTGGACTGTCAGCAGGATTCGGGGGGCAGGATGAGGGGCTTCGCGTTGAGCAAGAATGCTCAGAAGTCATGGATCCAGGGCAGCCCAGGTAGCTCAGTGGTTTAACGCTGCCTTTGGCCCAGGGCCTGATCCTGGAGTCCTGGGATCGAGTCCTGAGTCGGGCTCCCTGCATGGAGCCTGCTTCTCCCTCTGCCTGTGTCTCTGCCTCTCTCTCTCTCTCTCTGTCAAATAAATAAATAAATAAATAAATAAATAAATAAATAAATAAGAAATCATGGATCCAAAGCCTCCTCTTTCTGCTCCCAGGTCCCCACTTCCGTGGACGGAGCAGCATTCCCCACCAGCTGGGGGTGAGGGTCCAGTCGCTTCTGGCACCACACAGGCTCGCAGGACACATGGGAACCAGTGCCGGAGGCAGATGCAGAGGCAATGAGCTGAGGCCCGCCTGCCTCCGCGACCACAAGAACATCCCTCACTCGGCAAGCACAGATTCTGCTCTCTGTGCCTCTTATGATTTACCCCACCCATCCTCACAAGAACTCGAGTCCCCCCTTTACAGTGGAGGAAACTGAGGCACAGAGTGGTTCAGGGACTTGTCAGAATTCTCACAGCTAACACCTGTTGAGGCAGGCCCTGACCCTGGACCTGCTGATGCCAAGATGCCCTCTGCATCATCCCTGCAGGAGGCAGCCACCTGGTGACAGTGGACACCTTCACTGAAATGCCCACTGCACCCACCACGCCATCTGGCAAAGTCAGAGCCGAAGGAGGTGGCAAGAGGCTGGTCCCATTCCCAGCTTGGCTACTGGTCTTGTGCCTGGCCCCGAGCACCGCATTTGGAGGCTGTCAGGGTCTCGGCTCCCCAGCTGCAAAACGGGGCTGCAGTGGGAGCCCTGGCTCAGCTGTGAAGATTTCCCCACAGCATTATGCGGTTGTCTGCTGAGGTCAACAGAGACAGTATTGACCGGAAGCTAGAGGCTTCCAAATCGGAGAAAAGTTGTTTTGCAAAATATTCTCCAAGATGAACAGAACTTGTCAAAAACAATGGGGGCATTTTCTTTTATTTCCAAAGGAAGTGATTCAACCTAACAAAAGGTCACACTTGAAAGAGTTGAGTTCAATCACGTAAATTAGTTCAATCACGTAAACATCAGAGATTCCGCAACTCTTCCCAGCACGCTGAGGAGACAGCCTGGGCTTGTGCTGTGTGTGTGTGTGTGTGTGTGTGTGCACGCATGTGCATGTGTGCATGTATATGTGCCCTGTGTATATGTGTGTGCGCACATGTGCATATGTGCATGTATATGTGCCCTGTGTATATGTGTGTGCACATGTGTGCATGTGTGCACGCACATGTGTATGTATGTGCATGCACGAGTGAGTGTACCTATGTGTGTAGGTGCATGCATGTCATTATGTGCACACATGTGTGGGTATGCATGCACATGTGTATGTGTGTGCTCACACGTGCGTGTGCGCGTGCACCCATGTGTAAGTGTGGGCATATGTAGGCATGTGTTTGTGTGTGTGAGCGCAAGCACGTGCATGTGTGTCTGTGTGTGCACATGGGTGTGTATGTGTGAGCGCCCTTTTGTATGTGTGTGCGTGCATGCCTGGGTGCGTGTTTCCTTCATCAGGCTTCCACCCAAAACTATCTGTCTTTTTAAAAAAAATTTTATTTATTTATTCATGAGAGAGAGGGAGAGACACAGGCAGAGGGAGAAGCAGGCTCCATACAGGGAGCCTGATGTGGGACCCGTCCCAGGACTCCAGGATCATGCCCTGGGCCCAAGGCAGGCGCCAAACCGCTGGGCCACCAGGGATCCCCTATCTGTCTTTTTTAAACTATGGTTTTCAGACCAGGTAGCATTAGAACAGCCCAGAGAACTTTAGAAGCCACCAGTGACTGGCAGTCGAAGCGGCTCACGCTGTGAAGTGCAGATGTCAGCACCGTTTTCCCCGAGAGCCGCCCTCACTGCTCCGCTGAGCCATGGTGCTGGAGGGCTGCTTTGTAGGCACGGATCGTGCTGGATTCTGAAGGTCCAGCGTAGAGCGCAGGAGTCTAGTCTCCAGCAAGTTCCCAGAGCCAGTCCCAGGACCCTCGGCCCCCGGGAGGTGCCCCTGTGAAAGCTCCGGCCAGGCCGCCCGCTGGTGTGTGTCTGGGAGCTCTGGAGGGTGCTCTGCCCCCACCGCCCCCCAGGCCCACGAAATGGCCATCTCTGTGGGGGGGACAAAGCTTTCAAAGCTCCTCCAGTGACTCTGTCGTGCAGCCAGGTGGAGATCCACTGCTGTGGACACACTCACACACACACACACACATACACACACACACACACACACACACAATGTCAAGGGGGCTGGAAGCTTCTCCGCATGTCACAGGGGAGGCAGGTGGCGATCGCAAAGGCTCAGGCCGGGCAGCGAGAAGGCAGAGGGCTGGAGGTCTGAACCCAGATGCCCGCTCCTCCTCCCTCCTTTTCTTGCACCGCACGCAGCCCTATCTCACGTCTGCCAACGTGGGGCCCGCGAGGCCCAGAAGGAGCCGGGGTGACCAGTGTGGATTGTGGTCCGGTCACGGGAAAGCAACGAGAGCTAGCAGAATATGCCATCCTGCAACTTTGTGTTTTGCATAGGGATTATTTTGAGCTGATTGTTTTTAAGAAACATGGTGACACTGGAGGATCTCTGGATTCTAGTCTCCGGAGAATAGAAGCTGCTCTTTTGTGAGGCAGATTTACATCTCTAAGGGACATCTCCATCTGTAAGGGTGTCCCCCGGCCCCTAACACCCAGGGGAAGATGACTACATCTCCAGAATCTCTATGCTGGAGAAGGCTCAGACTTTCATCTGCATAACAAACCTTACCCTGTTGACTCTCAGGCCACCCGGGGAGTTTTACTCGGTTTTCCTAGGTTTCTCCCATATACATGGATGAGGTCTCATGTAATTAAGCATCTGTTGGTTTTTCTCTTGCTAATGTATCTTTTGTAATAGGGGGTCTCAGCCACAGAATCTAACGGGTGGAGGCGGATTACTGCCCCCACCCCACAGGAACATGGTCCCACATCGGAGCCTAGGTGTCCTGGGTGGGCGTCCTGACAGGGGGGCCAAGCTGGGAGAGACAGCAGGAGGTTGGGAGGCAGACACCGCCGCATCCCGCTGCCTTCTCTACATGCTGGGCTCATTTAGATGTTGGAAAACTGGACCTACTCCTCACACAAATAGGGAGTCCAATAGGTGGCTCAGGCTTGCCTTTGGCTGTGACCCACCTCACTTCTTTTTTTAAAGCATAATGGAACCAAAGGGGACAGAACTTTGGTTTTTCTGATACCTGGAGATGGCTGGCTCAGGGGAAGTCATGCTGGCTGCAGAGACAGTCCCCAAGTTCTGACCCCAGCAAAATGCTCCTGGCTCCTTTGTTGCAAACCCAATGGAGGAACTCTTTTCTTGAGGGCCAAATGCACCCAAACAGACTGGGGCCACTTACAAAAATAGCACCTTAATTTGGGAGGGGTCGGGAGACTGTATAGACCAGGGTAGGATGTGTTTTGCAACCCTCACTGCACCTTTTAATCACCTGAGTCCCACCTGATAAATTAGTATGATGGTTTAATTGGTTTGGGCTGTAGGTGGGGCATCAGAACTTTAAGAAACTTCCCTTTAAAAAATGTCTTTCATATATGTAAGTGTATTGTGCATGTGTGCGAATGCACATAGTACACACATGTATACACATATACATATATTCAATACAAATGGAATCGTACTACATGTATATACTATTTATTTTTAAATTTGTGTTTTTTGACCTTATCAAGTAATATTATTCCACAGACATTTCTGTGTCAGTAGGTACTCATTTATAGGACTATTTTTTTTTTAAAGATTTTATTTATTCAGGAAAGACACAGGGAGAGAGAGGCAGAGACACAGGGAGAGGGAGAAGCAGGTTCCCTGCAAGGAGTTCAATGTGGGACTCGATCCCAGGACCCCAGGCTCACGACCTGAGCCAAAGACAGATGCTCAACCACTGAGCCACCCAGGCATCCCTATTTAGACATTTTAAATGTATTATTGCATTAAGTCTAAATAGTATATTTAGTATATTTTAAGCATATTGTTTAGAAATCTCAATGCCTAAAAAGTATTTCATCTTGTGGATTTGCAATAATTTATTTAATGTCATTCTTCTGTTAGGTCTATGGGTTCCTTTAACTTCTCGTTAACTTCTTCACTACCATAAATAACACTCTAATACACAATCCATTACACAATCTATTTTGTGCCATTAATAATTATTTACTGAGAATCAATGGTTATTATCCTGATAACTTTGTCAACATGATTGGAAAATAGCATTTCGATATTGACTTTCATTCCTTTTTAAAAATGCATTGACAGAAAGGAACATTTGTGTATGTGCATGACTCTATTTGGTTTTGTTTTACAATTCGTAGGCTTTTCTCTGAATTGCTTCTTTGAGCCTTTTGTCTCCCGTATCCTAGGGGGGAACCTTGGCTTTCCAGATGTGCCTTGCTTCTTAGTTTGGTATCTGCCCCAATCTTCTTTCAGAACCTGATAAGCACATTTTGGATGACATTCTAGAACTTCCAGGTGCATCTTGATGAAACCCTCAGACCTGATGTTCCATAAGCAGGGTTGGTCCTGGAAGTGCCCTAGGAGGTTAGAGGCTGGAGACTGGAGGATGGAAGCAGTTGCTGGCTGGAGGCTGGAGGCTGGAGACTAGAGGCTGGAGGCTAGAGCCTGGAGGCTGGAGGCTGGAGACTAGAGGCTGGAGGCTAGAGCCTGGAGGCTGGAGGCTGGAGTCTGGAGGTTAGAGACTGGAGGCTGGAGGCTGGAGGCTGGAGGCTGGAAGCTAGAGCCAGATGCTGGCAAGAAGATTTTCCCATTTCCCTCTTCTCTCCTCCTTTCAGTTTCCCTCTAATGCCTCCTTTCAGCAAAACCTAAAAAGCAGCCATCTGGCCAGGGGGTCTGGAAAATGCAATTTGCAATGCTCCAGCCCCAGCCCAGGAAGCAGCACATGGAAGGGGGCGACACGGAGGTGCGGTACACAGGGGATACAGCTTCCTCCTGGTTTCTCTCTCCCATCTGTCTCATCTGCCTCCCTTGGCTCCTGACCCTCTGGCTGTGCCTCTCGCGGGGGTGGCCCATCCCAGTACAGGGGACCTCCTCCACGCAGGATCCGCTGCCTCGTGCTGCGATGCGCCTCCTCCTGTGCGCTAACCACTCACCGGTGCCCTCCCACGGCCTGGCGGACGCCTGGTTTGGGAACAAGGCTTCACCTAGGCCCACCACGTCTGTGTAACTCCAATGGCAAAATGACACGTACCAAACTGGAAACGAAATATTTCTCACTCTGCGGGACAGAGCGAGGCCAGTGACTCGGCCTGCAGAGAACTCTCACGGGGTAACATTCAACTCCCTCACATGGGACTGTTGTGTTACATGCGCACAATTGCGGCCTCCCTCCTCCTGCTGAGTCTCTGCACCGTGGTCACTCCTGCCACAGAGCAAGGGCCACAGGCCACTCTGTCACCGAGAACAGCAGACGTGTGCTGACACCCGTCAGGTTCTCCTCCGGGACACACCGGGCATTTGCTCATGTGGAAATCAAGCTGCCGTCTGGAGCCCCGTGGATTTCCAGTGCCACCTGCGTCTTCTGTGCACCGGTTCATCTGTCCCCAGTCCTCGCTCTGTCTGGGATCCAGCAACCTGCCCTGAGATCCAGAAACCAAGGATGGGAAGCACCCCAGCCAGCCTCGCGCCCAGTTCACGGGAGCGTCCCCTGACGGGCAGCCTTGGGGACTGCTCACCAGGCGTCTAGAAGGTTCCTGCAGGGCACAGCTTCCCACGATAAACTGGACCCGCCCTGGTCCCAGCATGTCCAGGAGCGGAACCAAAGGAACCATCGGGTAGGAATTGTCAGAGCCTGGGGAACTCCTGCTCGGCCCTGGCATATGCCCTCCTCTCTCCTTGCTCCTGGGGACATGCTCGACGCTGGCCTCCTGAACCCTTTTAGTCCAAACTGCTTACTGCTGCTGACTCTTCACTTCAGATTCCTTTTCTGTCTTTTGCTTTCTCTTCCAGACTCAACCTTGGGCTTTCCCTTGCTTCCATGCCCACCTTGCCCAGCCTGCCCCCAACCCCGTCATTTACTGGGGCTACTCTGACCTGCAGAGCAACCTCTTTCTTAAGGCCTTCATCCCCTTTCCCGGGTTGGCCCTGCTCGAGTCCCAGAGGTTTTCCCTGACTGTTTCAGGTTTTTGCCAGAGGAGCCTGAAGAGTAATTTTGAACGAGAGGGTTTGCCTGGGTGGGGCTGAGGGTGATGTCTCTCCACCAGGCCCTACAGCAGGAAGCGATGGGAGGTAGGACCCAACTCTGCAGAGCCCTGTTCCCCAGCCCATCACCTGCCACCCTGTCCCAGCATCCAGCCACAGGTGCTCTGGGAGGTCTGAGGGTGCCAGGGGACCTTGTCCCACCACTGAGAATGCTCCCCAGAACACATGGCCTTCCTCCAGATTCCCAAGCACCTGTTGGAGCCGTAAGGTCAACAGCCCTGACTCTTGGCCCCTTGGCTGCTCTCTGATGCCTTTCCCAGAAGCGGCCCAGGAGATTTGCTGTGAAACCTGTCATAGAAAGCATCACATGACAAAACCCATTTAGAACTCAGTGCCAGAGAAGGTCTCGTTCAAATAGGGAAAGAGAAGCTGGGCATCTCTGCCTTTCTAACAATAGGAGTGAGAAGAACAGTCTTTCCCTCCCTAGGATGCGCCGAGCAGGAATAATGATAGATTTGAAAGAGCCCCAGCACCAGCCTCATGGTCCCTTCACTAACCCAGGGGGCCTTTCTGCTGCAGCCCCACCCCCACCCCGCCAGCTGCTGATGGGGCCCAGTCTCTGTGGGACAGCGGATCATGGGGAGTACCAGCCACCACGGAGCCTGGGGACAGGAAGGGTATAGGACAGGGAAGGGGAGAAGCTACCATCAGCACCAGCTACAAGCCGGATTGCAGAAAACCTGAACAAGCACACCTTTCATTCACTCGGGGAACGGCTGAATGAGTGAGAGAAGGCATAAGTGAATCTGCATTTGCAGGATCATTTGCAGGGTCAGTTTTCTCCGAGCTCACGCTCTGCCCGCGGTGGGTGGACATGGGGTCATTTCTGTCTCTGTTTCACCATATCTGGCCCTGGGAGGCTCCACACTCTCTCCCAGCTGGTCATTTGGGGCCTCCAGCCCCACATCCCCTCCTCCATGCACTGCCCTGTATGGCAGGAGGCTGGGACCCTGAGATGTTGCACCTGGTTCCAGTCTGTCCCTGATGGGAGGGGACACTGGAAGGAGACAGGAAAGAGAGAGGAAGGGTAGCGTCCCCACCCCCACCCTGAGGCCTGCTCCCCGAGCTGAGGGAGGCTGGGAGTCCTGGTCGCACTCAGGCCGCACTGGCCAACAGCAGCAGTGGGCCGCACCGTGTCTGCCACAAGATGCTGGGTGGGGCGGGGGCTCCTGCTGGGGCTGGGTCAGGGCCAGTGGGGGTGTGGAGGGGGCCTGGCTGGGTGCCTGCCCCCAACAGCTGCAGCAGGGGTGCAGACCCCCATGGCAGAGGTCCATGAGCCCGGGCCTCGTGTGTCATGCACCCAGACAGCCGACTCCAGGGAAGCCCCGCGGCCCTGTTAGCTCTCTGGCTAAGGGGCATCCCCCTGTGCTCCCCCGCCCCACCTCGCATCTGCTCCTCTGGCCTTTCCACTTCCCTCCGTTTGGATCACACACAGCACTTAGGCTTCCCTGAGGCATGCAGACTGACATACCCTCCGTCTGGGCCTCGGGGACAGCACCACGTGCCCGCTTGGACATGACTCTCGCATAGTCTGCAGCTGAATATGACGGCCACCGGGATTCTGTGTGTCTGCTTCGAGGGACAGTGGGTGCCTCTCCAGAGCCGCCACACCGTCATCAGCCTGCTTCCGCTGGCAGGGCGGGGAGGTTCTAACTGTCCCGGTGGCCACGGTGACCAGGTTTGACCTACCTCCACCTATGGCCCCAGGATCGGAGACACAGTCACCCAGAACTCCAGTCAGGGACCGGCCGTGAGGCGAGGTGTCCAGGTCCCACTCAGAGGCGACGCGGCCTGGGAGGCCTGCCCCTCTGACGCCCACACACAGCCACGGGGTCCGGGTCACACCCAGCTGTAGTTGTTAGATGACCTTGCTTAGGATGTTTGTTACAAACACGTGTTCCCCTGATAGTCTCGTGAGCGTCCAGATTCTTCTGGTATTTGGAGAATACTGAGCCTTAGGAGGTGAGATCTGTTCGCCGCCTGCCTGCTGCCCCAGGCTCCCCTGTGCGGCCCTGCCACAACCCTCAAGCTGGCCCTGGGCTTTCAGATCGCAGGTTGCTGCTGAAGCTGGACTGCAAATGTGTTTAGGAAACCATGCAGGTTTCCTAAAGATTGGAAGGTTCCCCTCCCCAAAATCCAGATTTTCAGCGTATCTGAAAAAACAAAACAAAACCCCAAAGCTCTGGCAGCCCTGGGCCAGCACCCCACATACGGCAACATTGGTCTAGAGCTGAGCTGCCTCGGGGTGGGATTTGAACGGGAAGGGCCAACTGCTCAGGTGAGCACCGGGTCACCTCCTGGGTCCTTGTCCTTTGCTTTAGCTCCCTGGTCTGCAGAGAGACACGTAAGTTTGCAGCATGATGCTGCCCCAGCGTATGGATGAGCTGCCCTCTCCCGCTGGCGGCTGCCGGGAGCTGTCTTTCTAGAAAATAATGGTCCCCAAACTTGGCTGCACATTAGAATCACCTGCAGATGGTTTTTTTTTTTTTTTTTTTTTGGTTTTTTTGTTTTTGTCCAGCCACACCGCAGATCCCTTAGGTCACAGTCTGTGGGGAGGCAGCTGGGGGGACACAGGCGGTGGTGTGCGGGTCAGTGTTTAACACCAGGCTCCCTGGTAGGGGTGGGGACCCGGTTCCGCAGCGCTTGCTGCCCCCAGTGTTGTAAGTTCTATCAGGACTGCTTTCACTGAATGCAGAGCCAGGGAGAGATGCTCAGTGGTTAACCATTCCGCCGATAAAAACAGATGTAAATGATCTCAAGATTATAGATAATAGTAAAACACAGTAAGGTAATTTGGAGGTGATGAGTTTTGAATACTAATTATTTTTAATAACTGTAAGTTTGTATCTAATCTCATTTTAAGTGATGGCTGTGTTAAAAACCTGGACCTGGCTCACAGATCTCCTGAGATTTTAAAAATCAGCTCTTGGGGATCCCTGGGTGGCACAGTGGTTTAGCGCCTGCCTTTGGCCCAGGGCGTGATCCTGGAGACCCAGGATTGAATCCCACGTCGGGCTCCCGGTGCATGGAGCCTGCTTCTCCCTCTGCCTGTGTCTCTGCCTCTCTCTCTGTGTGTGTGACTATCATAAATAAATAAAAAAAATAAAAAATAAAAAAAATAAAAAAAAATAAAAATCAGCTCTTGTGAGCTGATGGGAACTGGTTCCAGTCCACTAGCAGGACAGGCATCATTATTTAATTTAATTTAATTAATTAATTTTAAAAAGGTTTTATTTATTCATGAGAGGCAGACAGAGAGAGAGGCAGAGACACAGGCAGAGGGAGAAGCAGGCTCCATGCAGGGAGCCCGACGTGGGACTTGATCCTGGGTCTCCAGGATCACGCCCTGGGCTGAAGGCGGCGCTAAACTGCTGAGCCACCCGGGCGGCCCGGCATCATTATTTTAGGGGAAATTCCCAGTTGAGCCCAAAGTTTAGATAAATTTGGAATCCACCGCTTTAGAACAATGGTCCTCAAACTTGAATTGGCGTCAGGATTGCCTGTAAGGCTCAGGGGAAAGCGGATTGCTGCCTCCACTCCTACTCCCAGTTTCTGACTCAGTATGCCCACTTTACGGTGGGGAGTTCTCCGGAAATGTTCGTGCTGCTGGTCCAGGGACCACGCTGTGATTACAGACATGGTTAGGCTCCGTAGGCAGCACAAGCCAGGTTGGTGGCAATCCGACGCCTCACCCCTTCTGGCAGTGGGGGCAGGTGTAGTAAATGGAGAATGCCACCAACCTGAGGACGCTGCCAGCCCCTCCTCCAGCACATGCACCCCCGTCTGGCTCTCAGGGTACCAGGGACAGGGGAGCAGGGAGCATGCAGCAGAGTTTCTGCTCCCTCTGGGTGAGCCCTACACCTGCCCCCGTCGCCATGGAGATAAAATACTGGTGGGCTGGGATCTGGAGGAATGAGCACCGAGGTACCCAATTCCTGAGGCCTCATGCCCAGGGAAGGCTAAGGGAAACCAGAGGCATTTTCCTCTTCAGCCCCTTACCAGGTGTAAGAGAAGCTGGTGATCATTTCTGCTGTATCAGGTAAGAAGAGGAGGAGGAGGGTTCATCAGGTCACAAATAGACAAAATGATGCTGGATCTAGTATCTAGGGGTCTGGTCCAATGTGACCTCCCTGAAGACAGGAGCTGCATGTTAGTGCCCTGCTCGAGGTGGCGGGGGCTGCAGAGAGCCCAGCAGGATGCAGGAACACTGGCCCACGAGGAAACCCAGATCGCATCCCAGAGCTGGATGGAGCCTTCTGTCCAGGGTCTGGGTTCTCCTCATCCACAGCAGGATGGGAGACAGTAGTGATGGTGGTGGGCTTCTGCCCATCACTGGCCAGCCAGCGCCTGCATCAGTAAAACAGAGGCGGCACAACTGGGTCCATCAGCAGGGCAGGTTGAGGTTCCAGTGATCTGAATCCTCCAGAAGTACTTGGCACAGTGACTGGCACAGGATAAATGTCTGCTCTTGTGACTCGGTCATTTGGGAAGAGGACGGAGATTGGCACCCCTGCCACACCCCGGGGGCTGGAGTATCTGGAGCTGAATGTAAGGAGCAGGGACCTTGGCCTCCCAGGGACCCTCACAATGGGTACTGGCCCCACATCCTGCCACAGAATCATGCTGTGCTCCTATACAGGAGCAGCATATAAAACAAAACAAAACAAAACAAAACAAAACAAAACAAAACAAAGAGATCCTAAGAGAAATCCAGGTTTTAAAAATGCTTCTGTATCCCTGCGGATGAGTCTTCTGTAAGCACATGAGCGTGGTGACAAAGCATAAAGAAGAGTGACAGAGACCTCATAACTGTGATTATTCACAGCAACTCAGAAGGTTCACAGGGTGGAGGATGAGTGGATAAGAAAAAGGTAAATGAGTCACTAGGGAAATATTTGCAACTTTATGACAAAAGAGTACGGGATTTAAAATCCTTAATATGTAAAGGATTCTCATGAACAAATAGGAGAGAAAAGGAACACCCCCAAGACAAATGGGCAAACACTGCGAACAGACGATTCACACATATAAAATACACATGGTCCATAAACATTAAAAATGAAGTCAAATTTCATTGACTATCAAAGGAACGCAAGTTGACGCACCCAAGAAAAGACATTTTGCTTATTGAATTAAGGACTGAAAATAGGCCAGTTAGATGTGAAGGGTACAAGGAAGTAGTACCCTTCACGTTCTAGTACTAGGAGTAAAAAGAGGCACAAACTCTTTTTCCTTAATTAAGACATAATTCACGTACCCCTAAACTCATTCTGATGAAGGGTACAGTTTTGTATGTTCACAACATTGCATGTCCATCACTAAGATCTGATTCCGGAACATCATCATTCCAGATAAACCCCCAATACCCACTAACAGCTCCTCCCTCCTCCAACTCCCTCCTCCCCCAGTTCCCACAACCACAAATCTTCTTTCTTTATCCATGGATTTGCCTGTTCTGGACATCATAGATATTTGAAATCAACAATATGTTGCCTTTTGTGACTGGCTTCTTTCACTGAACATCAATAATGATTTTGGGGTTCATCCATGTTGGAACATGTGTCAGCACTTCATTCCTTTTCATGGCCCAATAATGTTTTGTTGTACCAATATTAATACTTTCTATTTGTTCATTTTTCAGTTGGTGGGCATCTGGGTTGTTTCCACTGTTTGGCTATTATGAATAATGCTGCTCCGAACATTCACGTACCAGTTTTTGTGTTTTAAAAAAAGTTTGGGATCCCTGGGTCGCGCAGCGGTTTAGCGCCTCCCTTTGGCCCAGGGCACGATCCTGGAGACCCGGGATCAAATCCCACGTCAGGCTCCCAGTGCATGGAGCCTGCTTCTCCCTCTGCCTGTGTCTCTGCCTCTCTCTGTGTGTCTCTCATGAATAAATTAATAAAATCTTTAAACAATAAAAAAGCAAGAAAAAAAGTTTCTGTGTGAGTATATATTTTCCATTCTCTCGGGTATATAACTAGGGGTAGAATTACTGATTTGTGTGATAATTCTGTGTCTCAACCTTTTGAGGAACTGTCCACTGGTTTTCTCAAGTGGCTGTGCCATTTCATTTCCCCACAGCAGTATGTGACAGTTCCAGTCTCCACATCTTTGCCAACGCTTACATCTTTTAGATTAGAGCCATCCTAGTGGGTGTGAAGTGGTATCTCATGGTTTGGGGTTGTAGTCCTCTAATAGCTAATAATGTTGAGGCTCTTTTCATATGCGAGGTATACCCCTTTTTTTTTTAAAGATTTTATTTATTCATTCATGAGAGACACAGAGAGAGAGAGAGAGAGAGAGGCAGAGAAACAGGCAGAGGGAGAAGCAGGCTCTACACAGGAAGCCTGATGCGGGACTCGATCCTGGGACTCCAGGATCACGACCTGAGCCAAAGGCAGATGCTCAACCCCTGAGCCACCCCGGCTTCCCGAGATAAATCCTTTTCGAAGAATTTGGCATTATGTCTCAAAAACCATTAAATGTGCATATAATTCTATCCTAATTCTTGATTCTAGAATTTATTCCAAGAAATAATTATAGATGGCCAAGACATTTACCTGAAATGATGTGATATAAAGGAGCAAGCAGTTTAGAAATAAAAGTCCAACTGCAGTATTATTGATTAAATAAGTGATAGTCTATGCATAAAATGAAAATACAATAAAATAATTCAAGGGGTGCCTGGCTGGCTTAGGGGAGCATGAGATTCTTGATCTTGGGGTTGTGAGTTCAAGCCCCACATTGAGTATAGAGCTTACTTAAGAAAAATAATTCTGTAAAAAAGAATTCTGTAGAAGACTAGAGATATGAAAATATATAGTTGGAAAATCTATAGGCTATACAACATGATAGTCTTAATTTTATTTAAAAGTAAATAAATAAATAAATAAAAATAAATAAGTATATGGAAAAAAAATGTAAAAATGTATGCCAGAATGCTAATGATGGTTATGGATAGGTTTTCTGTTGTTGTTAACAGTTTTTTTTGTTGTTGTTGTTGTTAACAGTTTTTTAAAAGATTTTTATTTATTTTTTCTTTTTATTTTTCTTTTTTAAAGATTTATTTATTTTAGAGAGAGAGAAAGTGCACAAGCAGGGGGAGTGGCAGAGGCAAAGGGAGAAGCAGGCTTCCTGCCGAGCAGAGAGCCTGATGTGGGACTCAATCCTAGGACCCCAAAGTCATGACCTGAGCCAAAGGCAGATGCTCAAACAACCAAGCCACTCATGAGCCCCAAGATTTTTATTTATTTAGTTGCGGGGAGCGGAGCACAAGCAGGAGGAGAGGCAGAGGGAAAGGGAGAAGCAGACTCCCAGCTGAGCAAGGAGTTAGATATGGGGCTTGATCCTAGGACCCTGAGATCATGACCTGAGCCAAAGGCAGACACTTCACCAGTTGAGTCACCCAGGTGCCCCATTAACAGCTTTTTGAGATATAATTCACATACCACAAAATTCATCTATTTAAAATCTGCAATTCAATAATCTGAGTATATCCAGTTGTGCAACCATTAGTACAAACTATTTTATTTTATTTATTTTTAAAGATTTTATTTATTTATTCATGAGAGACTCAGAGAGAGAGAGAGACAGAGACATAGGCAGAGGGAGAAGAGGCTCCATGTAGGAAGTCTGATGTGGGACTTGATCCCAAGACCCTGGGATCACGCCCTGAACCAAAGGCAAATGCTCAACCACTGAACCACCCAGGCGCCCCTAGTACAATCAATTTTAGAATATTTTCATCACCCTCAAAAGAAATCCTGTACCAATCGGCAGTCACTCTTCATTTTCCACCTGTCCTCCCCAACCCCAGCCCTACCTAGACTAGACAAGCAGTAATCAGCTTTGTCTCTCCAGATTTGTCTATGCTGTACATTTTATGCAAATGAACTCACACAATATGTGGTCTTTTGTGTCTGGCTTCTTTCACTTAGAATAATGCTCTCTGTGTTCATCCGTGTTGTAGCTTCACTCTGCACTTCTTCATTCCTTTTATGACTAAATAATATTATATTGTATATAGATAGATCACATAATTGTATTTACTCATTCATCAGTTGATTAAAATTTGGGTTATTTCCACTTTCAGCTATTATGAATAATGCTGCTGTGAACATTCATGTATAAGTTTTGTGTGGACATATGTTTGCATTTCTCTTGAGTGTGTTCCTAGGAGTGGAACTGCTGGGTCCTATGGTAACTCTGCGTCTTTTGAGGAACTGCCACACTGCGTTTCTAAGTCTATACCATTTTATAATCCCACCAACAGTGTATAGGGGTTTTGTTTTAGCTCTTACATTTGATCTTTGATCCATGTCAACTTTTGGATCTGGTGTGAGGTAGGGGTCCAACTTTTGCTTTTGCATGTGGCTATACAGCTGTCCATCCCCATTTGGTCTTGGCACTCTTGTGGAAAACCAATTGGCTGTAAGTGTGAGGGCATATTTCTGGACTCCCGGTTCTATTTTATTGTCCTATGTGTCTATTCAGAGGCTGGTAACACACTGGTTTCTTCAGTATTATAGTTTTAGAGTGACTTTAAAATTGAGAAGTATGAGGTTTTCACTTTTGCTCTTTTTAAAAATGCTTTGGCTATGGGATGCCTTCATGGCTCAGTGGTTGAGTGCCTTTGGCCCAGGTCATGATCTGAGGGTCCTGGGATCGAGTCCCACATTGGGCTGCCTGCAGGAAGCCTGCTTCTCCCTCTGCCTGTGTCTCTGCTTCTCTCTGTGTGTCTCTCATGATTAAACAAATAAAATCTCAAAAAAAAAAAAGCTTTGTCTAGGGGCACCTGGCTGGCTCAGTCCACAGAGCATGTGACTCTTGATCTCAGGGCTATGAGTTTAAGCCCCATGTGGGGTATGGAGACAACTTAAACATAAAAAATCTTTAAAAGTTCCATGAGTTCCATAAATTCCCAAATAAATTTTAGAATTGGCTTGTCAATTTCCGTAAATAAGTTGACTGAGATTTTAACAATCATGGCATCAAATCTATAGATCACTTTGTACTGATTCAATCTATATGGCCATCCTAACAATTATTAAGTGTTCTAGTCCATGAGCATGAGACACTTTTGATTTATCTAGGTCTTCTACACTTTCAACAATTTTTGATGGTTTTTGAAGTATAAGTTTTGTACTTCTTTTGTTAATGGATAATATGTTCTTGCAATGAAATATATATCACATAAAACTTACCACTTCATCTATTTTTAAATGTGCAGCTCAGATGTTATTAAATCCATTTGCCTTGCTGCACATCCATCTCCAGAACTGCATTTTCCCAGAGTGAAGTTCTGTGTGCATTAAACAGTAACTTAATTGCTGTATCTATTAATTTGATGACTCTTGTTACCTCCTTAAGCGAAGTCATACAATAGTTTTCTCTTTATTTTCGTTTATTTCTTTTTTTAAAGATTTTATTTATTCATGAGAGACAGAGAGAGAGGCAGAGACACAGGAAGAGGGAGAAGCAGGCTCCATGCAGGGAGCCCCATGTGTGACTCGATCCAGGTACTCCAGGATCTCACTCTGAGCCAAAGGCAGACACTTAACCGCTAAGTGACCCAGACGTCCCTATTTTTAGTTTATTTCAATAGCACATTGTCTTCAAAGTTCCTCTGTGTTGCAGCAGGTGCCAGAGCTCCTTCCTTTTTAAGGTTGAATAGTATTCCTTTGCATATATATCACATGTTTATCTGTTCATCTTCGTGTGAACACTTGAGTTGTTTCCACTTTTTGACTATTGTGAGTAATGCTACTATGAACATGGGTGTGCACATATCTGTTCGAGTCCCTGGTTTCAATGCTTTTGAATATATGCCTAGAAGTAGAATGTATGGATCACATGGTGATTCTATGTTTAATTGTTTGAGGAATAGATCATCTTAATTCATTATTGTCTATTAGTTTTTATGCTTTTTGATATTTACTATATAACCAATAAAATATTTGTAAGAATGAATTATGTGTTGTAAATGGACATATATCTGGAAGCCCTTTAACATTTTCCATAATTTGTGAACTAATATATATTTACAATGGAGCAAATGTGTGGCTCATATAATCACTTTGCTGACAACTTGGAAGCTTGTCATGCCTTCCTCAAATTTGTGGGTCAGAACATGGCTGACATAAGTACTCTGGGTTGTTTTTGTTTTCTGAGCAGTAAGATTTGACTCGTGTCTGCTCTACATCTCTCACTCCACTTTCCTGCCATAGTGCCTGGGGAGATTTATACCCATTCCTGGGAATGGAACAGTGAAGGAGAGTTCATTGACCTATTGGCCAGTGACCCCAACTGTGTGGTCTTCCTTTTTCCAAGCAGCTCATAAAATGGGGGAAAAATGAGGTCAACCAAGCTGCTTTGACAAACAAGCCAACATGCAAACAGAAACAAGAGCCTTGGGACTTTCCTAAGACAAACAAAGGATTTGAGAGAAATAACAATATTTAGCAGAACTCAAAACTCCCACTTCCAGATTAAGAAAAACAATTTGTTACAAACAACTTAAGATTTAAAGGTAGCTCTGTTTTTTACGAAAACTATCACAATACTAAAAGTTACTTCGACTGAGGTTAAGAAATGTTTGTAAGATTGAAAAATGCCTGTTTTTAGCTCAGAGAAGATCTACTGTGTCTTCAACTGATTCAACTCAAGGCCTGTTCCAACTCCCGGTTTACTCTAGCTTCCCCAATGCCTAGCTTCCCAGTAAGCTGTTCCTAAACCTTCTTGTCTTTTCTTAATCATACTTCCTCCACTAGGAAATTAATTTTCAGGCATTTTCCCTTTTGCAGTCATGAGTCAAAGCTCAAGACAGCTGTCAGATATTCCTCTTGTGCAAGCCAAGCCTTCCAAGGAGTGACACTGCAAAGTTAAGACGCAAACGGATGTGATGAGGCAGCAGATGTTGGGCTTGGCATGGCCATGGGCAGAGGATTGGGGCTGCAGAGGAAGAAACCATGCAGAGACAGGATGCACTTTATCTCCAGAGGAGTCATCCAAGATATACATTCCACAGAGTCTGGAGGCCATAGTCCTTGGCAGACCATATGGTCCAGAGTCTCTCACCATGGCTGACAGTGAGGATCAGTAAACATTCTAGACCCAATGGTCTGAAAACTATGGCATGTGGGTCAAATATGATCCCTTGCCTTTTTTTGTATGGTTGTCAAGCTACAAATGATTTTTAAATTTTTAAACATTTGAGAAACATAGGTAATGTTTTTGAAAAATTGTATAAAAATTGTAGAAAATTCAAATTTCAGTGTCTGAAATTAGTTTTGTTGATCACTGTACCCATTCCTCTATGACTGCTTTCTTATTATAGTGGAGGAGTAGAACTGTGTCAGAAACTGTATGGCCCCCAAAGCCTAAAATATTTACTCTCTGGACTTTGTTATCTCTGTTTTAAGTTCTTTTTCACAAAACCCAGCAGCAACAAAAGAGAGAGGGCCAGGGGAAGGAGGAGCCAAGCCATGACCATCACTTCCAAGATGAGGAACCTAGCCTTGCTAGATAGGAATGGGGTTTGGGAACCACTGGTTAGGTCTGACCACTATGTTTCCATGAAGGCTACTCTGGATGTAGTGAGAGGACGGGAAGACCCAGTGACTGTCCCCCTTGAATCTGTGTTGTAGCTTCTCTCCCTGAGAGGGCCCTTCCTCATCACTCTGTGTCTCTGGACCACCATTATGAAAGTAGTTATTCCTATTTTAGTCCAAGTGGAGAAAAACAACTCAAGTCCATGAATTTGGATGTTGGTTTAAGAAGGACCTTATGTGGAGAAGCAGCAGTTCTGGGCACTGTGACCAGTCCCCTCTCTATGTCCAGCTTCTGTGCTTCCCCCCCTCCCCCCCCGTCTGGTCCCACAGGGCTCAGTCCTGTGTCCTGCTGCAGCTCAGGGTTGGGGGCATTGTTTTCAGACACTTCGAAGATGGTTCTGTTGGGCCCTAGGGCTCAAATATAGTACGAATAGGTGGAGCAGTAGTAGATTTGGACTCAACATGAAGAAGACTTTGCTCACAGCTTTTTCTGAGTAGAGCTGGGACAAGCTGCCTTAGGAGGCAATGGGCTTGCTGCTTTTAGCAGGAATGCTGACAGTAGTTAGAAAGATGGTGTATTAGATGACTCGATGCTAGAATTATATGACTCAGAGAACTTGTGGGTCAAGGGGCAGAGTGAGAGGACTCAGGAATTGCACACGGTAGCCAAGAGCATGGTCTTTGAAGTCAAAGCAGAAGTAAGTTCATATCACTGCTCTGTCACTTGGGACCCTTTGGTAGAAGTAGTCCAGATGAGGTCCAGCTTCCACATCTGTAAACTGTGGATTGGGATCATGATGTCACTGGGACACTGAGCGATACATGACAGCACATTTAGTGTCAACAAGTGGTAGCTGTTGTCGAACATGGTAAGAAACCGGATTGCCTTGTATATCAACTGAGTCCAAAACTTGGTAGGAAAAATTCTGTTTTTGTTTTTTTGTTTTAACTTCCTCAATTTCAAAAGCATTTGAGGGCAGGGAAGAAAGGAAATGAAGAAATACGTAATACAACTCCCTGGGATTATATGTCAGCCTTCAGGCAGGAGAGGGTGACTGTCCCACGTGTGTATCTCCCTGGGGTCAATGACATCAATGTGCACTTCATCAGGACTGTTGCATCTCATCGGGCATCTCTCCCCAGGACTCAAACGGCTCCAGCAAGAAAGAGAGATGCTCGTCAGTTGCCAAGTTGGCAATATGTTACAGATGATGGTTGGCAAGGGATTTGGGAATCAAAGAACATCACATTAATTTGTTTTTATATTTTTCCTAAATGTTTTACAAAACCATTAATCAAGAAACCCGGTTTGGCTGAAAAACAAATGTCAGTGGTGAGTAACGAATACCAGCTTCCGTCATCTCTGCCCTTTTCTGGGAGTTTCTGAATTCTGGACTCACTGGCTTAACAGTGTAGCTACGAATAAGGAAAAGTTCTATAAACTGCAGAGTCTCTAGGTTGCTTTGTGGACATCCGGTAAATGACGAGCTGAGCCCACCTCTAGAGGAGCGTCAGACAGGTCACCTCAGTGTCTTCTGCTGGAATGCAAATTTTTTGAACTGAATTTTAGTTCAGTTTCCCTATGGGGTGCCTAGCACAGTATGACACATTGAGGATACAGAGGTGAAGGGGACATGGTCATTGCCCCTTAAGGGGACCGTCCGGTGGGAAATACCCTGGCTACTTTCATGTGTCGTAGTAACTGCATGTATGAGTGTCCAGCTGGAATGCCCCGCACAGGCCAGGGGGCCAGAGAAGGCTTCCAGGACGGGTCACTCCCAAGCTGAGTTTTAAAGGGTCATTAATTAAGGGATGGGCCTCAGAAACAGAGCTGCTGCATGGTCAAAGGCATGACCCGGTGAACCTGCAGAAGGAGCTGAGTGAAGTGCAGTGGGTGAGGGGGGAATAGCTGGGGGTGGAGGTGGGGTGATGAGTGGGGTCCTAAGAGCAGGCCTCAAGGGCCATGTAAAAGAGCACGGACTCCTGGGGGGAGGGGACAGTTGGCGGAGCCAGAAAAGGCTCTAAGAGGAGATGTGGGTAAATTGGATTTGTGCATGTAAATAGCTGCTTTGTGAGCCACAGTGTGGACCATGAGCTAGCAGGGAATGGCCGAGGGCTCCTAGTCGGCCAAGGGACTCCTCCTCTCCCTCTGTGGTGCTCTCCGTCTGCCTGGGGTCACGTCCTCATGGGGGTCACTCCATGTTTGCCGACCTTGTTGGACATTGCAGTGCAGGCCCACGTGTCCTGGAGTGGTGCGGGCAGCCAAGCCGTGGGTGTGCGTGTGTGCGTGCATGCGTGCATGTGTGTGTGAAAAGGGGCTTCCCACTGACCTCGACAATGACCGGGAGACCAAGCTGCCTGAATGGCCCTGCAAAATGAAGTCAAACGTGAGTCATTCGCATGTTGAATTCAAGAGGCCCTCGTTCACGTCTGCAGGCGAGGACACGTTGCCTCCACCCCCGAGCATACTGGGTCTTGGTCAAATGCAGCAGTCGCGGTGCTGTCCGTGAGAGAGGGGGCACGTGCTTCATCGCCAGGGCTGGTGGAAGAGGGGGGCACATGGAGGGCAGGAGGTGGGTTCCGGGGTGCGCCCGGCATCTCCCGCAGGCATCAGCTCCCTGCATCCGCAGAGCAGCACTATGGTGTTCTCTTGTCCACCTGAAGACATGGGGTTCAAGAACGAGGAGTAGGGAACACCCGGGAGCCCCAAGAGCCACGCTCCTGGGGCATCTGGGATTCTCACTGCTCCCGCTCTGCCCGTGGGAGGAGAGGCAGGGAGCAGCCCCCATGGAGGCAGAACCGCGGTTCCATCATTCCAGCGCTCCCGGCCTCTTGCCCAGTGGGCAGTGGTCCCCAAAGGCGTCGGCATCCTCACCCCCAGGACCCACAAATATGTTACCTTCCCTGGAAAAAGATACCTTGTAGGTGTGATGTAAAGATCCTGAGAGGGAAGAGTGTCCTGGACACCCGGGTGGGCCCAGGGGATTCACAGAGTCCTATAGGAGGGGGCCAGGAGGACCAGGACCCGCAGTAGACGTGGACGGGAATTAAGAGGTTAGCCTTTTTCGAGGAAGGGGTTCGGGAGCAGAGGAACGCAAATGGCCCCCAGGAACTGAAAAGGCGAGGAAGAGACTCTCCCCAGACCCTCTCCAAGGAACCAGCCTGTTGACACCCTGATTTTAACCCAGTGGGACTGCTTTTGGACTTCCGACCTCTGGAAAGATGCGAGATAAGTGTGCATTGTTTCAAGCCACTGCATTTATGGTCGTTTGTTACAGTCGCCATTGGGACCTCACACATTTAGAAACATATTCCAACCCAGCTCTGCTGGCTCAAAGTATCTTAGAAAAAATCTATTTAGGAAAAGCTTATGGAACCAATGGTACCTTCATTCTTTTGAATAAATATCCTCAGTGATCGCATGACTGTGATTAAATTCAGCAAATGTTCATTGAACACCTCCTTTCCCTTCAGGTAGCTCCTCGTCTGGGGAGGGAGCAGACATAAGTCCATAGATCTCAGGAGTCAGGCAAAAAATGTACATTCTTGAAGGTTCTCAGTGCAGGGAAGGGTGGAGAATTGGAGATGTCTCCTGCGTCAGGATGGTTGTGGCTGGTTGGCACTCAGCTTGGATGCGGAATGGGGGGAGGGGTGCCGGGCTGGGTGGAGCAATGGCTTGGAAGTACATTTAGTGCCGAGGACTGGGTTGTGTTGTCCCAGATTCCTTGGTGAAGGCCGAGCCACAGGGTGACTGTACTTAAGAGAGAGAGAGAGCGCCCTGGGGATGCAGTCAAGATTGAACGAGGTCGTAAGAGTGGGGCCCCAACCCAGCAGGACTTGTGTCCACTTTGGAAAAGGAAGAGAAGCCGGGGAGCTCTCTCCCTGCACACACAGAGGGAGGGGTGAGGGTGTTGCGGGGATGTGGGTTTTGCAAGCAAACCGGGATCCAGGACTAGTCCCGCCGCCCTGGTGCCCTTGGACACCCAGCCCCCAGACAGTGAGAAATCCAGCTCTGCTGTGGAAGCCACCCCAGGAGTGGCGGTCCCTTAGGACAGCCAGAGGCGAGAACACAGTATCAGGGCTGATGGGGAGGAGGAGCAAAGGCTGGGGCCCCTCGGCACAACCACAACGGCTCAGAGGTTTGACCAGAACTTTGGAGAAAATCCCAAGTCCTTCAGAGGTCAACCCAATGGAGGGTACTAGTGAGGCGCTGGGTGGGGGCATTTCGGGTCAATGCTGAGTGCTCCTGTTCTTCTTCTTCTTCTTCTTCTTTTTTTAAAGATATTTATTTATTTATTTATTTATTTATTTATTTATTTATTTATTTATGAGAGACACACAGAGAGAGAGAGGCAGAGACACAGGGAGAGGGAGAAGCAGGCTCCATGCAGGGAGCCTGACGCGGGACTCCATCCTGGTTTCCAGGATCACGCCCTGGGCTGCAGGCAGCACCAAACCGCTGAGCCACCGGGCTGCCCTGAGTGCTCCTGTTCTTAAGGCAGGTCCGACACAAGTGGGCCGAGCCGGCAGCCTGAGATCTCTGGAGCACAATGGAAAGGGTTCTCATTTCTTCCTCCCACAGGAGAGTGGTGGGGTGAGCAAGGTGCTCTTCATTCGTTGGGGCTGTCTTGGGGGGGAGGGCAGTGTGGAAGACAGGGGCCCACTGCTTCCAGACCCCTGTGCCTCCCCACTCCTTGAGGGGGAATGCCCTTTCCTATTAGCCCCTGGCCGGGGGTGCTGGTCCTGGGGTGTTGGGCTGACCCCCTTCCTTGACAGCCCTCATACTATAATCCAAACATGGTCTGGGAGATACTGAGACACAAAGGGAGAAGCAGGGACCCAGGTCCTGCCTTGCTTTCTCCGCTTCCCAGAAGGACCTGGCCCTGGATTCGTCTGCATGGGCTCCAGGGCCGTGGGTCCCACACTTTGGTTTGGTGATAACACACCAGCCAGATTTCCTCCAAGGCTGGAAATCTGAGGGAGTGTCTGGCACTCAGCTCCACGGTGGGGCAGCCAGGAGAATACGGGGTCACAGTCCGGGGAAAGCACCTCTTTCTTCCTTCTGGAGGCACAGCTCGGACTTCTCATCAGCCTCGTAAGCCAGACTAGAGACCTGGCCCCTAACTCCCAGCCACACCTCCCTGGTGTTACTCCTTGGTCGGATGGGCACACTCCACATGCCCCTGCAGCCAAAACAGATAAATGATTTGAATTCTTGGCTCTCTGCACACACGCTCCTGTTTCACGCTTCCTGTTTCATGTGGATTAGTTGCAGTGGCCGCCAGGCAGCTCCTCGCTTCTCAGTTCCCGCTGTTGCAATGACAGCGCACTAGACATGTGCAGCCACACGTCCTCTGCATGCGAACACAGCTTTATTTCCGGGGACTGGCCTCAGCCCAGTTCCACAGATGGTAGGAAAACCGTTCCTTCTCTCAGTTTGGCTTTAACCGTATCTTTAGATCCAGACTGAGACCCCCCCCCCCCCCCCCCCCCCCCCGTGTCAGCTTTCCCACAGTGGCCTAATTCCCAAGGTCCAAAGTGCTGCCTGCTCGGGCCATTCTCATGCATGTTGCTGTGTTGAAGCTTGGTGTACCTGGCATTGGACCCTGGGGGCTGGCATGCGCTGCTGATGTACACGGCCCCAGTTTTGGTCACAAGGGTTCTATACTCCCCATATCATCTTGTTCTGACCTCACACCTCTGAGAGCCACCAGCTTCCTCAGCATTTCTGCAATCCCCTTAGGTCAGAGGGGCTCTTGCACTTCCTCAGCACCAGCCTGACCACTGCTGGCCTTCCATTTCGGTGTTGAGCTGCTTCACTATGAAGGCGGCACAAGCCCTTCTGGCCTGGGATGCACACAAACAGCCGGGACTGTCGCCACACCAGGGCCGGTGTTCTGAGAGATCACAGCATGGGTACCCCAGGCTTGCCCATCCTGAGTCTCCTCTCTGGTCTGCTAGACCATCTCTTACTTCCCTTTGGGTGAGCAGGGCAGGAAAAATCACTTCCTCTGTACTTTTCTAGATCCTTGACTGAGACCCCTGAGCCCCCTTAATAAAAAGCCAGATTCATAGGAGAAAAATACATTTTGTTTCTATGTATGTATGGGAGCCCCATGAAGATGTGAGACTCAGAGAAGTGGCCAGAGCAGGAAACTTTTATACCTTTTAGACAAAGAAACAATAAGTTTGTGAAGCGTTGACAAGACAAGGGGTTTGGGCTGTGGGTAGTAAACGACGAAGTCACAAGCTTTGTTCAGACAGCTTTCCTGGTCCTGGATTCCCTGTCTCTGGTGATAGATGCCCTCCACCCACCCCACCCGCTGGTACAGGGACGGTACCTTTCACATGGGAGATTTATCTCCTGCTTTCAGGGGGCAGAGGAGAGGCAGAGTGTCCTTCCTGCACCTGCTGTTTCTCAAATATCTGTAATTCAAAATGATCAATATGCCACAGTGGCCTATCTCGGGGTGATGGATTCTGAGCCCTCGGGGGTTCAGATCACTGTTAGGAGAGGATGACAGTTAGGTCATCTGGAGTCTTCCTTCCTCAATGGGAAATTCAAACTCCACTCAGCTCTCCAAGTTTGGCTTCTTCTTATTTTTGAATTCTAGATCCTAGAATGCCTAGAAAATTCTTTTAAACTTTTAATAAATGCTGGATCTCTCTCTCTCTTTTTAAGATTTTATTTATTTATTTATTCATGAGAGACACACAAAGAGAGGCAGAGATGCAGGCAGAGAGAGAAGCAGGCTCCAAAACAGGGGGCCCGATGTAGGACTTGATCCCAGGACCCGGGGATCACAACCTGAGCCAAAGGCAGACGTTCAACCACTGAGCCACCCAGGTGCCCCAGTAAACTGGATCTTGCAAAGTTCCTTGACTGCTGTTCCTCTGTGTCTTTACGTGATCCTTTAATTCCTTTCAGAGGCCCTTTCTATTCGCCACTAGCAGTAGGCTCTACAGAGGCTCTTCTGCTGCCCAAGTGGACGGTGGTAGAGAAGGAGGGATAAGTCAGTGGAATATTCGTAACTGCTATTAAATCATTACCATATAACATAAATGGAACTGAAATGAAGGATTTTGTGGATTTAGCTTTTCCTTCCATTGAATAATAAATTCCCAGGTCCTGGAGGAATGGATGGGGGGTGCACACATAGGTCTGCATGGCGTATGACTTCTCACTAAACGGCAGTCAGAAACATGCAATGGCCTTTTCTAAACCCTGTGGGACTGGTGCTATATCACTGAGATCAATAATGACCACTTAGTGGAGGAAGAGCAGCGCATGTAGGTCCCATTTTTTATTCTTAAGACAGCTGTATCATGCCATTCTTTGAGGCCAAGTGCAGCATGGGGGAGCATGTGAATTAGGGTCTTTGTAGCTTTGTGCGGCGAGTCTTGTGCATCCTTGAGCAGGTGCTTACGTGTTTGGATGCATCCGTCAGGCTCTGCCCAGCCTCACCCCCAGCTCATCCTGTCCTGCTCAACCTTCCACCCCCGCAGGCTCAGCCCAGCCTCTGGGGCCATCCGGTCAGCTTATCTTCCGGTCTACTCATTGAACCTTGTCTCTAAAATCTAGGTGTCTGTCGCCTGCTGATCACAGGCTGGCAACCAAATTGGTATCATTTTCCTCGTGTCTGCATCCTGCTCTGAATGACCTGCAGGGGTGAGTCCTTGTGGAAAGGGCACCTGACTCCTGCCTCTGCTTTTCCACTGGACTTTTACTTTCAGGGTCCCCAGTGGCTCCTGAACTCCAAAGCCAATGGACATGTTCCAGAGATTACTCGATAGCGGTGTCATTTGACACAGCGGATGCTACTTCCTTAATATGTGTCTGCTAAAAAAAATTATGGTTCCCTTTGGCTTTCTTGAGTGTTAAAAGCAAGTTCACATCAGTATGACAGGAAGATACAAAGGTCAGGAACAGAGTCAGAACAGCATTTTGCAATTTATAAATACACTGCATTTATACTGCTCTGAAGCCCCATTTAAAAATGAACTTTTTATTTTGAAATGATTACAGATTCCCAGGAGTTGCAAAGAAATGCACAGGGAGAGGATGAACCCCCCTCTTTCCTCTGCCCTGTTGTTACATCTGATACGATTTTACAGCCACAGGAGAACAACGTAACCCAGAGATTGACTCTGGGGAAATCCAGAGCTCAGTTGGATTTCGGAGGTTCTACATGCACTCGTGAGTGTGAGTGTATGTATGTGTGTGTGTGTGTACGTGGCCTGCCTAACTGCTACCACAGTGAGGGCTCCCAGCTGTACACCACCAACCTGGCTCTTGTTACCCTCTACAGCCACAGCCATCCCTCCCTAGGCCCTGCAACAGCGGCTGCCCATGCTCCATCCCTGTGACTACGTTACTCTGGATATCACAGCCCGAGAACCAAGCAGCAGCTGTCCTTCCGTCGGTCACCACGACGTTCCTGAGGAGCTTCCAAGTTGTCATGTGAATCAATACTTTGTTCCCTTTCATGGCTGATTAGTATTCTATAGTACAGATGTAGCACAGGGTTTTTGTTTGCTTTTTATTTTTCTTTGTTTTTACCCATTTTTTAAAAATAAATTTATTTTTTATTGGTGTTCAATTTGCCAACATATAGCATAACACCCAGTGCTCATCCCGTCAAGTGCCCCCCTCAATGCCCGTCACCCATTCACCCCCACCCCCCGCCCTCCTCCCCTTCCACCACCCCTAGCTCGTTTCCCAGAGTTAGGAGTCTTTCATGTTCTGTCTCCCTTTCTGATATTTCCCACTCATTTTTTCTCCTTTCCCCTTTATTCCCTTTCACTAATTTTTATATTCCCCAAATTAATGAGACCATATAATGTTTGTCCTTCTCCGATTGACTTACTTCACTCAGCATAATACCCTCCAGCTCCATCCACGTCGAAGCAAATGGTGGGTATTTGTCATTTCTAATGGCTGAGGAATATTCCATTGTAGACATAGACCACAGCTGCTTTATCCATTCATCTTTCGATGGACACCGAGGCTCCTTCCACAGTTTGGCTATTGTGGACATTGCTGCTAGAAACATTGGGGTTTACCCATTGAAGAACACTTTTTATTTATGAATAAAACTGTTATGAATGTTCATTTACAAATTCTTGGGCAAAAAAGTCATCCTTCTCCTAGGACAAATATTCAGAAATCCCCGTTTTAGTTTTGAAAGGCACTGCTGAACGACCTTGTAGAGTGGTGGAACCAATCTGCCCCCCACGGGCAACGTCTGGGTGACCCATCTTTTTTTAAAATTTTTTTTAAAGATTTTATCTATTTATTCATGATAGACATAGACAAAGGCAGGCGCTAAACTGCTGAGCCACCCAGGGATCCCTGGGTGACCCATCGTCACCCCCCTGCTGGCACCTGGCGCTGTCAGTGTTGTCCATTTCAGCCACTCTGATATCTCATTACATTGCTAATTTAGCGAATCTCTTCCCATGTTGTTAGTAGGAAAGGCTTAGCTTTTAACTTGGAGACGATCTACATCAGAGAAGCCCGTCTGTCTCAGCAAGCACATGCCTCCAGTGGCGTGGGAAATATCTTTGACTTACCTGCTCACGTCTTTTCTCGTTTAGCGATCTGGATGCTTCCCTTCTTCCATAGGCCTTTCACCATTACGTGGGATGCACGGCAACTGTGACTCCAAGGACAGGGAGCGTGGCTGCTGCCACCAGAACAACACAGCTCTTTCTGCAAGAAGAAGATGAGGTGGAGGAAGTTCTTACCAAATAGGAAGAAGAAGCTGAAGCGTTCCTGGTAGATGAGAGAGGGAAATTCAGAAATAAGTAATTCGGCAAATACTCTGTATCCACTGTGTGCCCGCTCAGATCCTCGGCTCTTGGGGTACATCTGTGAATAAACCAAAGATCCGTGACCTTATGGGGCCATACTGTCCCGAAGCCCCATTTAAAAATGAACTTTTTATTTTGAAATAATTATAGAGGGCAGCCCAGGTGGCTCAGCGGTTTAGCACCGCCTTCGGCCCAGGGTGTGATCCTGGAGACCTGGGATCGAGTCCCACATCAGGCTCCCTGCATGGAGCCTGCTTCTCCCTCTGCCTGTCTCTGCCCACCCCCTCTGTGTGTGTGTGTGTGTGTGTGTGTCTCACATGAATAAATAAATAAAACCTTTAAAAACTAAATTAAAAAATGAAATAATTATAGATTCACAGGAGTTGCAAAGAAATGCACAGGGGGAGGAGGCAGCCCCCCTCTTTCCTCTGCCCCCTTGTTACATATGACATGATTTTACAGCCACAGGACAGTGGATGCTGCCCTCGGCCGGAATTGGGGTGAATGAAACACACAGGGAAACGAGAGAGACCGGCGGCGGCAGTCGCTGCGTGGGGAAGGGCCGAGGACCCTCGCTGGCTCCCCCTTCCCCGTGCGGCCCCCCAGCGAGCCGGCGCCTCGGCAGCTGCAGAGCTGTGGTCCGTACGGGCCCTGCTCTGACCCGGCGCCCAGCCCTCGCGGGCAGCCTACTGCACACCTGAAGGCAGTCGGGGGCTCAGGCTGGAGCGCTGGAGACGGTGGGTAATCCGAGGCCGGGGCCGGGCCAGACGGCAGAGGGGACATCCACCTGACTCGAGCAAGTCAGGCAGGAGACTTCTGCTGCTCGACACAGCAGGGAGACAGAGACCCGACCTATGCTTCTACCCAGGATCAGGTCCCAGAGGTGAGATACAGAAAACACTGGTTGTCAGACACTCGTCCTCAGGTAACAGGAGCCAGGGGTTCCTGAGAGGGCAGAGCCATGAGGTCGACTGCCCGTTAATGCAGGCAATGGGGTTGCCTCAAGAAGATGTTCACGAGAAACAAGGAAGATATAAACCCCCCCACCCCCGATCCTCTGTGTAAAAACCACAATGTCTGAGATGAGAAATAATAGGGAGGGGATTCAGGGAGGAATGGGCCCGCAGAAGGAAAGGTCCTCCATCACGGATACACATCATATTCATAGAACAAAGGACGAAAGCCACATGATCATCTTAACAAATGCAATCAATACAGAAAAAAACACTTAACAAAATCCAACACCCTTTGATCACAGAAACACACACCATACTAGGAAGGAAAGGGAAATGCCTCCATCAGATAAGGGTCATTTGCAAAAAGCACAGCTAACATCACATTTACTGTGATAGACTGAAGGCTTTTCCCTTAAGGTCAGGAGTAAGCCAAGACCATCGGCCCTCACAGCAGCCGTGTGGACCTGAACCAGAAGCTCTGCCCAGCTGAGTAGGTGGAGAATGAAGGGAGAGCCATTCACATTGGAAAGCAGAAGTGAAACTCTGTTCACAGGTGATATGACCTTTTTTTTTTTTTTTAAGATTTTATCTATTTATTCATGAGAGACAGAGAGAGAGACAGGTAGATGGAGAAGCAAGCTCCCCGTGGCGAGCCTGATGCTGGACTTGATCCCAGGACCCTAGGATCACGTCCTGAAGTTGAAAGCAGATGCTCAACCCCTGAGCCACTCAGGTGCCCCCACAGGTGACATGCTCTTATAGATAGAAAATTCTAAGGTGTCTGCAAAAGAGAAAAAGACTGCTAGGGCCTATCAGTGAGGCTGCACCGTGTATACACCCGTATACACGGGTGAACAAGTGTTTGGAAAACGAAATTAAGAAGACAATTCCATTTACATCATCAAAACCCACTTAGGAACAAATTGGACAAGAGAAGTGTAGGACCTGTATAGTTGAAAACTATAAGACCTCATTGAAAGAACTAAGAACTAAATACATGAATGGGGTCCCGTGCCTATGGACTGTAAGGCCTAATACTATTAACATGGTAAACCCCTAAATTGATCAGCAGGTTAAAATGCAATGTCTGTCAGGATTCCAATTGCCCTTTCTGTAGAGTGACAAGCCGATTCTAAAATTCATATTCATATTCATAGACTTTCATGTTCACATTCCTATTTGTAAAATCATTCATTCATATGGAAGCACAAGGGACCAGAGTAGCCAAGCAGTCCTTCGGGAAAACAGAGCTGGAGGGCTCAGACCTTCCAAATTCAAAAGTTCCCACAAAGCCACAGCAACCAAGACTGGGGTAGTGGTGTAAGTATAGATGTGTAGATCATTGGAAGGAAACTGAGAGTCCAGAAATAAATCCTCACATTGACAGTTTGTTTCCTGCCAGGTTGATAGGATGATGTGCTCAGTAACAAATAGTACTGGGACAAATGGGTTTCTACATGGAAAAGGAGGCATTTGGACCACCACCTCTACGCAAAAATTAACTCAAAATGGACCAAAGACATAAACAAAGGGTAGAAACTATACAACTCTTACTAGCAAACATCGGTGTCAATCTTTGGGACCCTGGATTAGACACTGGTTTCTTAGATAAGACACCACAGTCACAAACAACAGCTACAAAAAGTAAATCAGACTTCATCAAAATTAAAAACCTTGGTGCCTCAAAGAACACACCATAAAGAAAGTGAGAAGAGACTCGCAGGCTAGACGAAAGTAGTTGCAAATCATATATCTAATGAGGGACACAGCACTAGAAGACATAAATAACTCTTACAACTCAATTATACAGAAGACAGAAAAATTCAATTTAAATTTAAAATTCAATTCAAATAAAATGGCGAAGGATCTGAATAGACATTTCTCCAAAGTAGATGGACAAATGGACATTAAACACAAGAGAAGACATTTAACATCACGAGCCACCAAGGAAATGCGAATAAAACCCACAACGAGACACCTCCTGATGCCCAGTAGGGTGGCGAAAAATGCAACATTGGACGAGTCCTGGTGAGGCAGTGGGGACCTTGGGTGCTGCTGGCAGCGAACGGAGAGTGGGGTGGCCACGTTGGAGCACAGTCGGGCGGCTCCTCGGCACGTGAAACGTGTAGTTACCGTGTGACCCAGCACCCCCGCCTTGTGTTTGTCCAAATCTTGAACGAATACTCAGTGTGGCCTCACCTGGAATATTTGAAAAATGGGAAAAACCCCAAAGGGCCATCAGTAGATGAACAGATAAATAATAAGTGCTGTATTCGTACTAATGGAATCTTATTTGGCAATAAAAGGACTGAGACACTGAGAAGCTCCAGTAGGGGCGAAGCTTGAGAGCAGCTCGGAGACAGAAGCCAGACACAGCCGGCCACACGCAGCACGGCTCCATCTCCACGCCGCATCCGGACAAGCACATCCTGGGCTCAGGGAAGAGTTGAGGGAAGCAGGGAAGAGCGAGTGATGCTAACGGGCCCGGGTTTCTTTGTGGGATGACAAAATGGTCTGGAATTAACATCTGATGGTTGCATAAACTTGTTTATAGATTAAAACCACTGGATTGTATAATTACCACGGTGAATTTTATGGTATGTGAATCTTATCTTAAAACAATACAACATGTGTCACTGGGCTGGCTCGGCCGGGAGAGTCTGTGACTGGTGATCTCCGGGTGGTGGGTTTGAGCCCCACCTTGGGGGTAGAGATCACTTAAAAATAGAATCTTTAAAAAAATACCATGTGCGTCACTGGACATTTCAGTAAATGAAATGTAACTATCACCCTCTTTCCAGAATAATCCTCCTAAAACACTGCATCCCATGTTTTGTTTTGCTTAATGAACAGAAAGGAGGAAAGACATCTTCAGTGATGTACCTATTCAGAAAAGTGATGCTCCCAAACTGGGTGCTCACCCCTGACTCAATGCTCCCAGCCCCCTGACCTGGTGCTCCCAGTCCCCTGACTTAGTGCTCCTCACCCCCTGACGTGATGCTCCCCAATCCTCGACCTGATGCTCCCCGACCCCCTGACCCAGTGCTCCCAGCCCGTGACCTAGTGCTCCCTGTTCCCTGACCCAGTACTACCCACCCCCTGACTTGGTGCTCCCCACTCCATGACTCGGTGCTCCCCATCCCCAACTCAGGGTTCTCCTCCTCTGACCCAGTGCTCCCCACCCCATGACTCAGTGTTCCCTTCCCTGACCCAGTACTCCCTGCTCTCTGACTCCATGCTCCTACTCCTTGACTCAGTGCTCCATTCTCCCTGACTTGATACTCCTGCTCCCTAACTCAGTGTTCCCCACCCCTGACCCAGTGCTCCCCTCTCTGACCTGGTGCTCCTGGGCAGTTGCTGTCTCCAGCACCCTTCTTGCCTGTGCTGGATGCCAGGCCCTCTCCATGTGGTCAGCACAGGCTCTTCTTCTGATGCTCAGAGCACGTGCATCTTTATCCTGTTGTCCTGGAAACAACCCGCTTCACTGGGGAACGGCCTTCACAGGAGGTCACTCTTACTGAGAAATGCAGACTCAGTGGTAACGAGGGGCTCCCTCCCACCACGCTCTGCCTCCTAGATGACTTTCCTCTCCCAAATCACACTGCTCCCTCGTAAGGCTGGGTGCTGGGGTGCGGCCAGGCTTCCCCCTGCACCTCAGAGCTGGATGGGGTACGAGGGCCCCATCTCCATAATCTGAGCGACTGCCCCTCTCTGGGCTCAGCCAGCCTCATGGTTGTACGTCCTCCAGGAGCAGTCATCCTCCCTTCTCCCGGTCTTCAGATCTCAGCCTGAACCAGCCAGGCCCCCCTGGGAGATGAAATAAGATCAACCCTCTCTCATGTGTGTAGATCTCTCAGTGTCCGAGCTGCCCTGTCCATCATGCCCTGCGTGTCCCAGCCACTCCTGTGCCAGGTGTCCCCTGGACCAGCCAGGGCTAAGCATCACCCAGACTCAGAGAGCCCAAGGAGGCAGGAGGGCCAAAGGAGCCGCAAACGACATCTGGCCTGAGACACGCATGCAAGGAGATCCAGGCCCTCCTGGGGACTTCGCCCTGAAACAATCTCCGTTGGCCTATAATCTGTGAGTCTCCAGGATCCCTGCAAATGTCCTTTGGGATTTATTCCACTCTTTCAAATGAATGATGCCTGAGAAAGAGCTGTCATTGGACATGAAGGTCAACTCCCTCTATTTGTGCTTCTCAGGAGATGCCTCAGCAATAGTCCTCTGGCCAAGGAGATGTGCTTGGATGGAGGGCACCTGCGCCCCACGGGCAGATCCCACATGGCCCTTTGATTATATATTCAGGCAATATGCAAATTACATATGATTGCATATTCAGCCAATATGCAAACATGCTTTGACCACCCTCCCAGACGTTGTGTTAGAAGGTAGAGATATGCAGGTGAATTTACCTGTACTGCATCCCAGGGGGTTCATCCATCCATTCTAGGGAGTTTCTGGAGCATAACCTTGTCCTCTTAAGAAATAGATTCCAGAAGGAGGTAAGAATGTGATACATTATAATTTAAAATAAAAAGGAACAAAATCCCTAAGCTTTGTCGCTGGACCTCTTAGTCTTTAACCGTGTGGATTTACCTCTCTCCCTGTGGCATGGTTTTCTCTACAGAAGCCCCACCCTCTCCTCTGCGTGCAGATCACTGGCAAGAAGAGCAGCAGGGTTGTTTTTAGGGATCTGTGGCCTTTGCTCCTCTGCTGCTAGGTGTCCCCTACCACTCCTAGTTTCCAGACTGAGCCCATAACTCCTGCCTTTCCCCATCACCTCCCACCTGCCTCACCAGTGACAGAACTGGAGGCCAACTTCCCCAATACGATCTCTCCTTCCACCTCCCGTTGCCCAACAGATCACATCCTGACTCCACAGAGGCGTGCAGCTGGACCCCAGCCTCCTGAAAACTGCTCTCCACTGAGGCGCTGGCCCCCTCCCTCACCTGGGGGACGGGGGGAGGTCAGCTGTCCCCAACCTCCGTAGTGACACGTCTTCCAGGCTCTGCAGTCAGGCTGGTGTGGACCGTGGAGATGGAAGCCTGAAGGGAGGATATTAGGGAAGAGACGGAAGCCTCTAACTTGTTCCCAAGGGTCTAGGAGCCCCAGGGCCGCTGACCTGGAGCCTCGTGCTCTGGCACTGAGTGCGCCCAGCTGCGGGCTGCCTCTCCCAGGCCTGCTGTTCTGTGCCGTCCCGTGGTTCTGCCTCATGCACCTGTTGTCTCTGCTTATCCAAGGGCTTCTTGGCTACCGATGCGGACCTCTCCTGGTCCCCACCTCAGAAGCAAGGGTGTTGCTGGCTACTCCTGGCACTCCGGGATACTCTGTTGGGCGTCCTCCACCATTCTGGGACAGTCTGGATTCCTGCACATCTTGGCAGAAGGACTGTCCCTCACACCTTGCTGCGTGCAGTGGTCTGAGTTGCATTCCCTGAAATATGTCCAAGTCCTAACCCCCGGGACATGAGAAAGTGACCTCATGTGGACATAGGGTCTTTGCAGATGTAATTAGGTTGTGGGTCTTGGGATGAGGTTGTCCTGGATTGAGGACGGGCCCTACACCAATGAGTGGGCCCTTGCAAGAGAAAGGAGGGGGCAGATTTGAGACACAGGGACCCTGGAAGATCGTCTTGTGGATGCCCGGCCGAGATGGGGGGCGTGCTGGCACGTGCCCAGGAGGCGAGGATGGCTGGCAGCCACCGAAACCTTGGAAGAGGCACAGCCCCGATGCCTCTTCTCAACCCCCAGAGGGAACCAGCCCTGCCAACACCTTGATTCAGAATGTGGTCTCCAGAATTCTGAGAATATATACATTTTTGTTTGTTTGTTTGTTTTTATTCATGAGACACAGGGAGAGAGGCAGAGACACAAGCAGAGGGAGAAGCAGGCTCCATGCAGGGAGCCCGATGTGGGACTCAATCCCAGGACCCCAGGAACATGCCCTGGGCTAAAAGGCAGATGCCCAACCTCTGAGCCACCCGGGCGTCCCTATTTCCGCTGTCTTAAGCCATCCCACTTTTGCTAATTTGTCAGGGCAGCCCAGGGAAATGGACACACTGGGCTGGCTCTGACATCACCCCCCTTGGGGACCCCCGGCCGCAGGCCACTCTGTGTGGCCACCATCGCTGCCTGTCTGCCCCGGGCCTCTTCCCCTCTGCTCCAGGAGGGCAGGCTCCAGGATCTGCCACTGCCTCGGGTCCTCAGAGGGTCCAGCGAGACCACAGGGGATCTGGAGCTGGGTTTCCTCGGGGCAGAAACAGCGTGCTCTCCGCACAAAGCCCAGCCTCGAAGACTCCAGGCTTCTATCAGGGGACCAGGCTGCCTGGCCGGGTCACCTTCTCTGCTGTTGCCTTTCCAGGTGGATGCATGGAGGACCTGCACAACTGGCTGGGTCAGCCTTCCCCAGGCCTGAGGGGAAGGGCCTTCTCCACAGGTCTGGGGAGTTGCACGTGGCATAGAAATGCCCCTGCTTTGGGGTCCTCGGGTGGCTCAGTGGGTTAGGCGTCCGACTCGTGATCTCAGCTGGGGTCTCGATCACAGGGTTGTGGGTTTGGGCCCCGCACTGGGCTCTATGCTGGGCATGGAGCCTGTTTGAATAAAAGAAAATCCCACTTTAGGTGGGATCTGTGTGGGTCTGATTCGCAGCCCCATTCCCGAGACGATCAGGGCTGAGAGGGGCGCTCCTCTATTGCTAAGCTTCTGGGAAACAGAGCGAGATTCGAGTGAACATCTGGGCTCTGTTTCCCCTTCTGTTACCTAAGAATGCTGTTTGCGGTTCCCAGCAAAATCCTGTCCAGCTCCAGCCATCTGCGGCCTTACAAAATCCTGTCGGTGCCTTGCCGACACAGTCAGCAAACGTTGGGGTCCCGGGTGGGTGACCAAATGTCCTTGTTTTCTTTGTTTATGGGACGTGGGGTTTCATGGCTGGAACTGGGAATGTCCCAGACCCCTGGGCTGAGCTACTCCCTGGCCCAGGCCCCGTGGGGCTGTCTTCTTAGGTGACAGGACCGGCCTGCATGTGGGGGTGTCCCAGCCCTCCCTGGACGTCTCCCCTCGGGGCTGCCTGCAGAGCCTGGCCCAGGTTAAACACCACCACCCCGTCACACGGCCTCCCTGCCATGTGCACCCGGGAGGGGAAATGGTCTCCCGCACAATTCCCACCGTAAACGGGGGCCACGCTGCAAGATCCCAGAGGGGAGGCTCTGGTGCCCCACGTCCTGCTAACCCCAGCCTGGCTGTCTCCCCAGGGCTAAGCCGGTGGCCACCATGACAACCAGCAGCTGTCTCGGCTGCCTTCTCTTCCATCCATGTGTAGGAGCCACAGCACTGCAGGTGCAGGGGTGCATGGCCCCCTTCTCGGACACTTCCCCTACCGAGCTGCCACCAGCCGCTGGGAACTTACTGCCATTGAACCATTGCGGGGCTGCCTGGCCTGTCTGGCCCCACACTTGAGGCTCCGGGGTGCAGCTTGCTCTCAGGACCACAGGGGAAACTGGGTGGACGGCCCACGAGACACAGGAGTGGACGTGGCTTCTGCGCTCAAGGAGCCTCGTGGAGGAGACACGCCCTCATGCTGGAAGGTGGCTGCGGTGCCGGCTGGCTTCCCTTCCCGCCAGCCCTGGGCAGGTTTCTTTGCTTTCTGCGTGCTTATGTGACTCCCATGGGGAATTGTAAAATTGTGGGAAGAGTCAGGAGTCAGGAGTCGGGCTGTAACCAGAGGCTGGTGTCCCACTGAGGGCCCGCATACCCACCTTGGGGTTTATCAGGGACTTGGGCTTGGAGATGGGAGCCCCGTTAAGTGTTTTCCACAAAAGCAGAGCCCACAGGCTGGGCTTCCAGCAGGAAGGCTGCATTGCTGCTGGGCCCCATCTGGGACCCGTTGGTTAAGCCAAGCTAATCACAGCCTTCGAGGCCCTCCAGCCCCTCCCCCGCCTCACCTCCCCATCTGTGTTGGGGCAGGATGGGGTCCTCTACGCTGAAACCTCAGCACATTCTGGAATGTCATATTCTGCTTGCTTGCCTCTTCCCCAGGAATGAGGTTTCCACAGGTGGGTGCGCCTTCCCTGTGGAGCCTCAGCCCCGTGCCCAGCAGGTGTACTTCATCACCAACACACTGAGAACACGCAGGGGGAGTCTGGGGGAGAAACAGGCTCACAAGTGTCAGGCCTGAAATGGGATTGTTTTGTATTTGTTCACACACAGAGGTGATGCTATGTAACATTGAATGAAAGGATGTTCTTCCATTTATTCATCCATTCCTCTATTTATTCATCCATTCGTCTATTTGGCTTTGCCTCAATCCACAATTTTTCTCCCCCTGTGGAGTATCGCTGCAGCATACATTCTCACACATACACCTGCACTCTTCAAGGCTCTTCTCTCACCAGGAGGAACAGCTAGAAAGGAGGTGGCTGGGTCAAAGACATGTTTATTTTCAATTAAAAGATATCGTCACTTTGGGCACCTGGTGGGCTCAGCAGTTGAGCATCTGCCTTCAGCTCAGGTTGTGATCTCAGGGTCCTGGAATGAGCCCCGCATCAGGTTCCCTACTGAGCGATGAGTCTGCTTCTCCCTCTGCTCCTCCCTCCGCTCATGTCCTCTCTCTCAAATAAATAATCTTAAAAAAAAAAGAGATATCGTCACTCAAATTGTGAAAATGTAGATTTCTACCAAAAATATTTCAGAAAATTCTTGCACGTGCATTTGTACCTGTGATGGATGTAGGTACTCTTCTGTGCTTTTGGCAACCTCTTAGGGGCGAGAAACGTTGCCTCATTTTTACTGCAATTTGCATTTTCCTGACTACTTAGTGAAATTAAGTAGCTGCTTTCTCACTTACTGGTTTATGTGCAATTGTTAAATACTTCCACAACACAGCAAATTCGAGAGAAGGGTAAATACTCCCTCCCGGCTCAGTACGAAGATGAGATGAGCTGTTGAACATTTTGCCCTAATTCTTCAAATACTTTTCTTCTTCCTTTATTTGTTTTAAATAGTTTATTTAGTTGAGAGAGAGAATGAGAGAGAGAGAGAGAGAGAGAGAGCACAAGTAGGGGAGCAGCAGGCAGAGGGAGAGGAAGAAGCAGATGCCCCACTGAGCAGGGATCCCGATGCAGGACTCGATCCCAGGACCCTGAGATCATGACCTGAGCCAAGGCAGATGCTTCACTGACTGAACCACTCAGGGGCGCCTCTTCTTCCCTTTATTTTCCATCCACACTCACCCTTCTTTTTAAATCTGCTTTAAGGAACTCAGAAGTACAAACCCTACAGCCACATTGTCTCTTCACCCTCTCTATCCAGAGTGGTGCCTGTCAGTCTGTTTATGGCACTCTTTTCCTTAAAATCTAATTAGCTACCTATTTATGCACAAAATATGTGATTGTCCTGAGTTATAAAAATACCAACAATGTTTTAAATTCAAAACCCTATTTTTTAGAATTTTTGCACACTGCAACAAGCCACTTTACAGGCAGCAGAGTATTCCTTTGTGTGACTAAATGAGTTTATTCATGTCCCCCCTGAGGGACGGTTAGATGTCTCTCACTTTTCACTGCTACACACAGTACAGCGAATCTCCTTGTCACTGTCCCCTCATGCTCCTGCTGGAGGCTTCCTAGGACAGGGTGTGGAGCTGGGGTCGCTGCGTGCGTCAGGGGCCTTGCACATCTTTGACCTGGAGGGACGTCACCTAACACTCCCCAGAGCATCCGGCTCCTTTCCCATCAGCAGGTGTCCCTGCTTCCCCGTACCCTTAATAATAACTGTGTTGATCAGACTTAGGAAATCCCAGGACATAGTTATCTTGTTTCAGTTTTGGATTTCCCTGAATTACGAGGTTGGTTCAGCCCCTTCTGATATGTTTAATGCCATTTGAGTTCAAACTCTTTGGCCATGCACCTGTTGTCTTTTTCTTACTCATTTTTTTTTCTTACTCATTTTAGTGAATCCTTCATAGATTCTGAGTACTCTGCTCACATACCACTTTGGTATATAAAATTTAAATTGCAAATATTTTCTACCAGTTTATTGGTTGTTTTTTACATTTTTTAAAAGATTTTATTGGGACACCCGGGTGGCTCAATGGCTGAGCACCTCCCTTCAGCCTAGGGCGTGATTTTGGAGACCTGGGATCGAGTCCCACGTCGGGCTCCCTGCATGGAGCCTGCTTCTCTCTCTGCCTGTGTCTCTGCCTCTCTCTCTCTCTCTCTGTGTGTCTCTCATGAATAAATAAAATCTTTAAAAAAATAAAAAATAAAAAAAATATTTTATTTATTTGACAGAGCACAAGCAGGGGGAGCAGCAGAGGGAGAGGGAGAAGCAGACTCCCCGCTGAGCAGGGAGCTCAATGTGGGACTCGATCTTAGAACTCCAGGATCATAAGCTGAGCTGAAGGCAGGCACTCCACCAACTGAACCATCCAGCACCCCATTTTTCACATTTTTGTAAGATGAGTCTTTCAGCAAGTTCAAACACATCAGTATTTTACTTTATGGTTTGTGGTCTTCATGCTTGGTGTGAGAAATCCTTTGCTGATTGGATTCTATAAATACAGTTTCCTAGGTTTATCTTTCAAATTTTTAATATACATCATCACTTTTTAACATTCAGATATCTTCATCTCCATGCACTGTATTTTTCCTGTTCTGTATTTTGTATATTGTGTAAGTTAAGAATAAAATGTCTTCTTTTCCTGCGTGTTTTCCCTGCCACCATTCTCTGGGAGCCCCGTGATTTGTGATGCTGGGTCTCTCAAAGGACAAATTCCCTTCTGAATGTGTCTTGCTAGGTTCTTCATTATGTTTCACTGATCTCATGTTCTAGATCCATGCCAAAATCACACTTTTAATCATAAAGCTTCCAAGTGCCAGGAAGGCTAAAAGCTCCATTTTCCCCATCCTTTTTTTCTTCTTACTCCTTCACTTTTTAACAATTTTTTAAAAAGATTTTATTTATTTGAGAGAGAGAGAGAGATTGAGAGGATGAGCAGCAGGGAGGGGCAGAGCGAGAGGAAGAAGCAGACTCCACTGAGCAAGAAGCCCGACACAGGGCTCCATCCCAGGACCCTGCTGATTACCTAGAGGTCTTTCTCAGAATTTCATAAACATGGAATCATGTGGTTACATTTGTGCCTGGCTATTTTTGTTCTGCGTGATGTTTTTGAGATATATCTTTCGGTTGCTTGTATCTACGCTTTGATTCGTTTCGTTGCTGAGTAGGTTTCCATTGTATGGATGTACCACCATTTGTCCACTCACCTTCTGACAGGCATTTAGGCTGTTCCTGGTTCTTGGTGATTAAATATAGCTGCAAGGAATACTCCCATTGAAGTCTTTGCGTGGAATGGTTTTCATTTCCCCTGGGCAAATAAGTGGAAATGTGGAAAGACGGGGTCATATGTGCATGTGGTGCTTAATTTTATAAGAAACTGCCTAACTGTTGTGCAAAAGGACTGTGGGTATGTGAGGGTGTCTAGGCCCTCCACATGCTGAACAACACGTCAGTCTGCTTAAATGTTAAACCATTCTAATGGCTAGTGGAATTAGAATCTGCATTTCCCTGATCACTAATGATCCCAACCATTCATTTATTTATTTAATATTTCATTTATTTATTCATGAGGGACACAGAGAGAGACAGAGAGAGGCAGAGACATACGCAGAGGGAGAAGCAGGCTCCATCCATGCAGAGAGCCCGATGTGGGACTCAATCCCGGAACCCCAGGATCCCACCCTGGGCCGATGGCGTGCACTAAACCACAGAGCCACCCTGGTGTCCCCCAACCATTTTTTTTTAAATGCTTATTTCCCACTTTGTATCTTCTTTGGTGAAGTGTCTTCAAATTTTTTGCCCGTTTTGTACTGACTTGTTTATGGAGTTCAAAGGGTTCTTTATATGTTTTGGATACAAGTCTTTTGTCAGATACATGGTTTGCAAATGTTTTCTCCCTGTCAACGGTGAATCTTTTCATCCTGCAAACAGTGTGCTTGAAAAGCAAAGGTTTTGAATTTTTTATGAAGTCCAATTTAAAATTTTATTTATATAGATCATGCTTTGGGTGGAGTATCTAAGAAATCTATGTCTATCTCAAGGTCATAAGACTTTCTCCCATGTATGTTCTAAATATATACAGTTTATTTTATATCAATAATAGCTCAATAAAGATGTAAAAAAGTAGGAATGCTAGATGTTTGATGGAAAAGTTTTTAAATGATTTAAGTCTGCCATTTTGTGAGACTCCAAATAGTCATCTCCCAACAGAAAAAGGTTAGATAGATTTTGTTAACTATTTACTAGAGGCTTGAGCATATTAAAATAGTCAAGTTTGGGAGAAGTGTTTTTTTTTTTTTAAGATTTTTATTTATTTATTTGAGAGAGAGCACAAGCAGGGGGAGGGGCCCCAACACGGGGCTCAATCCCAGGACCCTGGGATCATGAACTGAGCTGAAGGCAGATGATTCACTGAGCCACCAGGTGCCCCAAGTTTGGGAGAGTTTTAAAAAGAAATAAAAAGAGGACAGTGTCTGGAGTGAGGCTTGAGGTCAAGTCCTGGTTCTATCAGTCCCCTCCTGTCTGTTCTTAGATAAGTCACTTAACTTCTTGAGTCCAGTTTCATGATCCGTAAACTGGGACTAATAGCCACATAGCACAGGTTTGCGATGATGAACAGACACAGCACACAGAGGGCCTTCTAGAGAGCTCTGCTGAACATACGAGGGCAAGCGTCTCCCTTCCTCTCCTACGTAGCTAGACCCTAGGAAGGGTCCCTCTTTTGTACCCAGGGACTCTCCACCTTTGCTGGCAGTGATACAACACAGCCGTCAGGAAGATGTGTGATCCAGATACATCCCAAAGTCCAAGAGAAGGTTCCCCAAATGGCTCAGTCACCAAGTGGGCCTGCGCGGTTCACTGTTCAAAGTCATTTTTATTGTAATGTAATTTTAAAAGGCAGTTACATTAGTTACACATATACACAACCAACTCAATAACCGTTAGTCATAGAGAACATTCAAGAAATACAAATGATGATTTATCCACAGCACAGCTCACAGCCATAAGAAGAGAGGCTACAAGAGAAATGATTAAGTGCTTACATTGTCCACGGAAGCCCGTCATCTCCGAGGGAACACGAGGCTGTCCCGGGGAGCCAGTCGCCCCGTCCGGAATAGCCTGTCCCCTTCCTGGTCGGTGCCCCAACCAGCGTTGGCCACAAGACCCAGGCACATCTATGAATGAACCTCCATCTCCAAGCTGTCCCAGCCCTGGGCAGTCGAGGGAAAGGTGGACAGCCAGGTGGCTTGTGGCCCCTTAGGACACAAGATGAGGATTTGGCAGAGGGAGGAGAAAGTGGACCCCTGGCAAGTAATGACCAAACTCATAGGTTCTGGTACAATAAAGACCACTCCTGCCCTGACTCATTACCCATTAGAGTTTTGAGGAGGCTTGGTCTGACTATGTGACAGGTCATAACCGACAGGGAGCAGGTGGCCCAAGCGAGTGGGGGTCACCGTCCCAGCAGAGCTCTGCTGCTCGCAAACGCTGACGTAGAAGGATGAGACCACCACTCGTTTCCCCGGGGCCTGTCCCGTCCCTTGGCTCAGGCAGGCAGAAGTAGATGAGAGGTCACCATCACATGTGGCTAATCTGGGGGAGACATGGGATCTTCACTGGCTGAGTGGTCCAGGCTCCCTGCACCCCCTGCCCCTCCTCTCTCTGCAAGGTGTTCACGAAACAGCAAAGGGGTTGGATTTAATATTTTGGAAAGCAGAGGAGAACACGGCTGTGATGGCTCCATCCCTTTTTGAAACCTCAGCTAAACACAGAACTAGTGGGAGTGACACATAGAGTGTTCTAGAATCTCCTTAGCCATAGTCACGAACCAAGTCTTGCTGGAGTTTCAATGTGGCTGCTTTGCATCCTCCCCCAGGGCTCAGGCTGCCATGGCCCAGCTTGTTTGTGGAAGCCACTCGCCCAGCCTAAGGAAGCCGGTGAAGGTCGTGTTGAGGATGGGGGCTGTGAGTGAGGGGGTGAGTCCTGGTTGAACCCCAGCATCTCCAGCAGGAGAGGAATGTGGGCCGGAGTCTGAGGACATGTCGACAGCAGGCTGGGCCGGCCTGGCGTGGGATGCCCTACTCCAAACTGGGAAAACCCCTCTGCGGCTCTCATTCTTATTCGGGTCTTTCTCAAGCATCCTTGGCGAGCGTCATCTCTTGGGTAAGACACCCTTCCAGCCCTGTCTGTTTTCTTACTGGCCATATGACAGCTTCCAAGAACCACAATCAGGAAGCGGGATGGGAATGGAGGAGAGAGCTCATGCTGACCGGTCTACCTGCGTCACAATATTGCCTGTTCCCTGTCTTGCCCTATGGCCCTCAGCTTCCAGGACCCAGCCTGGAGATGTCTGCACCCCTGCCCCTGTGTGACACACAGACGTGGCTGGAAGGCCGCCGGGGCGAGGCTCCTCTACCTCTTCCACATCCCCCGTGTCCTGGCACAGCCTTGTGTCCCAGGGTCAACCCGATGGGCACATCTAAGGAAATCCCCCACTGCCCTCCAGGAAACAGAAGGAAAAAACACACATGAAATCCCCCAAAACCTCCATACTCACAGGTGGAAAGGTCACAAAAAAATCTGTTCTCATTTTTCAGAAAAATTATTCTTTGATCCGAAACCTTATTTGTGTGCCTTTCCTGGAAATAATGGTGCTCCTGCTTGGGGTAGGCTCAGGCTGCGGAAGGGGGAGGGGGCGCTGGCTCAGGCACTGTCTGGGCACATGGAGTTCGCCAGGTCCCTGCAGCAAAGAGGCTCCCAAGGGTAAGACGACCTTGGTGCACCCGAACCTTGCACTCAATCACCACTATACACAAAGGATTAGAAGCCGCTCTAAAAACTGTGACGTCAGTGTGAACTTAGAGTCTAGGACTGGCATCACATCACGCCGGCTACTGGCCACAGGGATCCTACCAAATACCTCTGGGCTTTTGCAGGTGGAGCTCTACGAGCCCAGCCGGGCATCTGGGTCCCCTCTGGACAGCAGATGGGGCGGTGTTTGCTGCAGAGCTTGCAGAGGTCCATGCAAACACCCCTGGTGTTGCAGCTCCTTCCTGCACGCCTAGCTCACTCTGCACCCAGGCAGCTGGGAGCCCTCTCTGCCCAGCCCTCTGAAGCCCCAGGGGTGGGGACATGGGTTGTTTCTGAGCTGGCTGCCCGAAGAGGTCTGCCTGAGGGACCCCGGGAGGGGTGCAAGGCTTTCCTGGGGAGGGCCCCTCCACCTGTCGGCAGCGTGCATAGCTTCCTTCCCACATGGGAGTCACGGGGCCCAGGGATGGGGAGGCCACACAGACCACCTGCCTCAGTGTATAGTATATAGGGCATGGGGAGGGAGTAGTCAGTGGATACAGGGAAACAAGAGACCAGGGACCAGGGGCTGAGTTAGCCAGATAGGAGCTTCTAGAAGCTGGCTCTTCCTCCTGTCCTGAGACCACCTGAGGAATTCAAGGCCATGGTGAGTGCATGCCAGAATCAGAACGAGAAGCCTCACAGACCTGCACGGTCCCCTGCTAGATGTCACTGTTCCCCAGCTGGCTGCAGAACGAAGGCGAAGGCAGCCCGGCGGAAGGTGTTTCTGCCTTCCCATCTCCATGCGTGGGTCCGCACCTGAACCGTCTCCAGAGTCATTGGGTGTCATGTGGCCGCCAAGGCTGGCTCTCGGGGGGGGGGGGGGGGGGCAGGCCCGCATGACAGTCCTGCCTTCCCGTTCTCTCCTCTACAGACTACAGACGGGCCTGGGCTCTGTGACCTCAAGGTGTGCCTTTGGCAGGTGCTGACTTGGGAGCAAGGTGGGAGACACCTGCACATAACCAGGAGGGGCAAGCGCCCCCTCAGGGGCCTCCTGGAAGAGGAGCGGGCCCCTTTGTCTCAGAGGGGCGCCTGGACTGAAGAGCTGACCCCTCAAAGCAAGCAGGCTCCCAGCCACGACTTCTGGAGACTCTGTGAGGCGCCAGCCCGGCGCTTGGACCCTGGGCCAGGCTCCCACCAGTGGGGGTGTTGCTGAGCTGGGGGGGCAGGGGCTGCATGTGTGGGCTCTCACCCACCACGCACCCTGCATTCTGGACACTCACTCTGGCCACAGGACACACACGGGGCACAGCACACCTGTCAGGAAAGGGATTCACGTCACACTGCACAGAGTACACACGTCCCACAGCACGACGGACAGACACACAGATGTGGCTGAGCTGGGGCCAGGAGAGCCGAGGTCCACCTCTGGGTCCCCGTGCTCCTCTGCTGGGAGGAGCACGTCCTGTTCGCCCCCCTTCCCAGCACCCGAGCCCTACCCGTCCGCAGCGTCAAAGGCAAGAAGAAACCCGATTCCCGTGTCCCAGGCAGGTCTGGGCACTCGGGACCGTAACTGGACTTTTTATAGGTGAACATCGTCTACTAGGAGATTATTCACAACCAGACCTCACGGGCCCCACGGGCTCACCTCCCTGCGTACACAGATAAAAGTACAATAAATACAACGGCCCCCCAATGTCTACCAGGGCTCCTCGTTGGTGGCCGAGCAGCCCTGATTGTGGGCTGCACGATGCTGCGCTGGGGGCAGCGCGGGGGTGCGGTGCCTTCTGCCGGGGGACCCTGCGGCAGGGCGGGTGGCGCCGTCACAGCACGCGGGGCCCTGCCCAGCGCCGGCCGCACTCTGCCTGCCGCTACTCAGAGAACGGCGGGAACATGCCGAGGTCCGCGAAGTCCTCGATGTTATAGTTGCCGGTCCCCTGGGTCGGGTCTCCGGGCATGGGCAGCATGTCCTGCAGGAAGCAGAAAAGAAAGCCACGGGGGAGTCAGCTCACCCTCCTGGGCCCCCGCACGCCCCAGGAGCCCCGCCTGCCACTCACCCTCATGCCCATCGCCCTGGGGCCAGCCCGGGCATGGGCTCCGGGTCTCTGGGGGCCTCTCTTGGGAAGCGTCACCCCAGCAGGTAAACACAACTCAGGACATGACCTGTGTCTACGTAAAGCAGAGCCAGGACACAAGGTGGACAAGGGCCCCGCTGGTGGGGTGCATCCAGCCTGGCACCACGCAAGGGACACAGAGTAGATGCTCAAAATGCAATAGAAACACAGTGCTGGGCCGAGCACAGGAAAGGCTGCGTGTGTTCTGAGTGCAGGGCTAACTCCCCACGTAGTTACGCTTCACTTTTAACAAACCCTTCAGGTTCTGTGGGCCTCAGACTGCCCATCCAGAAAATGGGAACAGCAAGATTTCAATCCCCTATGGCAAATGTCTCAAAGTGTGTTCTGTGAGGTTCTTGGTCCGTGAGAAATACCCTGAGAGAAAAGAATTCTGTGGACGAGGGAGTTTGGGAAATGGCATGTTCTGTGCACCTCCTAGAAACCCTCAGTCCTCATTCATAGAATAAAAGCTCTGACAAGTCCTGCAGCCAAGGAACGGAGTAATTAGCTTAACCAGTGTTTCACAAGCTTATTTGACCAATTCTTTTCAGCCTCATGACCATGAAGAACCAGGCTGGGGGATTCTGTGTCATACGCTACTGAGAGGCATAAGGATGGAGGAAGGAGGTCAGAATACTGCCCTCTGGAGACCTAGAGGGACATCGGGCTTCCAGACCTTTGTCTATGAAGATGTTGCTTGGCAGGTAGGAAAGGCCCTGGGGACCAAGAGGGCAGGCCCTCCCTTGGGAAGGGGGTGATCAGCTGGGAGGGGGGCCTCAAATCCCTCTCTCCACGTGCCTCCCACCCATCCAGCGCAGACCTGGAGCTCTGGGCATGACAGAGGGTACCTCGGCTCTTAGGGAAGCCGGGGGGCAGGGGGTGGGTCAGCCACGTGGCTCAGGGGAAGCCAACAGGCTCATGCCTCCCTTTGAAAGCTTCTTCCAGTGGACACTTCTGGCAGAAGGAGGGGCCAGGAAAACCCCAGGGCCCAAGCACTGGTGTGCGGGGCTGCCCATCACGAGGGATGGCCGGGAGGGTCTCCAGCCACGGACAGCTGCAAGGTGCCCAGGTGTCCTCAAGCAGAGAGGACAGCCGAGGCCTTGGCTCCCGGCCCCTCTCCCCAGGCTGGGGCCAGAACCCGGACCCCTAAGCAATGGTTGGGGCAGCAGCAGAGAGCGAGGGAAAGGAAGCAGAGAGAAGGCGCCGGTACCTACGAGAAGGCGGTGCTGGCTCGATTTACCTGGAACACTTCGGTCTGACCGGGCTGCTGGTGGGGGTGCTGCTCACCGCTCTGCTGACCGTGATGCTGGCTTTGCCACTGCGACCAGACTTCCGACGGCCGCCCTTGGAACTGCCCGCTACTTTGTCCACTTTCAGCTGAAAGATCCGATGTACAGGACACTGCCTTTAAAAGCCATCCGTGGGTCCGCGAGACCTAAGAACCACCTCGGCCCAGAGGGCCCCACGCTCCCGAAGGGCTCCGTCAGGAGTGGGCAGAATGTGTTCACTGTCTCCCTCACGCTCACACTGACCAACAGGTAAAAACTCACTTTTGTGCCACATTGCCAGCCAGGTGGGTAGGTGAGAGCGAAGCAGGAGCGCTCGGTGGAAGGGCAGCTCTCCCCAGAGTGTGCCTGCAGGGGGGCTGGGGCCTTGAGCCCAGGAGCCCCTAGTGCCCCATCCAGGACCGCTAAGGGAGCTTTGATGAGGGCAGGTGTGTGGGGCCAGAGCGTGGGCCGAGGGAAGCCCTCCCGGCGGCACCCCTGCAGGCCCGGGAGAGAAAGGCATCTCTGCCCCTTCAGGGTGCACATGCCCAGGCTGCTCTGCCACAGGAGCGTCACCTCCTCGGCCAGTTTTGAGCTCCACCAAGCCACATGTGGCATTCCACGAGGTCCTTCCACAGAGGCCGAGAGCCATGCCCTTCCTGCTGGCCTCTGAGCGGTTCTTAGCACTGGGCAGCTTGAGAGCAAAGGTGTTTGGGCCCAGCTCAGCCTTGAAGGCTCGCCTGGGTGGGAATCAGCACATTCGTATGTAACGGGAGCAAGCTGGCCTCTGTCTCACGCTTTACAGAGAATACACAGTGGAAAAAAACAGGAAAGTGAACAGAAATTGGTGTAAAACATTTTAACGATTCAACCTAAGAGGATGAGTTACCTTGAGGAGCATAAAAAACCTCAAGGAGGGATCCCTGGGTGGCGCAGCGGTTTGGTGCCTGCCTTTGGCCCAGGGCGCGATCCTCGAGACCCAGGATCAAATCCCACATCGAGCTCCCTGCATGGAGCCTGCTTCTCCCTCTGTCTATGTCACTGCCTCTCTCTCTCTGTATGACTATCATAAATAAATAAAAATTAAAAACAAAAAACAAAAAACAAAAAAACCCTCAAGGATATGTTTTCTTGTTCCAAACCATTCAACAGCACTTGGGAGGCAATGGGCTCCAGGATGGGCCCCAGCTTGCTCTTTCTGACAGCCTCGCTTAGGTAGCACAGGCCACCCCTCCTGGAGGACGGACACCCAGTTTGCAGAGGTGAGGCCGCCGCGTGTTTGTGGAGAACACATGCATACACATCTGACACACAGCCTGAGACACAAAAGGCTTCAATGAAACACGTATGTTCTCCTTAATGCCTCGTGATGGGTGCTTTCCAAACTCTGCATGACAGCAGTTGTAAAAGGTTCTATAAAATCAGGCAAGGACATAATTCCCTGCGTCAGCATCAGAGAGATTAAACTCTATCGTGCACACGGAACCCTGTTGTTTAAGAAAAACAACTCTGGAAATCCGAAATTCCTTTTCCTAATGCTCCCAAGACACCGAGGCCAGGGAGAGCTCCTTGCGAGCACCATGCCACCAGGCTGCCCTCCAAACACCCAGGAAGGGCCTGGTCTGCAGCTGCCATACCAACCAAATGAACAGGAGCGTGGGAGGAGGCAGCGAGGAGGCCATCTGAGAGGCCTGGGGAGGCCAAGCACAAGCCAGTCCACCTGCTGCTCAGGGGCTCGTGGACGGCTGGGTCACCTTTGCTGAAGGGGATGGTGTGGCAGCCCATGGGAATGGTTGTAACGGACCTGGGGGCACGACCACTGCCCCCAGCTGCCCCCAGGACCTCGCAACAACAATCACTCCTTGCTGGGGTCTTGCTGGCCAAGAATCAATGCCCTCAACTTTTCCTTCTGGCAATGGCCCCTACCTAAGTCCCCTCCGCCACCCCCATTCATGTACTGAGGTCCTGCCCTCCAGCCCTGACCCAGGCTCTGGCTCCGGAAAGGTACGCATTGGCCAGGGAGCACAACAGCTGCTCCTGGGGGAGTTACAGCACGCTGGGGAAATGGGCAGGAGTGCCAGCTCTTAGTGGGACACCCAACCCATCACAGAAAGTACAAGAGGCTCTCCAGGCCTTCAGCCGAGACCAGCAGGGGGATGGTCAGCAGCCCAGTGGGTGCAGGGCTCAGAGGCAGGGTTGAAAAGCACTCCAGATACTGTGCAAAGATGTGGGGGTGCAGAGGGTGTGTTCCCTCTGGGGATCGACAGGTGGCTCCAGGTGATAAGGGTCCAAGTGTGACCTGCTGGAGGGCAAGCCAGGGCTCAGCTCCCCCTCAGTGAGGGTGGCAGGGACCCGCAGGGGCTCACAGGCCACACACACCATCCAGGGGCGAGCGGACAGAGAGAAGGAACCCAGTGAGGAGGCTGCTGTGAGGATGTGTTCATGACCTGATGGTGCCTGAGCCTGGAACACAGGGGGTGAGGGGGTGGGGGTGCAGGTGGAGCTGACCAAGGGGCGGGTGACCTGGAGCACCGGGACCACACTCCGCATCTCTGCTGGTTGGGGGTGTACAGTCCTGCTTCCCTAGGCTCTGGGCCCACCCACCTGGGTCAGGGGCCAGGTCTAAGTCTCCGAGAGGCACCCTAGGCTCCCCGTGCCTGAAGCCAGCATCTGACCTCCTCAGACCACCCCAGGGGAGAAATCACGGCTGTAGGCCCTTCCCTCCTGCTCATCAGTCCACTGCCCGGAACACCACATCCGCACTCCCATCTCCTCCCCCAATCCCGGGCCTGCACCTGTCTCCTTGGATCCCCAGTTGCTTGCAGGATCTTCCTAAAACAGCATCCACTGCCCAAAACCTGCCTAGCTCACCATGGCCCTGAGAGCCTGTGTACCTGACTCTCCTTCACACCCACCCCTGTCCCCTCTGCCCTTCCTGGGTGACCCTCCTGCCCCCATCCAAGGACCCCCCCCTCTGCGACCAGAGGGTTCTGTTCATGCTCGGAGCCCCATCGGACACAAGCCTCCCAGACCTACTCTGAGCTTGCTATGCCCTCGCATCGCCTCCATGGCGGGGTCACCTCTGGGGCAGGGCCACCACTGAGCTGGACCCGCCCCCAGGTCACCCATAACCCACTCCAGGGCTTGGGACTGGAAAATATGAGTTAGTATTTGCTGGAGGACAGAATAACGGAAAAGATAAGGAGGGGAAAGAGGACAAGAAGGAGGAAACATGAACATCCCTCTGACTCTTCTCTTCCCATCAGAAGCTTCCCAGCTCCCGTGGGCTTATAAGGAAGTGACCCCACGTCCCCGCATCAGTCTTACTGGTGGCCAGAGACGGGGCAGGCGGTGGAGGCTGAAGGTGGCAGAAAGGTCGGTTTGAGTCTACTAATCACAGACACATGGTTCAGAATCAATGGTCTCAAACTTCTGGGAAGGGATAGGCTCTTCTCCAATGTTTGCCGCAGAAAAACCAACAAACAGGATTGCTTCAGAAATGGCATAAAGTAGCTACAGGAGGGACTCTGTTATTTCTGGATATGGACCAAGTGCTGGGCTTCATGTGAGGTACTCGCCATACATTATTTCATTTACTCTTCCCTCTGATTCTAAGAGATGGGGCATCCCCACCATTTTCAGACAAGGAACCTGAGGCTCAAGGAACCTGCCCAACTCATTGTGCTTATAAATGCCAAAGCCACAGTGGGAACTGAGGTCTTTTTTTCTCTCTCCCTCTTTATTCCCTCCTTCTTTTTAAAAAGACTTTGAGAGAGTGCAAGCATAGAAGCAGGGGGAGCAGCAGAGGGAGAGGGAGACGCAGGCTCCCCCCTGAGCAGGGAGCCCGATGTGGGACTTGATCCCAGAACCCTGAGATCATGACCTGAGCTGAAGGCAGATGCTTCACCGCCTGAGCCCCCAGGTGCCCCAAGACTGAGGTCTTTCTGACAGGGGAGCCCATCTGGAACACTTAGCATTGGTACCAGATGCCCACCATGCACCTGACACGGAGCACAGAGCTGGGGATATGGTGGTGACCAAGCCCGGACACTCCGCTGGGGCAGGCAGATGAGTAACCAGGCCATCAGGATTGTTACGAGTGCGGCACAGAAGCGCCGGGCACGTGGGGAGACACGAGCTGCCCTAGTGACCTCCACAGGAAATGATGAGCACTAACTACAACGGCATCTCCCAACGACACAGCGCAATGTGCTCTTCACCCAGACCTCAGCCTGAACAACCTACACCACAGACGGTGGGTAGGGGAGGTGTATGGCCTGCACCCAACACGTAGCCACAAGCCACTTTCTGGAAAAAGCCCCAGGGGTCACCGCCATCCTTGGTTGCCTTGTTCTAGAAGCTACATGAACGGCTGTAAACTATGCACTGGGCTCCAGCCATTCTGTCTTTCTTTTGCTCTGTTGGCTTCCTGAGCAAAGCCTAGGCTGCTACAGTCTGGGCTGAATGCGTGGGTCACCCGCCAGCCCGACGGTCTAAGGAAAGCAGGTATGGGTTGCTACCATCTGGGCCAAATGGGTGGCCTTTCAGACCAACTAAGAGGCTCTTGAGAATTTTGAGAAGCATGTGGATTCCTAGGCTGTAGGAGCAAAGGCATGACGTCTTCCTTTTAAAACAATCTTTTTAGTGGCACTTGATACTATAACGTTACCCCTGCTAACACTTTTCCTTGTAAGATTCATCTGAAGATTCCAGGGTTGCTGGTCGCGCTGCTCAGAGGTCCTCTGTGGTTCAGTTGCTTGGTGCTTCTCACCAGGGCAGGGGTCACGTCGGGAGACATTTCTCATTGTCACAGATGGAGGGGTGCTGGTAGGTGGAGGCCACTGAACACTCCACATGAACAAGTCAGACCCCAAGACAAAGGATTATCTGGCTCCAAATGTCAACAGTACGGACGTTGAGAAAGTCAGAAACCCTAAAGGCCCAAGTCGGCCAACAGCACTGAAGGGGCAGCTTGTTCTATAAAGGCCTCTGGGCAGGGCCTCCTGTAGTTCACACCCGTGGCCACACGTGTCCCATGGTTTCAGGCTAAGACCTCACTTTTCATCACTGCCCCCAAGGGGAGGTCTGTAATTCCCTACAATGTGCTGGTAAGAAGGTACCAGGCTGAGATTCAGGGGCAGGAAGAGGGGGTCTGGGGGGGGCGTGGTGTCTGCAAACATTCCAGGTCCCAGACACCCAACCCCTCTACCTTGTGCCTGCCCCGCCCCGTCCCTGTGGAATTTCTCATCCCATTTCTCACTGCCAAAGTCCTCAGACTTTTGTGGAACGACAAGTTCTTTCAATCTTCCTCTCCAAAGGAAACTTGTAGGTGGAGTGGGCCAGGCCAGAGGAATGAGGCTCCTTCCAGGAAGGGCAGTTACGTGACAGGTGCATTTCTTGAGCTCCATGAAAGACGCTCATGTTCAGAGCACGTTACTGCGTTACTCGCTGTGACCTGGGTTGATCTGTACTGACTCGGGCCAGGCCCCCATGGGTGTGTTAGCTGTCCCGTCCTAAACTGGAGAGCATACGGAGTACTCGAAGCCATGCACTGTGCACTGCATCTGGAGTAACATCATTTAGACCCAGAGCAAGTCTGGGGATGAACGCCCGGCCTGCCACAGCACCTCTGGGCCACATGCACCGAGCCCCTGTGTGCTTGGCGCCTTACACGTCTCCAAGACCACACGGTAGCATTGGCGAGCAGATGCTCGGTGGTGGTGCAGATGAAGACCCATCAGATCAGGGACCCAGGTGTCAGGACTCACGACGCACTAGCAGTTTATCGCCTCTCAGCTCCACATCCATCCTTCTGTGCCCTCCCTCATGGTGTAGGTACTGGACGCAGTAGACATGTCTCCTTTTCCCGCTGGGGCAAGGTTGGGCTTTGCTCATAGAAGGTACCGGAGGGACAGGCAAGGCTTAGCTGAGGAAGGGGCTTCTCTTCTGGCTCGGGTGTTTTTCTGTCTACAGCGTAGTGACCAGCAATGTGCAGGACGCTGGTGGCACTCCCTCTTTGGGGAGCTTCTCCATCCCTTCAAGGCTGCAAACCAGCCCCAGCGGATGGCACTTTCCCCCAGATGGCACTTCCCCCTGATGGGGCTCCTGTGGGCCAGCTCTGGTCCACCTGCACCCACTGGGGAGCTTCTGTGTCAGCAGGCAGGCTGCTAACCCAGACTGGCCACAGCCCACAGCCTTTGGCAGGTGTGCTCACTTCCACAAGGCCGAGTGTCTCTGGCAGACACACCTTCTGTGACATCTGACCTTCAGGCTTCATGGTGTGGGGGGGTCTCCCCTGGGTCTCTGAGCATGAAGTGGGGCTCATATTCCTTAATGGGGCCTGTCTTCCTCAGGGCGCTCCTTCAATTACCTTTTGTTTTATTTTATTTTTAAGAATTTATTTATTTGAGAGATAGTGAGTGAGAGCACAAGCAGGGGGAGCAGCAGAGGGGGAAGCAGGCTGAGTAGGAAGCCCGATGTGGGACTTGATCCCAGGACCCTGACATCCTGACCTGAGCTGAAGGCAGCTGCTTCACCGACGGAGCCCCTCAGGCACCTTTCCTTCAACCACCCTTTATTTAAAATCTTTTTTTTTTTTTTTTTTAAGATTTTATTTATTCATGAGAGACACAGAGAGGCAGTGACCCAGGCAGAAGGAGGAGCAGGCTCTATGCAGGGAGCCTGACACGGGACTTGATTCCGGGTCTCCAGGATCACACCCTGGGCTGAAGGCGGTGCTAAACTGCTGAGCCACCCGGGCTGCCCTATTTAAAATCTTTTTTTTTTTTTTTTTCAATTAAAATCTTTATATTAACTGGAAGCTCCAATTACTGCTGTGCTAGCTGTGGGCTGCCTGGACCCCAAATGCCGTACTGCCCCACTTAGCCTGTTAGGGAAGCAAATGCTCAGACTTGTCAGCCCATTAGTAAGTGGCTCCAGCTCTACTTCTGGACACTCCACCTCAAATGAGGTACAACCCAAACCAGGCTGAGACCAAAACTAGGATTAGAAATGCAAATGCATCGGAAACACAGCTCAGGATGTGTCCCCAGGCCTGAAACAGCAGGACTGCTTTGGGCCGAGTCCTAGAAGCCAGGGGAGAAGACAAGCTTGTGGCTCACAAAAGGGGCGGGAACCCAGGTGGGCCACTTTCCTATTCAGGCTGGGAGTCCAGTGCCTGGGCCACTCCGACAAGTCCCACTGAGGTTGAGGCACAGGTCAGAAGTGGCACGTCTGCTTGTTTCCCTCGATGTTGGCCACCCGGGCCACCACTTGGTGACATTCAGCTCGCCAGCCTTCCCAGACCCCTGTGGTCCAGACAAGGCACTTGGGACCTCAGAATCGGGCCCAGGACGCCTAGCTGAGCCTGGTCCTGTAGGCAGGGGTGCCACCAGGCCTATGAACCCTGCAGGCCCCACCAGCGGCCCCCAGGCACGGCCGCCTTGCCTCAGCCCTCAGAGAGGGCACTCCAGTCCCATACAGGGTGGGGTGAGAGTCCATGGCAGGTGGTAACGCTGCCGCTGGTTCACAGGCTTGTGCTTATTTAACGACTAGCCAGTCTGACCATTAACAGGGGCTGCTCTGCAACTTCTCTGTGCACTCTTCCCACCGTCCTTGCTCACGAGCCACTTGCACGCCTGCTTCTTGCTGAGCCTGACCAACACCTGTCCCCCATGCTGCCTCCATAGACGCCGTGTCCCTGAAACCCCTTAGAGCAGAGGCTGCTTGTTTGCTAGAGCAAACACTGCTTGTTTACCACCCTCTGCACCGCTGTTCTCTGCCTCCACACTGATCCACAGCTGTCCTCGGGGAGTCCCTGGTCTGCATGGTTCTGGTGCCCACGCCCTTCATGACATCCCCCAGGCCAAACTCTTCCTCAGCTCCTTGTCTCCTCCACCAGGGCCTGGCTTCCTCTTTCATGGCCGCTGCTGCATCAGGGTCGACAAAGGAGGGATTGGTGGTGAGGCTGCATGAAACCTCTCTGCTCCCTGTCCCTCAGGGATCAGGGACTGGCCCCTCTCATTAGCAGAAATCAAGACCCCTCCACGGGGACACCCGTTCCCCACCTTATTCTAAGGTGCCCTGAACGATGGATCAGAAGACAATGCCAAGAAGAGTCTGGAGGGGAGTGCAGTGTGACCTTGAGCTGACCTCACTGTCCTCAGTTTATTTACACTTATGAAATGGGAGAAATCAGGCATCTCCCTCCCAGGGCCGCCAGGAGCATTATAGGAACTCAAATGTGCCCGGAGCCGAGCAGAGAGTAAGCATCTGGTAAGCGTCAGTGCGGCCGTAACTATATTGAAGATGAGGAAGTGCAGGCAGCTCGGAGGCAGTGGGGACATAGCTGCTGAGCTGGGAGCCATGTGCGACTCTACTCTTCAGGGGCCTACCTGTGTCCCATCCCCACTTACATCTAAGGGTGCACATTTGCCAGGTGGACACCAGACAGACTCATGGAGCTGAAGGGCCCAGATCGCCCCGGGCCTTGGACAGACCTGGGCTGCTGCTTGCACACAGCTGCCCTGCCCTCTCCCGGTGCCCATGTGTCTCCCTGGGGCCGGGACCAGACCTCTGCCCCTCTGTGTGCCCAGGAAGGATGGGAGAGGCAGGGGGACCTCTTCCCATCTGCTGAGGAGGCTGGAGGCAGAGACTGCAGGGAGGTATGGGCTCCCCTGGGAGCCAGTGGCCTCTAGCCTCTGGTGTTTTCTGAGTTGGGTGCATGGCAGATTGGAGAGCAAATGGCTGGGGCCTGTCCTTCCTGAAACATGGCAATATGTGGCTGAGCTCCTGTTCCTGGGACAATATAGCAGAGATAGTTCAAGGCCAAGCCCGAGGACCTGCTACATGTTAACGGGATTAATGCTGAATCCATGAGGGAGTGGCCGGTAAGAGGTCAGGAAATGCTGTTTCTGGGCCTTGTTTTCCGGAGTGGGAGCGCCCAGGCTGCTGGGGGTGGTGAGGTGGGACAGGGTGTGGGACACTGCACAGCATTTTCCCTGGAGCTGGCAGCGTAAAGGGAAGTTGCTGACTTGCCAGATGGAAACGCAGGGGTGTGGGCTGGCCTGAGGGTGTCCGTTCTGCAGAGAGACGCCCCATGAGCCACGGGAGAGGGAGTTACCAGTGACAGGCACCCGTTCAGGATGCTCCAAGGGCCAGGGGCTCCTCACCAGCCCTTCCTGAGGTGAGGTGGAACCCTGGCCCATTAAATGCACATAGAAGGAGTAGATGCACAGGTCCCAGGGACAAGTACCAGAAGTCATGGCCACTTACTGCTTTCTGGCCTGACGCTTTGTTAAAACGCTGGGAGAGGTGTCCTGACGTGGGATGGGTCCCTCTTGGAATATGAAGAAGACAGAGAACCTTACAGTGTCTCTTAGTTCCACAATGTATTTATACAACTGGGCATCCCTACAGCTGTTCTCCAGTTGTTTGAAACATTATAACGTTCTGGACAGCTGACAGTTCTTGCCAAGGGCCGTAAAGGGCTAAAACAGCATTCAGATGACACGAGCACACAGGAATATAGTCCCAGGGCCTGGGAAACCACAGTCATTCTACAAAGCCAAGACCCAAGCAGCCAGTGTGTGTGGAACACCACTGGCTCTCAGAGCTGGAGGTACCTGGAAACCTCTAGACTCAGTGCCAGGGTTCTGGAAGCTGGGGGCTCAGGCCCCTGACCTCAGGACGCTCAGAAAGCATAGCTGCTGGCTTTCCCAGGAATTCTTTCCCTTGTTCCCCACCTACCGAACCCTGGAGTCCTGTTGGCAAGACTGGAGTAGGCATTCCCGCTGGGTGAGGAGGTAGCTGGGCTGGAGAGAGGGCTGTAGGAAGAGGGATCTGCTGGGTAGCTGTGGCTTGTTCCAATCCCAAAGGGAGAGGACTGCGTCTTGCCGGACTGGGAGGGGATTTGCTATAATCAGGACAAAGCAAAGAGAAGGGAAGTATCACCAACAGGCCTCTGTCCCCAGGCCCCAGGCCCCAGACCCCAGGCTGGTGGCGGCCACTCCAGTGTGATGGTGACTCCCTATGGCCCTCCTGGCCAGCCAGGCATAAGCCTGGCATCAGGCCAGAGTGTGTGGGCCTAGGACCTGTGGGATGCAGGCCCTGCATCTCTGGGGTAGGTCTGGGTGAAGTTACCCCCAGGCCTACTATGATCTGGGTCCTAAGGTTTCTGCTTATACAAATACCTGAAAGTCTCCTAGGCCAATGGATGCTCACCTCACAGTGACCACCAGTGCATGTGTCTGGGGCTGGGTGCTGTCATGCAGCCCTGGCTGGGGCAGACAGAGGTCCAGAGTGGTGGGAGGCTTGCCCTCATGGAGCGTCCATGGTTCTGTCCCCTCCCCCAGCTGCTTGGCTGCAACTGTGCAGGGCCAGGCTGCTGAACGTGGCTCTACCGTTGGGGACGACTCCCAACGCACCCTCCGGGTGGCTAGTGCTCAGAGTGCTAACCTGTCTGTGAGCCAGGACCTCCAGAAAGCAGGTGCCGGGTGCTCCTACCTGGTTGGCACCTGGGGGCAAGGCCCTCATGGATGCCCATACCTGTCCAGGAAACGGTGGCCGGCTCCCTGTCCATGCCACCTGACTCTGATTGAGCTGCCGGGAGATCTGGGACATGTTCTGGCCCGTGGACGAGGAGGACTGGATATCATTCACACCAGGCACATGGACCACTGAAGAGCTGGAAGAAATGAGATGGCATTTGTTGAGATGCCTCTCCTACCTCACAGGCCCCTGGGCCACCTTGCTGTTCCCTCCTGGGTCTGCCTCTGTCCACCTGTCTGTCCCCCAGTGCAGGATGTCACTGGACATGTGTGGCAAGCCTTCTCTCCCTCGGGACACCCTCTGTGTCACCCCATGTCCCCACCTCCAAGTCACCTACACCCCACCCACGGGTCTCCAGCTCCCAGCATAAAATCAGCCTCGGTGCTGACCCACTCCTTCGTACTCGGGTTAATCTGTCCCTCTGGGGAGCCTCTAGGGCTTCAGATTCAGGACGGAGGCTGCGGGCTGTCAGCTTGTTGGTTTTGAACAGGAGAGCCTGTCGGGGGAGCCTGTGGCCGGGGCCTGGCCCAGCCACCCAGAGCCTGCTGTGGGTTACTTCTCACCCTGCCCTCGTGTTATCTTTGATTTCATCCCCTCACCGTTTTATGAGGCACCTGCTGGGTGCGCCCCTGGTGCCCCTCTGCATGCCCCCTGCAGGCACTGCTTCCCTGAGCTGTTTCCAGCCATGCCCTTTACACCATTCACTCCCTAAAGATGGGAAGTGGGGGAGAGACTTCTGTTTGGTCTCAGGCCCTTGGTCCTGCTCCGTGGGAGCGACTCCATGTGCAGGAGAGTGTTGTGTGCCTGGGAGGGAGCCGGGGGCGGGGCGGGGGGGGAAGGGGGCTGAGGGGATGTTGGTGTTGAGTGGATTCTGAAGAAAGGCACTTTATAGACCAGTACAGAGGAGTGAGTACAGTTCTCCTACTAGTATTATAATATTTTTTCTATGCTTCCTGGTTCCTCATAAAATAGGGAGGCTCCAGGGGTGTCAGTACATTCTCGGACCAGCCATTCTGAAAGGGGACATTGTTCCCAGCTTCCTGCACCACTTCCTCCCTGAATGGCAACCTTTCTTCCCCATTCTCCATGGCCTCACAAGGCCTTTACTGATCACTGTTCCCTATGGGGGCTTCTCCCCACCTCTGCCTAGCACCCCTGAGCCCAGCACTCCCCAGGGCCCTCTGAGCTATCGCCTTGGTGCCCACAGGCAGGGCCAAGGCCTCCAGGACCACGGCAGGACGCAGGGTGAGGACACACTGGGGGACAGGCAGCAATGTCACTCCGCTGGAGCTCAGGCCGACCTCTGACTGCCATGCACCCCACACCCTGCCTACTCACAGCAGCACCATCCCCTCCAGATTTACAGGAAATCCGGCCCATTCCACCAGCTTAGGGCCCCACAGGCATCCCCCCATTCCGTAGAGGAGCAGTGAGTGAGCACCCTCCGGATGCCAGGCTCTGCAAAGGGGCCGGTGTCCTCCCCTTCCCCTCCGCACACAGCCAGCCCCCCACAGGCCTGCTTCTCCTTCTCTGAAACTGCCCTCCGACCTGCGTCTATGACAATAGCCTCACCCCGGCTCAGCATCTTGAGCCTGACCATTTGTCCTATGACCCACCAGTACCCTCACCTTCCATGTTGCCCCCCAAACTCTCTCCCAGACCCTACTTCCACAAGCCCCTCCCTGCAGCCCTTCATCCAGACCGCAGGCCTGGCAGCAAGTGTCTCAAGGACCTGATAAGCATGTGCCCAGATGGGGGCTGGCACAGAGGTGCAAGGGGTCCCTGTGTGCTGAGAGTGTTACAGTGGAGGACCCTGGGGCAGGAGAGAAGTCTGGAGGCCTCGACCACTGCGCAGTAGGGCAGGGTGACTGGCAGTGATGTGGATCAGCAGCAGAGCTCTGGGGCTGCCATCTCGTCCAGCTGGCCCCTGACCAGAGAATGCTGCCTGTGGCGCGAGTTCCCCAGAGCCTGGGAGTGGGCTACATCCACTGAGACCCAGCTGCAGGACTGGCCCCTCCAAGGTTTCAGCCTGCATATCCAAGGCACAGCGGCCAAGCTACCTGCTGTGTCTCCAGGAGGTCTGTCCATGGACCAGTGTGCATGAGTCCAATACCCTGGCAGGGATCCTCTCTCTTGGGTGGTCAGTCTCAGCTGCCCAGTCCTGGTCCCTGTCTGTACCTAGACGCTCCGCTCAGGCTCTGGCCAACTGAGCCAGCAGCTGGGCCATATGAGGAGCGCTGCCCACTGGGTATGGGTCTAGGGCAGTTCTAGTGAGTTTGGGCATTTTTGGTGGGTGATATGAGGACCCACGCACCCTCCTGAGGGTTGCCAGTCTCTCCCCCACCTGTTCCTCCTAGGCCCTGCTCCTCCTTCCCCAGCAGGCAATAGCAACACATCTAATAGCAATGCACAGAGGGTTCAGAGGGCAGATCCAGAGTCACCAGAGTCCCAGCCTGGCCCAGCACCCACAGGGCAGTAGCCACTAACTGGGGTTTGCAGATTTTGCCACACATGGAGCCGAACTCAGAGACCCAGGGTCTCACTGGTACAGGGCATCCTTCCACCCCCTCACCCCCTGGCTGGTACCTGAAGGCCTTCCCGGAATGTCCCGGGGGGAACGGGCTTCCCTGGGAGTAGATCTGCTGCGTCCCTGCTGCAGACGCTGAGCTCATCATCTTCTTCTCCGCTAGAAAGAGCACAGCGAGGGTTACATTCAAGGGCTTCCTGCCCTCCAGACCTCGGGGCGGGCAGCGGGGGAGCAGGTGTGGGGCCGGGTGCCCCTGAGCAGGACGACACATCCCGGCCGCCCATCCTCCTCCACCTGTTGCACCCTTGCCTGCCTCCCGGGGCCTTCTCCACACAGGAGGGTACCTGGCTATCCTCCGGCATCTAGGCCAGGCTACACATATCAGAAAGCAAGCCCTTCCCAAGAGCTGGGAGGATGGAGACAACCAATGGAAGTTCTTCCTCAGACACTATTTTACTGACTTCTTCCAACCCCCAGGAGGAAGCAGGGAGCAGTGGTTTGGAGGACCAGCTCTGGTGCTCCCTGGTGAAGCCCTCGGCTCTACCTTGGCGGGGAGGTGGCCTTGGACATGTTTGTTCTAGAGAGAGCCTTTCACTTCCCTACAATCTCAAAATTCCTACACCTGTTGTTCCCACAACCCCTGACACCCCACCCACAAGATACTGGAATAGAGGACATCAGTTAGTTACACGGCAATTATTTTGTGCCTAGACAGGTGCCTCGCCCGTATCCATCTCTGGCTTGGTGAGCAGACAGGCAAAGTGGGGGATCCAAGGGACATGAGCAATGATGGACACTCAGGCTTGGAGGCTTGGGGCTGAGGGTGCAGGCTTCAGTCACCAAGTACGAATCTCCCACAGGTACAAACCACCTCTGTGATGCTTCGATAAACTAAAGCACTGAGTGGTTTTCCTGGTCCGTTTCTTTTGCTGCAGGATGGGGCACCCAGCAGAAAATCCTACAGGATGGAAGCGGCGTGGACTCTTGGGTGTGCATTTCTAACGTAGTCCACAGGCCTGAGTTTTGTGGATAAAGAAGCAGCTCCAGGTTTCAGGACAGAGGTGCACTAGGGACTTCTTGTGATTTCACTTCATGTAGGCTATTTTTTCCTCATGTATTTTTTTTTTTTTTTTGGTGGTTTGGGTACATGAGAAGCACATTTTTTCCTAACTGCTCTAAGACATTTGTAGGACACAAAACTATACACACACACACACACACACACACATATATACATATAAAGATTCTGGATTTTATTATTCAATCTTCTATATCTTTTTTCATTTTATTTCATGACTTTGGTCTACCTGCTTTGTTGGGAGATGAAGAAATGCATATTGGGATCTCCTGCTGCAGTGTGGCTTTATCAGGATGTTCCTATGTATCTAATTGTTCTGGCTTTCCCATGTTCCAAAGCTCATGACACATATGCCTTCACGTTGGGTTACAGCTCGTATCTACATAACAACCCCCTTCGTCCACAGCGCTCGGACAATCTGTATGCTCCTTCTGGGATCTGCAGGCACCACACCACCCTTCCTCCTGGCTCAGTGGTTTCTCGCCGCGTTGTCTGGGGCGTAGCAAATTTTGGCAGCATGTGATTCAGGAGCTACCAGTCAGGAGTCCTTGAACACCCACCAATTCTACCACTTATGACATTCATACTTTCCTACTGTTTCACTTTTTCTTCTGAGTACTTTGCAATTTGCTAAAAATGTCCTCGTCTTTTCTTGGAAGCGAGACTTCCTTCCTTCTTTTCTTTTCCCTCCTTTCAAGAGTGGTTATTTTTAAACACCCTGGAAGCTGTGCTTCTCTAGAAATGTCAGAGAAAAAAACAGCACGCACCGGTGAGAAATTTCTGTGTATGACTCCTAACCCCAAATGTGCCCGAATTTTTGCTGAATTGATCTGGTTCTGGTTTTTATGTATCTTTCGTATTTCCCAGCCATTTTTGCACTGATCCCCAGTGTTGCTCGTGTCATCCTTCACATTGCTAGTTTCTCAACGTGCCACTTCCATCCCCATGATCTGTACTTGTGGCACACGAGCTCAGTCTTTGGCAAGCTGAGCTCTTGGGAGGTCTGAGTAGATGGTGCATCTCTGAGAACATCCCCCCTGGCTTCCTCTGTGCAAGCGCAGCCTGGCAGGTGGGCTCATGTTGGCTCTCCTGTCTGCCTTCCTTTTCCTTATCTGTTAATTCCCTCCATTTTGTCATCTGTTTGGGAAGGTGTTTAAGTCTCTGCAACATTACAACTTAAATGGATTTCCTCTAAACACTGCGACTCTGGTCCAAAATCTCAGGCTTCTCTGAGGGAAGCCTTTTAGATGCGCTACTGTTTCCTCACTTCTCCATCAAAGTCAAGAGTCACTGATGAAGGCAGGTGGCGTGTCCAAGGGACTGGTGGGAACCAAGAGCAGGGAGCTTCCCTGTGCTGTCAACAGGTCACTGCACCACACTGGTCGGCACATGTGGCCCTCATGGGAGGCAGTGCCAGCGCCTTCCTCCCTTCCTTAGCATTTGGTCCACAGCCCAGAGGGAGTGACAATGACAATGATGGCTATGTCTGCCCCACACATGCCGATGTCAGGAGGACCAGGATTTGCTCTTCCCTCCATTGTCAGCTCCTCAGGCCTACAGGCTGCCTCCATGGCTTCCTTCTGACCAGTGTCTCCATGCTTCCTTCAGGCGGGAGAGCTGGCTTCTCCCTTCAGTGGATCCCAAGCACACTGTATCTTGCACAAATTCCTTGATCACAAGAAAATGAAATCCTTCTGCTGAATTTTGGAACATTACAGACATTTGCAGGTTGTATCTTTGGCTAATCTTAGCGGTAACCTAACTGGAAGGGGCAGCTACACGCACAGGTTTTACGTGGCACCTCGACCTAGAACACACCATTTTCTCCAGCGACACCCCTAACGTAGGCAGACCATCCGGTAACCACCACCCCCACCTACCCATTCATTCTCTACCCTTGAAGTCAGAAGGCAAGTGGTCCAGGGCCCCAGGGAACAGGTGAGGGAGTGGTGAGGCCAGTGGAGAGGCCCCACTGGGACTCCTGTCCCGGTGCTCTCTCGTCCTTCCAGCAGGGCACTGGGAACCTACCCTGTCTCCAGATGGCCCAGCCACAACCCCCACCCCCCGACCCCTCCAAGCCGCAGTGCCGTTCCAAAACTTACATGCGCTGATCCCTGCAAACATCTCGGCGAAGCGGGGGTCCCTTTCCTGGGAGAAGATAGCATCTGCCTTTTCCACAGACTTCCCGGCTTCATGAACACCGGCCGGCAGGTTGGGGACAGGAACCTGTTCACACAAACACAAGCACATCCCACGCGTGAGACACAGGACATGTGCTTGTAGCCTCCCTGGGTCTCCTTCGTTGGGTCCTTCCCTCCAGTCTCACTGACACTTAGGCTGGACGGTTTCACAGGTGGGGGGCAGGGGAGGGGGTTGAGCTGGAGGTCACAGAAAGGACGAGTCACATCGATTACTTAAAGAAAGATAAATAATAATCAATGTACTCTAAAAACCAGGAATTGTGACCATCAAGTCTAATGTTGGAGACAGGCTAGTCTAGTGTACCTTGCGATTTCTCTAGATGACCAGCTCACAGAAGTAGCAGTAGGAGGAAAGGCAGAGGGAAGAGGAGAGGACAAAGAAGAAGGGAGGGAGGACGCGCAGGCAGGGTGGGGACAGAGGGCAGGACCAGGGCTTGGGGAGGGGAGGGACTGGACAAGAAGCAGGACAGACAGCTGGGACACGCAGGACAGATATGGTCAGAGCTGCCCCTATGGGCTTCTGCGTCTGCTAGCAACGGGCTGGACCAAGTCCAAGAAGTTACCATCAGCCCCCCAATACTCTCCATAGGGCATGTCCTATACCCGTCGTGGCCCAGCTCTGCAGAAGGGTCACAGGAGACCCCCAGGAGACCAAAGTCTCCATGCCCAGTGGGTGGACGGAGTGATAGCACCTGCTGGGTTGGGCCTGGGGGGTTCCAGTGAGGGGCCGAATGTAGTCCCCAGTCCCTCGAGCTGGAGACAGTTCCAAACAGGCAAGAACCTTCTGGAAGTTCACCTGTGATAAGTCATACGATGACAACCCATCTCTCTGATGCACTTCCAACTCCGCCTGCTGCTGCTGGAGCTGCCTGAGAAACACAAAGTGAACAGAGTCAGGAAGGTCAGCTGTGGTGGCCGCGCCGGTGGACCAGAGCCTCCCCTGAAACCAAGGAAGCAGGGGTGACACCCCACGGACTTCTCACTTTTTGCAAACTTCTCAAAGTTTTCAACTTTTCTTTATTTTCCTTTATGATGATTTTTTAATGCCTCAAATCGAGACATCAAGCCCTGTAGCGTAAGCTTAGGCTGCCAATGTTTAGGAAATAAATTTTGGTTTATGATTTCATTTTTTGCAGGGTAAAAAGACATACCAAAAAAAATGATGTAAGGCGAAATTCAGATCGACACAGGTGACTTCGGCAAGTGCTTGCCTACAAGCTGGGAGGGGGCTGCAGGACCTCATCCAGCCCTCACACTGGACGCCCACAGCGGTACTTTACCACATGGTAAAGGTTCAGAGACGCTGCCCAGCGGCCTGCTCACCGGCGCTCAGGACCTACCTAACAGAGCCAGGACCTGACCTGTGACCTGTGCTCTGCACTCTGCATGCTTCCAAACTGCTCCTTTTGGGACAGAAAGAGCCTCCTTGTGGGAAATAGCTGCTTTCTGTTTTAGAACATGGAAACCGAGTTATGTCTGAGGAAAAGTGAACCCTACAGCACAGAGCCTAAATACGGGGCCAGATGACAGGGTCGCTTTCAAGTCTAAATACCAACAAGGATGACAGGCAAGCAACGATCTTCAAATTATTGCCAAAATTACACCACCCCATGCCCAGGAGTCAACAGAAAGGACACAAACAGACCGTTCAAGCATAAACACATACAGAACACCTTTCATATGGAGATTCATATAATGAGCAGGGCTAGGGAAACACTTGCACCATTAAAATCATCAAAATGAGCACAAGTTAGAACAGACTTGGAGAACAATTCTTCAGCTACTAAGCTGGTAAAACTACGTGTAGCATGGTGGCTCAGGACAGGAAGATCCCAGTCTAGTGGAGAAGTGTGTGTGGACACAGCCCTTTTGCAATCTGTTAGGTCCCGTGGACACGTCCACACCTTCCAGGTGTCGTCCTGCTGCTGGCACTTGTGCAGGGAGCTTACTCAGTGGCTGCAGATAAGAGCTGTCTATGCAGAGTTGGCCGAAACAGGGGACGACTTTATAAACGTGTCTATTCATTTACTGAGCATACATGTCCTGGTCTCCCACTGTGGCCCCTGTCAGGACTATCTGGACACACTAGCAGCTGCTCTGAGAGTGTGTAGAAAAGTTCAGGACAAAACATCACGCGCACCACGACTATGGCTACAAACAGCATGTCCCCTGTGATGAACAAAGTTTGGAACATGTGACAAAATGTCTTAAGGACCTACATTGACTGGCCAGATTTTCCTTATCTGTTGTGAACCTAGGACAGCCTCAGTGGGTCCCTGTGGTCTTCTCCACCCCTCGCTCCATGCTCTGAGCCCCATGCAAGGCGGCAGGTGCCCTCCCCCTTGCTGGAGGCCGGACGCACTGGGGAGGAAGTGTGGGTAGTGCCAGAGAAGGCAAGTCTACCAGGGAACTCAGAAGCCACTGCAGGGAGGGCAGGTGCAGGGGTGAGCCAGCCCACCTGGAGGAGAGTCCCCGCAGAGGGCCCCCCGTGAGCTCGCCTGTGATAGCTGCAGACCAGTTCAGCCAACGCCGAGGGCCATGGGGAGGACCCGGAGAACCCCACCTGGGAGGTGGTGGTGTGGTCAGTCTGGCCAAGGGGGAGCTGCTGGTGGGAAGGACACCTGTGCCCTCCATGCATTTGCCCTCGGCACCTGCTAGGGGTCTGCATTGATTGAAACTCACACTGGGCTCACTCGGGGAGGTGACAACCCTCCAAGTGGGGATGTTTTGAACTCCCTTTACAAGGGAGCTCACCAAGGCCCAGAGATGCTAGGGGTCTGCAGAAAAGAGACAGTGCTTTGAAGGGGATTTGGTGCAGTGGATACTTCACAGCATAAAGGACAACTAGCTGGGTGGGGAGGAAGCCCTGGGTGGTCATGGTGAGAGCCAGTGATGAGCCTCGAGGGAGAGGCAGCCTGCCAGAAGCCTGGCCTCAGGGGCAGATGCAGCTCCTGTGACCATGGGTTGGGGGGGGTCCCCAAACTCCTACCACACTGCCCCTGGCCAGTCCCTCCACTGGCCAGACAGCTGGAAGCCTGAGAACAAGGGGCACAGGCCATCTTGTCCGCAAAGGTTAACGTCGGCTTGTCCAGACAGACAGGCAAATGCGAATGTCCACACACCACCAGGCTGGTGGGCGGTGTAGACGGAGCACAACCAGGCTGCCCCAGTCTAGGTGTGGGCTGTCTGGGTTATACTAAAGCAGCACCATGTTTACTAACCACTTCTGCTCCCAAGAACAGAGCAAGCACAGGGGGGTCTTGGTCCGCCCCCCCCACCCCACTGAGATGGTGATCACACGAACAACTGGCCAGTCTTTGCTTTTCCTCCTCTGCTGAAGAGCTCGCTGCTTTCCAAGGCAGCCCGCTCCATCTGTAGGCGAGCAATTAGGAAAAATCTGTCCCTAAACAGTCCAAATCTACCTTCCTACAACTCTCTTTCTGAGTTCTGATCCTGCGGCCCGAGAAACACAAAATAAGTTGAATTCTGTCCCTGAATTCTTCTTCCCAGCAGCCAGAGAGATGGGTAGTCTGGTCACCATTCACCTTCCACTGTACACTTCACATTGGTTCCTGGCCTGTGTGTCCCTCCACCTCCGTAGGGAAGACCTCTTAGAGAACCCCACTGGGGGATCGCTGACCAGGGTATTTAGATCTAAGCCTGGTTGAGACGCCTGTTCTGGGAGGTGTTACTGGAATGTCTACACCAGGCTCTGTACTAGACTCCATGGGGAGGACAAGACATCCAGACCCATGTGGTTGGGATCTCAGGGCATGGATGGTCTCCAGGGAGGACAGACATTTGCCAAGAAGTGTGGTGTGCTGCATTCAGGGCCAGGGTGTGGGGAGAACACACAGCTTGTCTCCTGACCTGGATGCGAGAGCACGTGGAAGGGGCAGGTGAGCCACAAAACACGGGATTCCCCCCCAGGCAATCTGTGCCTACACTTGCAACACCAGGAACCAGGGGAACTGAAAAGAATTCTTTTTAAACTGGTATTTCAAAAAATTTAAAAATAATATAATGATCTGTAGAAAAATCCTAAGTTTCTGTATTTTCTTGCTCTTCCTTTACAGTTTTGCTATTTTGTTTCCATCTCGCAGGCCCCACTGTCACTGGCATGCGAGAACCCTGATGCCTGAGCGCAGAGCGTGGGACAGCACCCTCCCGCACTGTGCTACCTCCGCAGCCTTCCCCTTTCACAGATGCAGACAGCAAGGGTCTGGGTCCTGAAGCTGCGCCCGGACTGTGCACATAGGATTCAGACCCAATTCTGTGGGCTACAGACCCTGCACCCAGTCCCACAGACATAACGGCCCATCACCCCACACCCCCCATTCCAGAGCTGCAGGCCCGACCACACCACATCGTGAGCCACCAGGTGGGACAGTAACCCTGTACTTTGGGGTTTTTGTGGGACTGGAGCTGTGAATGCCTCTTCTCTTCCTTCCACGACTTTTCCCGGAGCCCAACCTTCAGCCCACTGGTGCTTTTCCAGGGAATACGACCGCTCCCGCCTGTGGTCCAGCCTGTGTCCAGCCTGAGCAGGGACCTTTGGGAGTGGGTGAGACCACCATGTGCGCTGGGCACCCCTGATGTGGGTCTGCCTTGTAGAGAGGAAGGGCCCACGTTTCCAACGTGCGCCAAGGAGACAGTAAGAACCAGAGGCATCCAGGCGGGAGCCTGCTCTTAGCTCCGTCCCCTTCTGAACCTGAGAACGCTCCCTTCAGGAGGCTGTAGAAAACAGGGGCTCTGGTGTGGCCTGCAGGTCACAGGGCCTGACCACACTCCCCCATGGTCCGGATACAGCCCCATCCCGCAGACTGGGCTCTTGGCACCCACAGTGGCAACCCCATGCAGGAAGTGCTGACTTGCACACTGCCCATCCTGGGAAGAGGCTTGAGGAGGTTTCTTGGACATTTCATGGCAATTAAATAAAAATAAACCTTGGTGTGCTTGCAAATTCCAGAGGGGGAGAAGTGCAAGCTCCTCAGAATTCTGGCCGACAGCACGTGTACGGGATCCGGCCCGCATGCAGCAAAGCGCTGCCCTGTCCACTGGGGACCAAAGTGGATGATCCCACAGCAGAGGCGTCAGGCCCAGGCTTCCTGTCAGCAAGGTCCCCCTGCACCGGGGACATCAGGATGCTGTCAATTATGTCTGACACTCCCAGACTGAGGCTTTTACTCAACCAGAGTAAGTGTGACCCCAGCCACGAGAGAGGCAGTGGGAGGCAGCAGTGATCGCACCTCTGGGAGAACAGGGGTCTGGCAAGGCGGCTTCTGGGGCTCCCCAAGCTTAGCGACCAGTCAGGCTAGTAACACCCACCCCTGAGTGAGAGCTGTCTGCATGGCCAGTGGGAGGACTCTGAACGCCCGTCAAGGGGTTTGGAGGAGCAGCAGGAGTGTGTTTTAGAGACAGCCCCTGGGGCCATGTGGGCTGCTCAGGGGGACCGGCTGGAAGGCAGGGGGAGCTGGTCAGGGAAGAGCATCCCAGACAGAGGCTGTAGGGCCCTGCTCTTGCCCAGGTTGTCTGCCGCAGGTACCTGGGAGGGTGGGACGCAGGACACTCCCAGGCTGGACCTCGGTGACCTGGAGCGTCAGCCTCTCTGGCCCTGCAGAGATGAGGAAGGTCACCTTGCTGTCACTCCCCACTCCCAGGCTCCTGCCTCCTGCAGGTCAGGTGGGGCTGGGCAAGGTGGGCTATCACGGCGTGCATGGGGATGGAGGGCCGGCTGCAAGGGATGCTGGCTCCAAGCGATGGGCATGGTGGGGGTCTAAGGACGTGCACACAGCTGCCATGGTTGTGAAGACCTACAGTGGTTGTGGGACAGGGTTGTGCTGTTAGGATACACTAGGGACAGCTTCGGATTCTCCTGGAAGAGGAGCTGGGACAAGACCGCTCGGTTGCTAGCTCACATGTGCATGAAAACGCCCAGCAGCTTCTGCTCAGGACAGCAGTCCATGACGACATGTCTCGGAAAAACACGGCCGCCCAGAGCCCAGAGATCCAGCACAGGCAAAAGTCGTGAGACCAGCAGAGAAACTCCCTGTCCATGCTTCTTGCTTTCCTGCACCGATGTCACAGGAGAATGTGTGGGGATGACAAAGAGGCCCTCTTCGCACAAATGCTGATCATTCCATGCTCCGTTTCTCTGAGAACTTTCTTTTGAAAGTGTTCTTCTTGACGGAGGCAGCAAGGCCAGCCTCTCCGGCCCCTGAGCACAGAGCATTCAGGGACCTTCCCTCTGAGTCTGCCCGCTGCAGGCAGAGCCCAGCCAGAACCGAGGAGAGGGCCAACGGCTCGTATTGCGGTCGTCACTGCCCTCTGCTGCCCACAGCTGACATCTCCCACCACCTCCACCCAGGGAAGGCCAACACCACATGCTACTGCCAGGCCTCTGCTGTTAAGTTCTCCAGAGGGGGCATTCTCAGCCCCTCTGACCCCAAGGAGCTGCCAGGAGCAGTGGTCATGAGACGCCTGTGGGGACACGGCCTGTGCAGAATGTCTGTCCTGCTGGTGCGGAGCTGCCTGCCTCAGAAGGACATGAGAGCCTGCGGGGAGCACCTGTCGACTAGTATGTTGGCATCAGAAGGGTGAAGGTTCAGGAACAGTGTCCGGGGGGGCCCTGAATGCCTGACAGGCTTGCTCGTCTGTACGACCCCCGTCGGTGGTGGTGGTACAAGCCACAGCATGAGCGCATGCTGAGCAAGCCAAGCTGGCATCTCCTCCTCCCCCTGGGCTCCCACTGCCCACACCGGCTGCCCAAGGGCAGTAAGCACACGGTCACCCCATCCTCGGAGACCCTGGGAGGGAGACGGGCCTGGCGCTGAGGGCGCCTCTCCGCCCCATGCTGGGGGCAGCTCTCACTGTAACCGAGTTTACTCCGTAGCCCCCAGATAATCTCAGATGCAGGATAAGGCAAGGCAACACTGCGTTTCTGCACTCCTGGAGCTACAGCCCTGCTCCTGCTACTCCTACAACCAAGAGTATCATGGCTGGAAGACCCGTAGGAAAAGCCCTGGGGCCCCAGGCAGGCCAAGGGAGGAGGGGCAGAGGAAGAGGAGGTCACACAGCTTGGGGGGATGGCCAGTGGGAGCCAGCTGCCCATGCTGGTGCCTACGGCTGCTGGGAAAGCAATTTCACAGAGTTGGGGGCCAAGGCCAGGCTGTAAGGGTGATGAGGAGCTGGATGACCGGGGTGTGGGCACCCAACAGAGGGCTGCAGGGCCTGCTGGCAGAGAAAGCTCTGGAGGGCCTGGGTGCCAGGGTCTCAGGAGCCCGTGACAAGGCCTGGACAAGGAGTGCGGTGCCCACAGGAGACCGGGGATGTGCGGGGAGGGCCTGGCCCTGGAGGGAGGAGGAGCAGGACACAGAGACTCTCACTCCTGCCAATAGGAGGAGGCTGGTGGCCAGGCCCTGCTTCCCAGTTCACCACCAGGCAGGATGATCTATCTGGAGCGTGAAGAAGCAGGCAGTGGCAGCCTGCAAGGGGCGAGCCGGGACTCCACGCCCCACCAAGCAGGGCGGGCTCCGGCCCGACGTCCTGCCACACCACTTCACATGCACCATCTACACACAGCATCTAAAGAAGGCTGTTCTCCTCACTTTATAGACATGACAACTGAACCTTGGAAAACACAGTGACTTGCCCAGTGGGGGCGGCATAGATGGAAACCCAGGCCAGGCCCCAGGGGCCTTCTGTGGGTGGACTGACCCCTCTAGCTTTGTGTTCTGTGGCCAGGAGCAGGCCTGAGGCTGAGATGCAGGGCGGGACTGCCCTGGAAGGAGGGGGGCCCGAGGGGTACACCCTAATCCAGGGTGCTGGGCGAGGCACCAGGGCAGAGCCCAGAGCCCGCCAGCAGGCCAGGGTCACAGCCCGCGAGTGTCTCCAGGACAGCTGTCAGATGAGGAAGGGAGGTGGTAGGGGTGGGGAAGACCCCACTGACTCAGAGCCAGGCCCGGGGAAAGGCAGGACAGCGGTACCACTGACCAGCGTGGGAGCATGAGGACAGTCCCATGAAGCCCCCCGCAGGCTGCAGGCTGCAGTGCCCCGACGTGTGCTCACACACGCTTGGACATCACTTTGTCTCTGTTCACACGGGTTCTGGCCTTGTACCTCCTCAAGAATAAATCAAGAAGGATGCATGACCTGCCTGTAGCTGGTGGCCTGACCTCAATCCTCACAGCAACCCCCCTCCCCACCCCCCCCGAGAGGGATCATCACCGGTTGCAGGGACAGGGGTGTGAGTGCTGAAATGACACAACACACAGCTCAAGGTCATAGGAAGCGGAGGTCAGGCTCAGAGCCCAGGTCCACATGCTCACATGCGTGGATACGGGGTGAAGCCGGTGGCAACCATGGGACAGCGGGACTCAGAGCAAGAAGAATGTGTGGATGCCTGGGTGCTACCCCCAGCCCCTGCCCCCAGGCCCCAGAGCGTGCAAAGCCTCAGCCCCACTCCTTGGCTCTGCTTCGGGCACTGGCAGTGGGTGCGGCAGGCAGCCCGAGGGTTCCCGGGTCAGCTGCGCTGGGCTCCGCCTTCCAGGGGTACAGAGAGGCCTGGGGAGCAGGATACCCTAACTGAGGCTGGGGGGGCGGGGCTGCCATGGGGGCTGACCCTCAGCGTTGGGGTTTAGGAGCATGGCGTGGGGGGAGCAGTGATGCGGAGCAGTCCCTCAAACCCCCCAAATCCCCCATCCTGCTCCTCAGGCCCCGAGGGCCTGCTGGCTGCAGGGAAGCCAGGAGCCGGGGGGCATAAGGTCATCAGGTCTGGACACCTGGGAGGACCCCAGATAGGGTGGCAGGGGCAGGGGGTGGGGGGGGACGTGTGCAGCACGTACTTGACATTGGTGTTTGTGCAGATGACGTACTCGATCTCGTCAGAATAGGGATTCTGGAAGGTGAAGCTGCTGGTGCGGATCAGCATCCACTCCCGGCTCTTGGTGCGGAGCCGGTACATGACGGACAGCACCTGGCCCTTCAGTTTCACCACCTGCCAAAACATGGGGAAAAGGAAGGGGGTCAGGAGGAGGTGGAGAGGCACTGGGCAGGTTCAGGACGGGGCTGGCAGGGGCAGCTCGCAGGCTGCGCTGTGGGGGCATCTCCCTCCCTGGGCTGGGCTCTGCCCTCCGCCACCCTCTCAGAAACGTCTGCTGTGTATCAGGACCTCTCAGCTCTCTCCAGTTAGGTCATGACGCTCTATGATCCAGGTACTTCCCTTTTCGCCCTGGCTACAGGGCGACTCTGGCTTCCATACCAGCACCCCCACCCCCGGGGGGGGGGCATCTCACTCCAGTGTAGTCACACCATAGCAGTGGATTTATTTCTTCATACCTCAGCCTAAAAAGTCCTTACCCCTGTTCACCACTGTTGATTGGGTCAAGCACACCCCCTGGGAGGAGGTGTGACGAGAGGATAAATCCATACGCAGTATCTGTGTGCAACTGCCCACTACTGCTTTTATGCTGAAGTACGGTTTCCACGTTACTTCCAAATGTACATCCTCGCAGGAGTTTCGTGAAGGTGGGTTTCACTATCACTATTCATAGAGCTCTACTACCGAGTCCTAGAGAAATGGAACAAGCTGCCCAAGATCAGACAACTCTGCTGGAAAAGCAGGGAAGGAACCAAGGTCTTCCTTCCCAACCACAAGTTTGTTTCAGCCGCTCTTGTGCTTCCTGTAGACGCACACACCCCCTGCACAAGCAGACACGGAGCCATGGGCGTGCACAGGTACACAGGGACCCTCGGCTGCCAGCTCCCAGGGCTGCAGCAGACACAGGAGGGAGGCTGTGAACAGCTGGCGGGTGGGCACTGACTTGGGGTGAACACAGCCCCAGGCAAAGGGAGATGGAGGGGGTGTGCCTCTCCACAGGCCTGTGTGCCCCAGATCCCAGGGCTGGTTGGGACACAGAGGGCTATGAGCCTGGGGCAGCCCAGCTTGCTTGACTGTGAGTCCAGAGTGTGATTAGAGATAAGAATGGGGACCTGGCCCTAGGGTCAGTGAGTGTCCAGTCCCCCTTCCTTAGCTCCTTCTCTTGTAGTTTATTTCTGGCTGGACGTCTGTGGACAGTCAGGGGACAGGGACAGGGAGGGGCCTCTTGGTCACCTGAGTCCCCCCACCCCTGCCCCCAGTGCCGACCGTGGCACAGAGCAGGCCCTGGAGCACAGGTTCTGAGCATCCCTGACAGGTCTGGGGGCCCCACGCATGGAGCTGATGCAGCCTGGGCACCCACACTCTTTCTGTGCCACCCCTGGGAACCCAGATGGAATGAAACCTGAGTTGGCTGGAAACCCTGATGGGAGAGCCTAAGTGACAGAGAAACCAGACCCACACCCAGGAGGGCGGGTGCCCCTGCATTGCACTGCCTGTGAGGACACACTCACTGGGTGAGGCAAGGCCCGGGCCTGTGGGCTGGTGTGCAGGAAGCTGGCTCTTTCCCTGCAGGGCCAGAGGTCAAGGCCACGTACCCCTGAGGTCCACATTCAGAGAGGGTCCCCTGGGAGACTCCTCAGTCTCTGCATAAAACATGGGGGAAGGCGGCAGCCACTCCCATGTTCTGAGACCCACGTCCTCAGCTTTTTGAAGCGGCACACAAAAGTGCCTGTGTGTCTCTTCTAACTGGAATGCTTGAGACGGTGGGAGATGCTTCAGCTTATGTAGCAGACACTTGCCAAGGTGCCACCTGTGTGCAAAGCCGGCTCAGAGCTGGAGATGGAGCAGCAGGAGGGAGCCAGCAGCCCCTTGCCTTCCCAGGGGCCCAGTCCCCAGCTAAGCGTGTGGTACAGGTCACCTCGTGTGGGCTTCACAACAATATCGTGCGCATCTGGAATCTGAGCCCCAGGAGAGTTTGATATGCCACCAAGGTCTCCTGACTAAGCTGTGCAGAGGCTGAATGGGGTCCCAGATCCCCCTGACCCTGGCGCCCACTGTCCTTTCACAACCCCGTCAGCCAAGGAGGAACCCCTGTCTCAGGACAGCTGTGTCAGTAGGTGGAATCCAGGGAGAGCAGGCCAAGACTCAGCTTAAAACCACACAATCAAGAGGCCAGGGGCCACCAGGATGCCAAGGGTCCAAAGAGGGCTGAGGGAGATGTGGCTGGGAACTTCCTGGAAGGTGGGTACATTGTCGGCGAGTGAAGCCCTGTGACCTCAGGGAGGAGGCAGGTGTACCATGTCTGGGGGCTGGGAACCCAGAGTGTGGCGGGGGCCAGAGGCATGGGTGGGGCAGGGCCACATCGGGGTCCCTCTGTTGTGCTGAATTTGGGTGCCAGGCCGACACAGGAGTCCACCCAGGCCGTCCATCTAGCACTGCGCTTCGTGAACATGGCTTCAGCCACTACCTCCACCGCAGAAGGCTCGCAGGAGTGCGGGGGGAGGCAGTGGGACCCTGCTCTGGGTCTGGGACTCGCTGGGTCCCTCTCTTCCACCTGGCTGCTGGGTAAACAGTAATCCGGTGAGGGTCCAAGAGCAGAGCCGAGGGCAGACTCAGGTTTCCTGGCCCCCATGCTGGCACAGGCCTCCCCAGCAAACCCGAATTCCTCAGGAACCCGACGGCACTCTAAGGGTCTCACGTCCGGGCTGCTTGAATGCTTTGGTTTAAATCCAGAGTTCCAGGGCTGACTCCAGGCTGACACAGCTCCCTTGGCGCTTCTGCAAAAATAAGCCACTTCCCTCTATCAACATTCATCCTCCAGCCCAGCCGGCAGAGGCTGGAGCCCAAAGAACACATGTGAGGGGCCAGGGCCAGCGCTCCAGGATGTGCCCGGGGCTGCCCAACCCTGGCCCGCTGAGTTGGACAGTGGGGCCTCTGGCCCTCAGGCGGGGTTCCGGCTTCACCTCCTGCCTGCATTGAGGTGGCTGCTCCCTGGGCGTGGGGTCTGCTGTTACATTCCTCCTGTTTCTGTCCAAAACCACTCAGCTTCTGATGGCATCAGCTGGGTGAAATCTCAGTGTGCTGCCAGACGGAGTGGCCTGTGCGTAGTGTGGTGACAGGAGGATGCTCTGGAAGGGGCAGCTCCAGCCTTCCCTGTTACTACCCTGTTGGGTGACTCGGGTGACTCGAGGCAGGCTTCCGAGCCTCTCTGGGTCCTGGTGTCCACCGGCAATGGCGGGTTTGACAACAGACTGTATGGACTGCGGATCACCTGAGATGGTGTGCGACAAGGGGTTGGGCTGGTCACTAACCAGGTAGGGAGGCCCATCGTTACTAGAGCTTCATTTCCATAGATTCAGGAAAGGGAGGTTGACCCAGTCCAAAGTCTAGAACGATCTCCCTGTATTTGGCAGAGATGTGGCATGAAGGACACACTCTGGCAATGCTTAATCAGTCTCCGTTCACATTTTCCCAGAATGAAAGTCACCTGCTATGGGTCACGGTCTGTTTGGACCATGTTATGAAGAGCCACTCACCCACGAGCAAACTCTGCACTTGGTGGTGGGTGGGCATGACGGTGGGAAGCACAGACCTGGCACCTCCCCATGGGGAGCTGATGTTTCAGTAGAGAGGACGAGAAGAAAAAGAAAACCAGTGGACAAATAAAATAATTACAAATTGAAACAGTTGTTGTGCAGGAAAAACAAGAGGCTGAGAAGGAGGGTAGGGGGCTTTCTCTGCTGGTGTGGCCGTTGACTGCATCTCTGAGACGACAGGAGTAAAAACCTAATCAATAGGCTGTCAGTCATGGAAGAGTCAGGGGACAGCAGTCTACTCCAGAGGGAACACGTGCAAGGGTCCTGAGGCAGGAAACAGCATGATGTGTTCAAGGCACCAGAAGACCCGTGTGACCGCATGCCATGATGTGTTCAAGGCACCAGAAGACCCGTGTGACCACATGCATAAGACACGTGGGGCAAAGGTCACAGAGCTTACAGCTCTGTGGTAACGACCTTGGATCTGACTCCACGGGGAAGCCAAAGGCTTGTTTAAGCAAAGATGTAGCAAAGCCTAATGCAGGTCTTTTGGGTGGTGTGGGGTCGGCAAGAGTAAAGCAGGCAGTGCTGCAAGGACACTGCCACGACATTGAGAATGAGAGTGGGGGTGGCCCGGCCGAGGTGGGAGGAAGGAGCAGAGGGAGAAGGTGCCAGCTGCACACACCTTTGGGGGTAACAGGATGTGAGGGCCAGATGCTGGCAGCTGGAGCAGAGGGGAAGGGCAGACCGTGTCTCGGTTCTAGGTGCGTGGAACGGGGGCATGGGGGTACGAGGTGGATGGGGGTGATGGGACAGCAGAAGCAGCACTGTGTGTCAGAAGGCAGGTGTGGCAGGCATGGCAGGTGCATGGCAGAAGCAGCACTGTGTGTCAGAAGTAGGGGCAGAGCGCCAGGGACAGTCAGTGCTGTCCCCTGGGGATATGGTCGCTGAGAGTGACACTCCACGGAGCACGGGAGAGGAGGCAGGGAGCACGGAGCCCCAGGGCACCGGGTCCATAGCAGCAGGAGCAGGTGGTGTTCTGGGGGAGACGGGGGCCCTAGCAGATCCTCCCCGACGCAGGGTGTGAATGGAGCTGCCAGTGTCAGGGGTCACTCTTGAGCATTGGGAAGCAATGGCAAGGGCCCACTGGGGCACGGTAACAGGAGGCTATCATCCCCCTGTGGGATGCATCTCACAGGCCCTTTTTCCATGACAGCGTCGGGCCCCTTCCTCCCTGGGGCCCAGGTGAGCCTCCGAGGCCTCAGAGAGGAACCTGCTTCTTCTTGCCGTCACCACTGCGCAGGCCCAGGAGGTGACAGGTCCTCAGACCCCTGGTCCCCATGCGTCCACCATGTGGTCTGAGGTGCCCCTGCTTCCCCAAGTCTCCCCTTCTCTCCCTGGACACGATGAGGACGATGTCCCCCCTCCCCCACTGCCCTCTCCACCCCGCCCACGACGACTGTCAGAAAGAGTCAAGCACGTGGTGACCAGGACGCTAAATGACGCGGTGCCAGCCGGTCTCCCTCCCCGGCTCCATCTCCCCTTGGCCGTCTCTGCCCAGAGCGTCAGCAGACCCACGACAGCCCCGCGGGCTGCGGCTGCCCCTTCCCCGCCCCACCCGTCACCCCTACCTGGATGATCCACAACCTCCCCCTGCCCGCTGCCACTGTGCCGTGTGTCCTCACGTGTGCTCTCTGCGGACACAGAGAGGCTTGCTCTCAAAAACACCGCTCGCCTTCTGGTCCTGAGAGGGGCCCTCCTGCCAATGACTCGGGGGAGAACGTCATGTCCTCCAGGTGGCCTCAGCACCCCGTCCCGCGGGCCACCTCCTCCCCACCGGGTGTGAAGTGTCACGGCAGTCCGCAGGGCTCCTTGTACCTCCCTGACACGCTGTGTCCCTCCGCATCTCCGCGGGCTGGCTAGCGGTCTGGAACGTCCTATCGTGGGGGCAGGCTCCTCCTTCAGGACCCGTCCCAACGGCCCCCCTGCCCCTGAACACACGTGAGGGGCTCTTCCTGCCTCTTCCCTGCACTGTGGAGCCCTTGGTCCGGACCCGGGCCTGGCTCCCTGAGGCGTGACTGTGAGGCGCTAGCACCTGCAGCCTGCAGGGCGAGGGGGACTCCCGCTGCCGGCCACCTGCCCGGGGCCCCAGTTCCACCTCAGCGCTGGGCGGCCTGCTGGCCTTACCTGCTGGAAGCTCTCTCGCAGGTGGCTCTGGTCCTCAGAATGGCAGAATTCCAAAATATCCTTTCCTAGAAGATCCTGGATAAAGAGACAGGCTTTAAGAACCCCCAGTGCCACTTCCCTTTAGGGACGTGCCTGTCAAGCAGCAGTGTTCTGATGTCCCCTTCACCCCACATCCCTCCGCTCCCTCCATCACCAGGGGGAGGTGGCTGCGGAGGGTCCCCTGGGGTGGCCGCAGCGCTGGCCTCTGCACCCCACGTACGCTCCTCTGGTGTGCTCCATCCCAATTTCTGATTTCACCAGGGCGCTGCATCAGCAGCCCTGGAGGGCAATTTTATTTTTGTTTGCCTTTGCAGAGGCAAACTGTAGTAAATATATCTTTTTAAAAAAGATTTTATTTATTTATTCATGAAAGAGAGAGAGAGAGAGAGAGAGAGAGAGAGGCAGAGGGGGAAGCAGGCTCCATGCAGGGAGCCCGACGTGTGACTCGATCCCGGGTCTCCAGGATCATGCCCTGGGCTGAAGGCAGCGCTAAACCACTAAGCAACCCGGCCTGCCCTGTAGTAAAGATATTTTAATAAACATAAAAAGCAAGCAAGTGATAGACAGATGTGCTGCCCATGAAAACCAGAACTGTTTAAATGTGGAGACGGGAGCTCTCTCATGGCCAGATAAAAGCTGGTATCGACAAATAACTGCTGGACAGAAGCTTCGCACTGTCTACCTTCACCTGTTTTTTGTTTGTTTGTTTGTTTGTTTTGTTTTTTGTTGTTGTTGTTTTTTTCCAAAGGACCTAGCACAAGCCCAAGACAAGAACCAACCAAGATAAGATCAACCGTCAAAGGCATCTCCACACATGTGACAGGAAAGTGGTCCAGTTGGACGTGCTCTGGGCGGCAAAGGACTGAAACGAGTTCATTGACCAGAACCCACATCAGCAATGATTCAGCGGAGGCTGACCCGGACAGTGGGAAGGAGGTCTTGTCTGTGTGCCAAGAAGCATCCAGACGCTCATGGAAGGTGCTGGTGGGTCAACAGATCTGGAAATACTCTGCCATCACAGTTATGGTGACTTGGGAAACTGTTAACTTCCCCCCTCACTTCTACCAAGAATCTCAAGTTCACATGAATCTAGAGATGTAGAACTATGCGAATGGTTCAATTCCAATGCTTTCTAGGTCTTTTTTTTTTTTTTAAGTTTATTTAATTAAGTAATCTCTACTCCCAACACGGGTCCCGAATATCCACCCTGAGATCAAGAGCCCTGTGCTCTTCTGACGAGCCAGCTGCATGCCCCAGACCGCTTCTAGTTCTAAAATAACATGTGTGCTTGGAGTACCCACATCAAAATATCCCAAATTTTGTTTCTCAAAACAGGGATCTTTTTCTTCCTTCCTTTTTTTTTTTTTTTTTATTCATGAGAGACACAGAGAGAGGCAGAGACATAGGCAAGAGAGAAGCAGGCTCCCTGCAGGGAGTCTGATACAGGACTCGATCCCAGGATCCCAGGATCATACTCTGAGCCAAAAGCAGATGCTCAACCGCTGAGCCACCCAGGTGTCCCTCTTTCTTTCCTTTTTAAAATGTTTTTTATTTTGGAAGAAATTTAAATCTACAGAAAAGTTGAAAGGATCGTGTGATAAATACCTGAATATCCTTTACCTAGACTGTCACATGCATGCTTTTTTTCATGTGTATATAAATATAAATATATATAAATGAAAAACATCAAAGTATATATAAATAGAATATCTTTCATACCCACAAACACACTGAAAAAGCTCTTATTGAATCATTTGCAAGTAGCCGACAGTATGGCACCTGTCCCTGAAGTGTGTATCTCAAAAATGTGACATCCTACAAAATCTAAGAGTCCATATTACACCTAAAAAAATTATATGATAAATAGTTATTTGATAAAATTACCCAATATTCCATAATATTAACATTCCCTCAATTATCGCCCAAATGTCTTTTCTGGCTACACATCTTCGGGGGACCGAGGACCCCCGATGGCTCTCACATTGCATGCTGTGATTTTTCTCTTTGGGTTATCTTCATCTAGAATAATTTCTCCTGCCTTCTTGTGTTTCTCATGATGCTGACTTTTTTTAAAAAAAAGGTCTAGAATAAAGACCTGAAAATACACCCCCTATAAACGCAGGTGCTAAATACATTTGAAAAACAAGGGATTCAGCAAAATTACGCAAACATCTGTCCTCAAGACTTTTCAGACTCTTTCATGTTCACATTGTTTCTTAGCCCAAGAAGGAGAGGCTGTGTTTGGTGTTCATCTAAGTTAATGGATCTGAGAGCCCTGTCCTCCTAGCCCCATCCTTCATGCTGCTTTGTGAACAATCAGGATGGTTAGGGCAAAAACTGAAGAGTTAATTTTAAGCAGTGCAGCCACCTGCAACATCTTCCTTGCTTTGGAAGGACATTCCTCCCTCCAGGCAGGAATCTGGATTTTTATGCTGCGTTCCCTATGCCGTCATTCAGCTGTATCTTGAACAGATGAGAGAGATCAGCACATTCTAAGTGAAGTTAAACCTCTAGCCAAGTGCCAAGAGCTCAGAGCCACCCACCTGCGGTTGGTAGCCGATCACGCTGATGCATCTCGGGTCTACGAATGTGATGATCCCATCTGAGTTGTGCCGAGATAAGAACTCCGTGGGCACTGACATCCCGCTCATGTCCATGCACACAGGAGAGCTGGTCACCTGGAAGGGGGGCATCCACACTGAGGTGGTTCTGGCAGAGACAGAGGTGGGGACGGTAGGAGAGACGGACACGGGAGGAATCCACGTGGAGTCAGTTTTCCAGATCCTTCTGAGTCATTCTTGCACCCAGCCTAAAACTTTCCGAGCGTCCTGGACGCACCTTCTACTAACTAGCACTGGGGGCCCTTACACTTCTGAGCCTTGATGTCCTCTGAGTCAACAGGAATAACGAGTCCTGTAATCTCTCAAGGTCGGGTGAGGTTCAAAGAGATGCTGCATGCCGACCCCGGCACGATGCCTGGCACGTAGTTGGGTGCTCAGAGACATCAGAACCCACCTTCCCCTTACTAAGGATGGTCAGAATATTTGGGAAGTACACACTTGGGGAGCGAATGTACCCCATTGTTCTTTCTTCACCCACCTGTAAGGAACAAGCAGTGTTCATCACAGGTGAATGAAACTACTCACTCATTTGTCTGAAGGCGTCAGAACCTAGGAACCAGGAGTGTGATAGGCTACCATCCTCTGAGATGTATTTACTGCATCCCCTGTCAACAGCAGGGGAAGGCTGGTGGTGCCCCAGGGGGAATGAGGGGTCCAGCTGCCTGAATGCCTACTGTGTGCGCTGGATGCTGAGCCCATGGGCTCTACAGACGCTATGTAGTACATGCAACTGTCACAAGATTAAAGACACATTCCCCATGTGGCTTCTTAGGGCTTTGCGGGGAGGGGCATGCGCTCAACCAAGAGAACAGACTCTAAGGAAGGACAATAGACTTGTGAGCCCAACACCAGGAGTGTAGGGAAGAGAGAATGATCCTGACTATGAGGACAGAGGAGTCCCTTCAGCTGGATGTTGGAGGAGGCCAAAATAGAGGAAAAAGGAGAAATTTCGGGAGGAAGAAAGAGGAGCAGGAAACACCAGGCCTCAGAAACAGCCTGTGGGGCCCAGAGAGGTTGGAAAGCACTTGCGGGGTCTGCGGAAACAGTGAGGAGGGCTTTGAGAATCAAGCATCAGGGGACAGGAGGGAGGAGGCTGGAGGAAGAGTTGGTGCTTCACCCTGAGGACCCAGGGGAAGCATTTCAGCCAGTCTGGCAGCTGCCATGGAAGCAGAAGCCGATGCTGCTGTGGCTGGCACTCGAGTGGGGGTGGACCGAGTGGGGGCACCCCGCTGCTCAGTATGCCTCCCTGTGCTCTCCCAGATCCAGCTTCACCCCTGTCCAGAGAGGGACCCAAAGCCCCGAGAACGCTGGGCACACAGAGGTCAGAAGAGGCAAACCCGTGTGCTTGTGCTCTCTGGCACAGCAAGCCCCCGTCTGAATGTGCAAAGGGCCATACCCTTCCCCTCACCTGGAGTCTTCCAATCGCCACAAGGCAGTACTTACTGCCTTGCCCCACATCCGCATCCTCCTCAGGGATGGTCATTCCTGAAAAGAGAAAAGTCAATGTCATCAACAACGAACCCAAGACAGGTGGCAGAGGGGCACAAGCACCCAAGATTTTATGCAACCCAAAATACAGGTCCGTGTGGACCGCTCAGGGTCTGGGAAGGGAGCCAGTGCATTAACCAGCACCCACTCCCACCCAGCTCCTCTTGAGCTGCCTGACATCTTTGGTAATTTCAGGGGGCGGTGTCATCTGCATCTGTGCACGACGCAGAGGAGGTTAAGGGAGATGAAATGATGAAATGCAAATTATTCATTTATTTACTTGCAAAATGTGGCCAAAACATTTAGCTAGAAAGGAAATCTCAGTAAGAAGTGTAAGTGGGTGTTTCTGGTTCCATAAATATTTCATTTACAAGGGTGATAAAAGAGATACAAGTGAAGGTTATTGAGCATTGAAAACCAGTGCCCTAGGATCCCTGGGTGGCGCAGTGGTTTGGCGCCTGCCTTTGGCCCAGGGCGTGATCCTGGAGACCCGGGATTGAATTCCACGTCGGGCTCCCGGTGCATGGAGCCTGCTTCTCCCTCTGCCTATGTCTCTGCCTCTCTCTCTCTCTCTCTGTGTGACTATCATAAATAAATAAAAATTAAAAAAAAAAAAACAGTACCCTTTGGGGCACCTGGCTGGCTCAGTCGGTGGAGCATGTGACTCTTTTTTTTTTTTTAAGATTTTATTTATTTATTTATGAGAGACACACACAGAGAGAGAGAGGCAGAGACACAGGCAGAGGGAGAAGCAGGCTCTATGCAGGGAGCCCGACGTGGGACTCAATCCCAGGTCTCCAGGATCAGGCCCTGGGCTGAAGGCAGAGCTAAACCACTGAGCCACCCGGGCTGCCTGCATGTAATTCTTTATCTTGGAGTTGTGAGTTCCAGGCCCACGTTGGAAAATTACTTAAAAATAAAATCCGAAAAAGAAAAAGAAAGAAAAAGAAAAAGAAGAAGAAAAAAAAAAAGAAAAGAAAACCAATGCTCTGGGTAGGCAGGATTTGGTTAAAATAGTCCTCAGGGTTCTTTGGTCAAGGAAGAGTCTTCTGCTCTGTGCAGGAGCCTGACATAGGGTTGCCCATGGTGCAAGCTTCTTGAGTGGCCGAGGTTGATCCCTGACAAGCCACCACCAGGATCTAACTGCAGGTGAACCTGCGGGAGGAGGGTGTAGAGGTGTGCAGGGAGGCAGGGGCAAATGCTGGCATCAGCAGGAGGAAAGACTCACTATCATGCTCTATTCTGATGCAGCATCTCTGGCAAGGTGGTACTGAGCCATCTTCAGGTTACCGTCCTGATACTTGGATTTTCTCTATATTTTCCAAGGGTTACTTGCACAATACTCTCAAGTAACATGTGATCTTTAAAAATGGCTTTGACTTAGTACCCAACAACAAAAAGACAAATATTCCCAAGTAAAAATGAGCAAAGGTCCGAATGTTACCCCAAAGAAGACACATAAATGACTAATAAGCACATGGAAAGATACTCAACATCATGAATCATTGGGAAATGCAAATCAAAACCACACTGAGATACCACTTCACACCTATTAAGATGACTAATAAAAAAAAATGCAATAACAAGTGTTGGTAAAGACATGGAGAAACTGGAGCCTCGTATACCACTGGCAGGAATGTAAAATGGTGCCAGCACTTTGGAAAACAGTCTGGTAGTTGTGTCATGAGGTTAACCACTGGGCCACCATATGACCCAGCCGTTCCACTCCTAGGTGGATGTCCAAGAGAAATAAAAAAAATCTGCCCACACAAAAACATACGCATGAACGTTCATAGTAGCGCTATTCACAACAGCCCCCCAAAGTGGAAACAACCCTAATATCTATTCACTGATGAGCGGATACACAAAATGGGGCAAATCTATACAATGGACTATTACTCAGCCACAAACACGAAGTGCTGATGCACGCTACAGCCCAGATAAATCTCAACAACATGGGACTGAATGAAAGAAGCCAGACACAGGAGATCACACAGTACGTGAGTCCATGGGAAATGTCCAGACCAGGCATGTCCATGGATACAGAGAGTGGATGCCTAGAGTGTGGGGGGGGGGGGGGAGGAGAGAGGGAAGGGGGCTAGCTGTTACCACGCATGTAATTTCTTTTTGCCGGTCATAAAAAAAAAATACCCTAATTTTAATTGTGACAGTTGAAAACTGTCATGCAACACATGCAAAACACATGCAACACATGAATGTACCAAAATCCAGATAACTACATGCTTGAAATGGGTGATGCAGGCACGTAAAGAACCCTGGTCCTTTAAGGAAGTTTGGGTTTACTGAAGATTTTAGGATATGTGCATTATATCTCAACAAAGCCGGTCTAAAAAAAAAGGATTCTGAAAAAAATAAAGAGGTGGGACTGAGGGAAGTAAGGAGCCATCCAAAAGCCCCATGGAAAAAAAAAAAATCAAAGGTGACATTTTGATATACTTTTGTCCAGTCTTTGTTTTTTTTTAATAAATTAATTTTTTATTGGTGTTCAATTTACCAACATACAGAATAACACGCAGTGCTCATCCCGTCAAGTGTCCCCCTCAGTGCCCATCACCCATTCACCCCCACCCTCCATCCTCCTCCCCTTCCACCACCCCTAGTTCGTTTCCCAGAGTTATTGTCCAGTCTTTGTGGAGCAAGTTTAGGAACTAAATAAAAGATAAACATTAAAGTTAACCTTAATGATGTCAATTCTCTTTATGCCCTTTATTGTGTGTATATGTGTATAATAAGATGTCTTTCCTTTCTTACATTGTTTTGTATCCTGCTTTGGAAACTTTAGAACTTATTGGGAAAGCCTTTCAATGTGTTAAAACATCTGTTTTTCATTTTTCCTTTGAATGGACGGACCATGGTTCGTCCGACCCCATCTCTACGGTTCTTCATGGTGTGGGATCGCAGCTTCCTGCTCACCCAAGTAAAGCAGCCATGCACACCCTTCCAGACAAAGCCTTTTAGTGCAACGAGGACATCTTGAGGATAAAAATCCCTAGAAGTGAAATTGGTGGCTTAAAGAACATAAATGGTACTTTACTGTTGGTTATATTTGCTTTGCTTTTATTTTGTTAGAATATATATTTATTTTCTGTCTTTCATGGACAGCCTGCACAGGCTTTTGCTGTACGAAGATCTGTTTGGGTTTTTTTCCTCACAGATTCTGAAACTGTCTTTACATATTAAGAACATACAGGTCCAGGGACGCCTGAGTGGCTCAGCGGTTGAGCGCCTGCCTTTGGCCCAGGGCGTGATCTCGGATTCCTGGGTTCTAGTCCCATATCGGCCTCCCTGCATGGAGCCTGCTTCTCCCTCTGCCTGTCTCTGCCTCTCTGTGTCTCTCATTAATAAATAAATAAAATCTTAAAAAAGAAAAAGAATATACAGATCCCATACAAGTTCCTTTTTAAGTGTGTTTTCTATATTTTGTCTATTTGTTTTTATATAGAATATTATTAAAGTACAATTAAACCTGTCAGTTTTTACTCTGCAGTTTTTGCCTTTGGGGCTCATTCTATGAAATGATCTCTACCCTACGGTTATGGAAAACATTCACCCATGTTTTCATAGAGTACTTTGAAAGCCTCATATTTATCTTTAATAAATCTGAAATTTATTTTTGATATGTTTGACTTCATGTTTTCCAAAGGATTAGTCAGTTGTCCTCAAACTATGTACTGACTAATTTTTTCCTTTCCCCACTAACTGAAAACGCTTCCTTCATCACAAAGCACATTTCTATTTTTTTAAAAAGATTTTATTTATTCATGAGAGACAGAGAGAGAGAGAGAGAGAGAGAGAGAGGCAGAGACACAGGCAGAGGGAGAAGCAGGCTCCTTGTGGGGAGCTCGATGTGCGATTTGATCTCGGGATCCCGGGATCATGCCCTGAGCCAAAGGCAGGCGCTCAACCGCTGAGCCACCCAGGCGCCCCACACAGCACATTTCTAAAGAGACTTGGGTCTCTTTTAGGTCTTTTTGTTCAATAGTTTGATTTTTAAGTTCAATATATCACATTTTAATTATTCAGGCTTTAACATACATATTTCCATGTCTGGTATGGCAATTACTTCTTAGTACTTTGTTTATCAAGATTTTGTTGGCTATTTTTGTATTTATTGGCCCATATGAATTTCAGAATTAATTTTCACTTAAAAGAAATCTCATTGGGACAATTATTGAAATTGTATCAGATCTATACACTGGTTTGGAACAAACCAAAATCTTTATAATACTAAGCCTTTGCATCAAGACTATGTGTGATGCTCTAGGTAGCTGGATCATTTGTGTCCCTCCATATTATTTTGTAGTTTAAGCCTATATATCTCATGTTAATGTTTTTAGCATATACGATGCAATGCTGTTATCTTCATAAATGGGTATTTCTTTTTTAAAAATTAGAATTAGACCTGTCTGATGTTTTCTCTCACAAGTCTTCATGAAGAACTACTCACCACTAGGGCAATACTTTTGTTTTCAAATTTAATTTTTTTCATTTTTAGGGGCAGCCCCTGTGGCGCAGCGGTTTAGCACCACCTGCAGCCCAGGGTGTGATTCTGGAGACCTGGGATCGAGTCTCATGTCAGGCTCCCTGCATAGAGCCTGCTTCTCCCTCTGCCTGTGACTCTGCCTCTCTCTCTCTGAATAAATAAAAAATAAAATCTTTTAAAAAATTAAATTTTTTTCATTTTTATTTTCACTAATTCCATCTTCTTAGTTTGCTTATAGTATTTTGTCACTATTTTTCTGGTTTATAGGTCAAATAAATTCTACTTTCATAAATTAAATTCCCAATTTGTAAGTTAAATTCCTAGTTTTTCTGCATTTAATAATGAAAGTTTTTCAAGCCACAGCTTTCTTTCAAACACTGGCCACGTGCCCTAAGTCTCTAGATGGAGTGGGGTCACAGTTGCTACATACAAAATAGTTTGTAATTAGGGTTTCATTTGACTTTCATCCTTCACCAAAAGTTACTCAGGATGAGTTCCTTTATACCAGTAGTTGATTTGCCCTTTTATAAGGACACCAGTTGTACTGGATTAGGAACCCATCATATTCAGTGTGACCTCATTTCAACTTAACTAGTTACATCTGCAAGGACTCTATATCCAAATAGGTCAAATTCTGAAATACTCGGGCTTAGGACTTCAACACATGAATTTGGGGAGGACACAAGTCAACCTATAATGCCTTCTATGAATATTGTGTGTCTACTCCTCCCCTTCCTAGTAGGTTAGCCATGACATGGACACAGCACATGAACCAAGAGAACACTGTCCTGTATCCATGACAAGCATCACTAATTGAGCATGGGCTTCTTTCCCACTAATTACAGAAGCAGATCCAAAACAGCTAGTCAGAGTGGGCCATAAAATAAAACCTATTTGCCATTTCTGTTTTCTTAGTGTTTTATGACAAAGTTGCATAAATTCTTTCAATAATAATGATTACATAAAAACTTTAGTGATACTGGTCAATCTGGGTACTTCCTGGTACTGCAGGGTGTCTGAGTGGGAGATGCAAAGAGAGATGTAGGTACCAAACACTCCCTAGCTCCCTACGATGCTCTGAGCTCTGTTTAAATATTAAATAGTTTAAATATTACAAAAATGCAGAGAAAACAGATACAAGAAAGCTATAATAGGTACAACATGACACGAACAAAGTGGCTAGGAAGTCAGCAGAATCCTGGTGAAGGCTCTATGGACAAGGATTCATGAGAACTGGGTGTGTGTGTTTGGTGGGACTGGGAAGCCCTGGGAACAGATGGCTCTGGGATGGCACTCGGGGAAGGAGGTACAGCATGGTACCTCGGTGAGTCTGGCACAGTTACATGTGACATCCAGGCTCTGAGCACCCATGCCATCAGGATGTCTCTCATGTAAGGCAAAAGCTTATGAAAGTACCTCATCCATCTGGAAAGTACCCATTGTCATCTCAGCAATCAGAACAAGGTTTCTATGTTTTCCTCATAGATGTCCCAAAGGCCACTCACTACAGCCCATGTACTCTGCTCTCAAAAAAGGCTGCCAGTGCCCAACTCACAGCCTATTTTATTTCCTTTAATGTAGGATACTGGCAAGTTGGGGTGCTTGGTTGTCTAGAGCAGAAGGATGAGAAACAACAGTCTGTGATTGGTTGTGGACAGGATAAAAACAGGCACAAGTGCCAGCCACCAGCAGGTGGATTTGAGGGCAGTGGATCCTATGGAGCATAAAAAGAAATGCACCAAAACAAACCACCAATAAAACAAGTCATAGGGGAGATAGCACTGGGCTGAAAAGCCCTGAAGATATCTTTAAATTGTCCTTTTAATTTCTGTCCAGCTCTGGAACTCTGTCACAAGAACTCTCAATCAGCAGAGAAAGATGAGAGCTCATTCTGTGTCCCTCATTCATTCTACGCAACAAAAAACAATGCAAACAAAATCAGAAGCTAAATGTCAGGCTAGAAGAAAATATTTGCAACATATAAGAAACAGAGGATTAATCTTCATAATGATATAAAGATGTCCTCTAAGTAAATGAGGAAAACACATCACCCAACAGGAAAATGGGCACACAGCATGAACAAGCAACGTGCAGGGAAATACAAAGAGTCAAATATACTCAGGAAAGTCATTCAACTTTGTTAACGAAGAAAACCCAGTTGGAAATATGTCCTTTCCCCCCTATACTATCCGACTGGCAAAAATTACAAAAGAATGGAATCATTCTTGGTAGGAAAGTGGGAAAATAGACACACTCCCATCCTGCCTTGCAGGGTAAATTTGGTGATATCTACGAGAAGGGACCTATGTCATTGCTCTACCAATGCTGAGATGACCCTGCAGAAACACCAGCACTTGTGGGTAGAGAATCACATACAAGGGCATTCTGGGCAGGAGCTCCAACCTGAAAACAACATCAGTGCTCCCGTTTGAGGACTGGCTGATGAAATATTGTGCAGCCACTTTAAAGAATGAAGTAGCACTATATGTACTGACTTGGAAACATATTTCTGATATCCATGATACATTAAAAAACAGCCTATGTAATTAAATATACAACATGAGCTCCAACTGTTTCTCTATATAGAAAAATACCTAGAATAAAAGGCACTGGTGTGTTATCAGCTGGTTCTTGGAGGTGGGTCCTGGGTAGGAAGGGAGACTTATTTTTAGTTCATAATTTAAAAAAATGTTTTAAATGTGTTTGTGGGTGAATTTAACTATAATTTTAGAGATTTTTATAGACCTTTCAAATTTCTTTAATGAAGATGGGCTGGTTTTGTCATAGCCATTAAAAAAAAATAGAGATACCAGGATAAAAGAGCCCAGCACATGATGTTTGGTACTTAAAAGGGTGGGCTTCACACACTTGGGAAGTTTTCTGAGTTGGTTCCTCATTCTCCAGCAACTCCTGGATCCCGAGTGTGGCGTATGTAAATCCAGACATCAGAACTCTACCTCTTGGCCCTCAAACTGACGGAGAGTGTACCTGATGATGCTAGAAGTTTAATTCTAAACCATCTGACAGAACTGCAACACTGCTTTCCAAATTAACTGGTCTTGAATCATGAACATTAACATGCATCTTCTTTTGCCTAAAAGGAAAGTTGTAAAGGGTATCTTCTGCTTTTACCTGGACTTAAGAAGATACAGCTTTGTTTCCAATAAGTCATAGTCTGTAAACAGAGCGCTGGCCAGCAAGGAGCCAGTGAGGGGCTAGCCAGAGTGACACCAGGGCCGCATAGAGGTGCAGAGGGGACATCGGGAGTGAGGACAGCCCCTCCCTCGGCTTCCCTTCACTCTGCCATCCATAAAGGGAGGAGGGGGCTGTGGGCCTCATCTACTATGAGACTGAGGCCCTGTCACCTTCCCTGGTGGAGATGGGGGTTTCACTGGAAAGCAGCATGGCTTCAGGGTGATTTTCAGCTTCAGTCATACAGAGTTCACGGATACAATGACACACCCCGCTGGGGGCTTCTAGACTCTGCAACCACCACCCTTCTCCCAGTGGAGAGGGCGGGGCCACGTCCTGCTGTCCACCTGCTGGCCCTCCCGCCTATGCCCGTGGCTACTGGGGGCTGTGCTTGCTGCTCCCTCCCTGCCAGCCCTGGGCACGCTGGGCGCTGGCTGGCACCCACAGTCCCTCTGCACTGCAGGTCTCTGCTAGCACACCACTCATCACGGCCTGCCCCTCAGCCGCCCCGTGCCGACCATGCCATGACCCCTCACCACCCGGTGCCTCGCCACTTTTGCCTCCGTGTTCCTCTCTGTGAACATTAGGCCCACTTGCTCCTGCTCGCTTTTCTCCAACTAAATGGCTCCCAAATGAGCTCCTTCTACTCAGCCCTTGGAAACTGTATTCTTGGCAACCCAAGCTTGTGGCCATCTGCCTCTTACAGGCTGTGACCTGGCTGTGTCTGTGCCTTCCTCAGGGGGACCACCACCCCAGCAGGGGCTACTCCTTCCTCCAGTGGCACTGGTTGTGGACCCCGGTCCCTGGCCCAGGGCTGCCTCCACACACCTGTCCTGTTGCTGTGCTCTGCAGCGTTGGACTAGCATCTCCTTCTCCCCAGTCCTGTCTTACTTCCCCACGCTGTGGTCCACCCTGTTGCCACTTCCATTCACCCTGCCATAGTGCAGCCGTCACCCAATTTCAAGTCCCCTCTCTAAAGAACCTCAGAAGGTTCCCCGTTGGTCACCAATTTCAGAGCCACTTATTCCATCTGTGAAAGCACATCCCAAAATCTATTTTGGGGAGCAGCTCATCCAAGGAAGAATCCTGGTGAATGATATGAAGGGTAAATACTTTTTATAGAAGAATATGATAATTTTCTGCTACAGATTGGCTGAGCTCACCTGCCAGTATCTCCTTACCCCATTCTGGGGACTTTTCAGAAAGTGGAGCAAAAGGAGGCCTGTGTGTCCTTCAGAGCATGTATCTCAGAGCACAGCAGCTGAGCTCTGTGGGTACCCCCCTCCAATACAGGGAGACACAAACTGTCTTCACATTTGAAATGGTGGTGACGAGGTTTTCTCTGGATGTCAGGAACGCAGGCTATAGCTCTGGAGGCCTCCCAGTGCGTGCTCCAAGTGGCCATACTGGTTCCAGGAAAGAACACTGTAAAGGGAAAGTGGTCATGGTGGCTGACACCAACAGGAGCAGAAGACAAGTCTTTGGTTGGTTTGATTGTTTATTTTTAAAGGAAGCTCCATGCCCATCATGGGGCTTGAACTCATGACCCTGAGATCAGGAGGCAAGTTCTTAGAAACAGAGTGTCTCAATGGTGATTAAGGGTCCCCGTGCTGGAGTGACCAGAGTCTGGATTCAGGAATCCTGACTCTTACCATGTACTGACAGCAGAACCTCCAGCCTCTCTGTAGTTCAGGAAATGGGACTCATAAGAGCCATGATCTGTGAAATGGGAACAGCAGTGAGCACTGGGCGAGCACAGTGCCCGGCATGCAGAACTCAATACAACCAGTCCTTGCTTTCCCTGAGACCCTGATCCAAAGACGTGGCCTTAGCACTCACCCAAAGACAGGGCCTGTTGCAGTGGCCTAGCTCCGATTGGCAGTAGGTTTCCTCTGTGGGGTCTGGGCTGTGGTTAAGGGCAGGGGACAGATGATGGGGTCAGCAGAGACACACAGCCTTGTGGGGCTTTCGGTGCTCTCTCTGCCACAGAGGAGGGGCTGGCCTGAGGTGATGCTCTCCTTGGCTCTGACATTCTGTGGATCCAAATGCCAGCATGGAGCTCAGCCACATGGTCTGTCAAATTTGACATATTCTGTGTGCTCCTCCTCAGTGCCACTGAGTATCTAGGGCCACCTTGGGTATCCAGCAGTGTAAGAGACCCGGCTCCTTCCTCAAGGAGCTCACTGACTGGCAGGGGCATGGAGAGCCAGGTCACCACGATTCCATGTGGTTTGTTTTAGGATAGGGAGATGAGCACAGGGCTGAGAGGTGGCCATGCAGCCCAGGAGGGACGCCAGGGCTGGGAGGAACAGTGTCAGGAGGGAACTCTTTCTGGCAGGAGCCACAACATTTATCAAAGTGAACCAGGATAATTCCAGCCATTTTAACAGATTTGAGTCATTCCCTGATTGGTTTCATAAACTTACTTTGCACCCCGTTCAGTTACTTTTCCTTTGGAAACACGCTTCGCTAGCGCCAGGTCAAAATGGATTCTGAGTCATATAGCAATACACAAATGAAATGTAACTGGAAACCATTATTTGGGATGAAACGTCACATTGGCCAGAAATGTGTGTTCATTTCTCACCCGGGGTTGCGCTAACCGTGTGTAGAGACACTCATGGAAAGTTGGCCTGTTTTTTAGCAATGCTGGGTGGAGTTTGTCCAGGGACTTGTATCTTCACATGTGAATTAAGACATATTTTTGCATTCTGCCAAAGGCAGGGAAGAAAACAACCTCCTTCTGCTGCAACCACTTTGGGCCACTTGTTCACAGCATGCTTCCAGGATATTCTCTGAGGAATACTCATAAGTTTTAGGCAAAAAAATAAAAAAAATAAAAAATAAATAAATTTCTCTGGCCAAATACATTTGGGAAGCATAGTTTAAACAAAGATAAAGAAGTTTCATCACTTAGACCTTCTTGGAGAATTCAGAATGCTTCTCTAGGAGAGGAAAACAGGACACGAAGTTTCCCACATTATTGACCACAGAATTTTTGTTTCATGGATGCGTCTCTGGGGAGGTGTGAGCTCTGAAGATATTTTGGGAAATGCTGACCTGTAGGTATGTTGCATTTCAGCATTCCTGCTGGTGACTCTGAAGAAATGAATCCCCCACTTTGCAAAGCAGAACTCTGAAGCTCAGAAGAGGAAACCAAGACCATCTGAGAAACAACCTGAATGTCCAGAATTACTGCAAAAACAACCAGAGACTGAGACAACAGCAAGTCTGCATCAGTACCAGAAATCAGGAGTCAGCCGTAAGCAGACTAGCAAGGTGAGATCTGGGGGTATCTGGTTTGGACAAGATGGGATGGAGGAAAGAGCTGACCAAGACATGAGCTCCTATACCTGATGCTACATGGGGAAGAACCTCCAGTAAGGCCAATCTATGAACTTCTAGCTGTAGTGGCTTGAGATTAGTGAGAAATGGGGGCAAATCATGAGGGCGAGCCAGGCCAGGAGGCCTACGCCTCCCAGAAGTAGCATAGTGGCCAAATGCCACTGCATCCTATCAAGGCCATTTGTGACTTCATCTCCTGCCCCCACCTCTATCCTTGGGTACAGACAAACAACTCTTACCACTGTGTTACTCAGGTAACAACAAAGGTAAGCATTCCTCTCCTGACCTCGGCAGGGCATGACAGATAGCACCAGAACCCACATGGTCAGCAATGGGACCATCCAAAACCTCAACAATGCACAAGCACATGGTGGCCTCTCGAGGGCAAGCCCTGTGGAAAGAATCACAAGCATGAGAGAAAGAGGAGGCTGACTGGAGGCATCATAGCAGGTGCTCCCACTAAAGAAAAAGAGTTTCTTTATTAAAAAAAAAAAGGGAGAGGAAAAACCCCTAAACTCAACAACCCGGCATGACACAAGAGGACATCATATTTACAAAAAAGACACAAGGCACAGTTTTAATTTAGCAAGTGTTGAGTTCACATGAAACATACCATTGTGGAGTTAAAAAAAAAATTAAATGGAAATCATACAGCGAGGATCCAGACTGAGAAACACCCCAAAGAATTTGGGAGAAAAGGATAAAGAAACCTATGTAAGGGGCAGGGAGAGTGGACGCGGGAAATTGATATGGCTGCAGGTGTGAGTGAAGGAGGCTGAGCAGCGGCAAGCTGGAAAAATCCAAATGAGCTTCCCCATGGAGAAGAAAGACTTGAGTGTGCAAGCCGCAAGGGCCCACCCAACACCAAGTGAGATGAATGAAAACAGACTTGCCCTGGACGCCATCTGAGCGAAAGTCTTGAATTCCAGGGATAAACTCAAAACAACCTATAGCTCTCACGGTGGGAGAAAGGAGAAGCAGGCTGCCCAGGGAAGAAAAACAAAAGCCTGTCTCAGGCCTCTTTGAGGAGGGAGCCCCATGACCCAGGAGCCCCCAGGGCAGCCACGGGGGAGCCACAGGGAGGATCGCCCAGACAGTCAAGGAATTGTGGATGGCGCACCCACTCACTCTTCTTGCAAGAGACTACAGGCTCCTCCTGCCACTGAGGGAAGATATAACATCATGGAGGGGACACTGTGTAGAGTAAATGAGGTGAGCAATGCAGCCCATGGGGCCAACCAGGGATGGGTGACCACCTTCTTGCAAGATAGATGATGTCAGACAGTGACCACATACCTGAACTCTCTGTTATGGATCTAAAGCCCCAGGTCATCTCCACTCTTAGCACAGGTGAGGGGAGGCAGTCTTGTGGGACCCATAAGTGCGGGGACCCTGGAATTGTCTTGGGTCCAAGTCCCGTCAGCCATGCATGCAGCCTGCACCTGCCTTTCTGGAATCCCATATCCCCTCTCCTTCTGCAAGCACTGCCCCGATTCGACATCACAATTTCTTCCTGGGTGAGTCTCCTCCAGTCCACCAGCCTTTGGGCCCATCCCTGTTCCTCCCACTTTCCTCCAACATGTAGACTGATCTCTAAAAACCTTCAGTGGCCTTCACTGATGCTCCATGGGATGGAGAGCAGTGTCCAAACTCCCAGCCTGGCCCATGAGGCCCCGATCCCAGGATTGGCCTCCTGCCCACTCAGCCATCATCCTCTGTGGCCACAGCAAAGTGCACACAGCTGCCAGCACAGCACCCCTCCTACCAGGAGAGAGCAGAGCACTGTGGTGAGAGCATCAGGAAGGCCTAGTCTCACAGCCAGGCCAGGAGATGAGCTACTTAATGACACTGTGTGCATCCTCTGGCAGCTCCTCTGTAGGACAGGGTGGTAACAGGCCAATACTTCTTTGGGTTTCTTGCAAAAATGAAATAATGTAATGCAGCACACAGAGGGCTGTTCCTGGAGCCTAGTGTGTGGCAGGCACTCACCAATGGAGCCATGGTCATTACTCAAACCCTGTGCCCTCATCCATGCAGCCCTGTGCTTGCCGAGTATTTTTTCAATTAGGAAATTCCTACATTTTCTTCATGTCTACACTTCTGCACAGGTGTTACTCTCTCCTTGCCTGTGGGGCTTTCAGTGGGGCTGGCTCCAGCGAGGACGACAGAGGAGCCAAGCTCCACACTCGCAGCAGAAGGGCTCTCCCCTCAGCCTGCTTCCCTCTCTGTACTTTGCCGTGACCTGCGCGCCTACCTGTCTCCCCCACTGGAAAGTGAGTTCCCAGGGTAGGACCTGTGGCAGACTAGCTGCCATAGGGTCTCCAGGCTTAGCAAGGTGTCCAGCCCACAGCAGGAGCTGGAAAACCTCCACTGGGGCACCAAAACAGGGGCTTTGCCCTCGCCAGGAAGGAGCATCCAGGAGGCTTTGCCAACTGTTGCTCTGCATCTCGGAGCTTAGGTCCTGGCTTTGCTGTCTAACCCAGCATCAGATCCAGGGCCTGAACAGGAGCCCAATCCCTGATGTGCTCATGTGCCATGGACAGGTCAAGGTGGCCCAGGGTAAAAGGAAGCAGGGATCCTGCCACCACCTTGTGAGTCGGCAGCCTCAGTTCAGACAGGGTGGCTTTGGGAGATTTTCAAATGAAGGCAAACAAAGACACTGTGTTCAACAAGCAAAGTGCAAGAAGTATGGGGCTTTTGTGGGTGAGCTTGTGGGAGGGCTGAGCGGTTTGGTGAAATGACAGCACTGGCGTGGCCCCTACACATCCTGGCCCAAAACTCCAAGTCACCTCCAGCCTCTGGCATGCTGTGGCCCAGGCTTTCTGATGGTCCAGCAGCAAAGTGAAGAAAAGCACCAGCCTCACAGCTGAGAAAGCACGCAGGGGTGCCAGCACCAGGGCCCCCTCCTGAGCACATGGGCCCAGACGGAGTGGTCAGATCCAGTCAGGCTCCCCATCCCCTGGGTGGAACCTCGGCTCTCCTATGCAGACACACTGCCAGTTCTCCAGACATCTCCCCCACAGATCATTAGGTGATGAAGGTAGCCAGAAGACAGTTCCTGAAGGAGAGGCCGGCTGCTGGTTCAAAGCCAGACGTCTGTCTGACGTGCAAGGTAGCAAGGCAACAACAACCAGGGGTGGGCAAGAAATGACATCTTCTCAGTTTCAGAACTTCCTTTTGACTCTGAATATATCTCATGAGATATAAAGTGCACCCCATTACGTGCAACTTCTTCCTCACCCCTGGATTCTGCTGACCACAGTGTATCTGCCCCATCAGACTGAAGCAGCGCAGGATCTGATGAGGGGGCTGTCCCTGGAACCTCGCTTTCTTCCTGCCACACCCCAACACTTCAAACGAAACCCACATAGTGCATGGTGCAGCAAGGCAAACTGGGAAGGCCACCGCATTACAGACGGGGCTCGGAACACGGGATGGCGCCTTAGTGCTCATGTTCCCAGCATGGTCAGCGGGTCCCAGGCAGAGCTCTTGGGGCACGGCCGGCCAGCATATGCCGCACACGGGTCATCTAAGACCCCTTTCTGGCACCCCCTCTGCTCACCTGTAGAGATTTCCAAGGTCGCCAGTGGATATCTTGGCAACATTGGTGCTTAGGACTTCCTCCTTTCCAACCATGTCATCGTTTATAATTAAGGAGCTTGGGGCGTGCAGGGACAGCACTCCTCGAGAACATTCACAAGGCTCCATGCAAGCGGAGGGAGAGTCACTGCTCCAGTGCTCCAGTTCCATGACCTTATCCTAGGGTGAGCGTGCCAATGACCTCACTCTGGCCACCTCATTGAGGCCAGATGACTCTCTCTTCCATCTTAAAAGATTTCTGGGAAAGTAGATTGTATCAACGCCTTTGGAAATTCTGGCAAGAAATTATTTCCCACATCTACCCTCTAGGTCAACTATTCTTCTGTCTCTTCCCTCCTTTCCTTCTCTCCTTTCTTCCTTTCATCCATCAATCCATCTGTCCATCTGTCCAGTCTTCAGGAAACATACTATGCACCAGATCTGAGCTAAGCAGTGGGGTGGGCAAATGAATGCAGCCCACACGTGGTCTTGAGAGATCTCCATGGGACGCACACACAGCATCATATGTGCTAAGAATGTAGTTATCGACCAAGGAACAGCATATTATCAGCCACAGAACAAGGCGGCATAAGCTAAGTATCCTGGGTCAGATGCTTAACTGATTTGAGCCATCCAGGCACCCTCAGACTGATTTCTTTGAAACATCATTTTCTCTGATTACAAAACTCACGTAAAAGCTGGGCAAAGGCAGGTGTGAAGAGAGAAGAAAAAAGTAGCAATACTCTGCTCCTCAGGAATAACAATGGCTAACACTGTATGTACAGTTTAAAAATGTACAGATACATTCTTCACTTCTAACAAAAATAAACTTGGGGTCATGATGTTTACGTTGTGTAGCCTGCTATTCTTTTTCACTTCTTAGCACTTTGCTTCATTCTTTTTTTTAATATGCTGATGCTTTTATTTCTATAGGATAAATTCAAAGTAGTGATGTTGAATAGTCAACAGGTGTGCACATACTAATTGTTAGCACAGAGAGCTATATAGTTTTTTCCAAAAGATTGTAGCAATTCCTGTTCCCATCAGCCCATGCTCTTCCAATCTCCATCAGAATCGGTCTTTTACAATTTATCACTCTTTTACAATTTTTGCATCTCCAGGGGGTGAAAATGGCATCTCATTTCTGCTATCATTTGCATTACTCTTACTGCTAGAGGGTTGAGCACTTTTTTTCTACTTACTGTCCATGTGTATTTTATGAGACATTTATTGAATCTCACTTTGCTTCATGCTTAAGTGTCCTTTGAAAGCACGCCGAGTTTGTGGTCATCCAGTATCGCATCAAATAGATACTCCATGCTATTTTTAACCAATTCTGTCACTGAAATTTAGACTAATTTAGTGATCTCACAATTATTAGGAATGTTTATTTTTAAAAATATTTTATTTATTTATTCAAGAGAGACACACAGAGAGAGGCAGAGACACAGGCGGAGGGAGAAGCAGGCTCCCTTCAGGGAGCTTGATGCAGGACTCAATCCCAGGACCCTGGGATCAAGACCTGAGCCAAAGGCAGACACTCAACCACTGAGCCACTCAGGCGTCCCTATAAATAATGTTTAAATGTGTAACACATACACATCTTTGATTAATTCCCTAAAATAAATTCCTAGAAGTGCAACTCCTGCGTGTTGGGGAACGCACATTTTAAAGCATTTGGTAATATTGCCAAACTAATCCATAGAAGGTCTGTACTGCCTTGTAATATTCCCACTAGCAGTGCATCAAAGTGTCCATTTTTCTGAACCTTACCAACACTGTGTATTTTGTCTTGGCTACTTTCTGCCACTTGATAGGTAAGAGGAGACAGTATCAAATTATTTTAATTTGCAGTTCTAACAGGGAACTAAATGTCTCCCATCTGCTAAGTGTGTATATGTATTTATATTTATACATGTTTTTAATCCCCTGTTCATATCCTTTGCTCATTTCTCCCTACTGAGCTAAAATCTGCCTTTTGGTAACTTTCCTCTTTTGGTCCAAATTGTGCCTTCTGGACCTATCCTAAGTAAGATTAATTCCTCCTTCATATAACACCCCCTCAAATACTTCAAGACAGAAATCATGTCTTGCTTTCTCCAATATAAACACCCCCAGCTCCTTCAATCCTTTCTCACATGGCACAGTTACAAGAGCAGTCACTGAAGACTTCATGCCGCAGTGCTACTGCCCCAATACCCTGTCCACACAAACGCTCATGAGGCCAGACCTCATGTGACTCCAGGAAAGCCTGCTGGGGTCACCTGGGCAGGTGGGTATGATCACCGCCCTGCATCTTGGGCCTCAGACTCCTCTCTTCTGCTCGTCCTCAAGGATCCTCTGAGTTAGACTCATGATGATCATGCATTTCTCATGATATTGTAGGCCTGGAGCCCAAATAAAGCGGTCAGAAGGAGAGTACTTGAGGCCATAAATAGGGTGAGGAATTTGCCTGGTATAAGAAGAATGATTAATGAATTCAGAAAAGGAACACATTAAGAATGAGATGGGCCCTTGGAATGGGGGTCCCAAGAGCTGGATTTGGTGGTACTGACCCACCCTGAGATGAGTGTCCTTCAGGAAGCTCTCCTAACCCAGGCGCCCTCCTTGGTCCCCAGGGCCAGCTGCCTTACCACATTCTCTTGTGATCATCTGTGTACGTGCTGGGGCCCCAGCCACACATCTCTATACTCCCTGAGGGACAGGCCTATGTCTGGCACTGGAGAGTCTAGCTCAGCAACGGGCACACATCACATCATCATAAGCGCTCCGTGAGCTGAGCTGCTGCAGGAAGTCTCTCTCCAGGCTGTCCACACCTTTTCTCGTTTGCCTTTCATCGAACAACCTTCCAATACGAACCTGTTCTCACAAGAACCTCAGAATCTCACAGGTTCCCTGGATAACAGACATGAGTATCCACGTCAGAGACAAGGTAACCCCATGGTATTACTGGATTGCACCTGGTGGAGACTTCAGCTTCTGAGGACTCATCCACATTCACTGGGGCTGAGCAATTCTAGAGCAGGACTGTTTCTACATCTACATTACTGAAGTTCACCCTCTGACCACTGTGAAGCAGTGGTGCTTTATGAGTTCCTGTCTTGAGTGTAGCTGGGGGCCTTCAGACAAGCAGCACCACAATTTTGTGCATTATGGTTTAAGTAGAAAAATATATATATATAAATAAAAAATACATAAATTAAAAAATATACATACACATATGTATATATGTCAAGCTGAATATACGCATATATACAGCCAACGTAAACCCAGCCAGCTCCCACAAACATTAAATTAAACTTCGCAATATGACTTATTTACCTCGGCTACTATTACCTGACATGTCACATCTGGATTTCAACACAGATTTACAAGGAATGCTAAAAGGCAAGAAAACACACAGCCTGGGGAGACAAAGTAAGCCTCATATCCAGACTTAGATATGACACAGACCTTGAAATTACTAGACAGGGAATTTAAAATAACTATAATGAATACGTTAAGAACTCTAATGGGAGAACAGACAATAGCAAAAACAGATGGGTAATGCAAGTAGAGGGACAGAAACACCAGGAGGAAAGCAGAAGGAAATGCTAGAAATAACAAACACTGTCAAAATGAGGACTGCCTTTGATACATTCATCAGTAGACTGGATAGTGCCAAGGAAAGAAGTAGTGAGCCTGAAGACATGTCGATTGAAACCCCCAAAACCAAAATACAAAGAGAAAAAAAGAGTGCAAAAATCCAGAACACAATACCCCCAACTCATAGTACAATTTCAAATGATATAACACATGTGTAATACCAATACCAAAAGGAGAAAAAAGAAAATAGAACCAACGGAATATGTGAAAAACAATGTCCAAGAATTTTTCAAAATGAATGACATCAAACCACAGACACAGGAAGCTCAGACATGACCAAGCAGTATAAATAACCAAAAAGCAAAACAAAATGAAGTACTGAGGTTTTCTGCAGAAACCCAAAGAGAAAGGAAAAAATCTTGAAAGAAGCCAGAAAACTAAAAAAAAAAAGAAAGCCCCACATCATCTGTAAAAACACAAGGATAAGAGTTATCCTCTGATTTCTCATCAGAAACCATGAAAACAAGAAGAGAGAATATTTGTTTATTTATTTATAAATTCATTCACTCACTCAGTCATTCATTCAGTAGGCTCTGCACCCAGCATGGAGCCCAATGTGGGGCTCAAACTCATGACCATGAGATCCAGACCTGAGTCAAGATCAAGAGTCAGACCCTTAACAGACTGAGACAGCCAGGAGTCCCAAGATGAGAGAATATTTAAAGTGTTGGAGGAAAATAAGCACTAACCTAAAATCCTATATTCAGTAAAATTATCCTTCAAGACTGAAGGAGAAATAATGACCTTCTGTGAAAAATAAAAATAGAAAGAATTCATCACCAGCAGAGCTGTCCTGTAAGAAATGTTAAAAGAGGTTCCTCAGGAAGAAGGAAACGATGTGGGTTAGAAACACGTATCTGGGGCAGCCTGGGTGGTTCAGCGGTTTGGCGCCGCCTTCAGCCCAGAGCCTGATCCTGGAGACCTAGGATCGAGTCCCACGTCGGGCTCCCTGCATGGAGCCTGCTTCTCCCTCTGCCTGTGTCTCTGCCTCTCTTTCTCCCTCTCTCTCTCTCTCTGTCTCTCATGAATAAATAGATTTAAAAAAAAAAAAACAAAAACCACGGATCTGCATGAAGGAAAGAGTGTCAGAGAAACAATAAATTAAGGTATGATGAACTTTTTTATTTTTATTACTCTTAATTGAGCTAATGTATTTCTGTTTGTTCCAAGTAATAATAATAACAACAATGTGCAGGTTGATTAGATAAGTGAACTGTAGGGGATCAGAACTCCAGGAGATGGAAGGAGGAGGAAGGAAAGCCGAGTGACAGAGTCCTTGCATTACCCATGAAGTGGTACAATATTACTTGAAAGTAGATTTACATTAGTTGTAAATGTGTATTTCGAACTTAAGGCAAATAATATAGATTTTTTTAAAGATTTTATTTATTTATTTTGGGAGGGAGCAGGGGGAAAGGCAGAGGGAGAGAGAATCTCAAGCAGACTCCTCACTGAGTGCAGAATCCAAAAAGGGATCGATCCCACAACACTGAGATCATGATCTAAGCCAAAATCAAAGTCAGACACTCAGCTGACTGAGTCACCCAGGTTCTCCAATAAAGATATTTCTTTTTTTTTTTAATTTTTTTTAGTAAAGATATTTCTAAGGAAATATAATTGATATGCTAAGTCAAGAGAGAATATGAAATCCCATAAAATGTTCAATGAAAACTAGAGAAGGCAGAGAGGAGGAGAAGAAAAGAAGGAACAAATACAATGAATAGGAAAACATGCCAGGTATTATTCAAACTGTGTCAATAATCACATTAAATGTTAATGGTCTAAATATACCAATTAAAAGGCAAATTGTCAGAGTGGGTAAAAGCACTAGACCAACGATGTGTTGTCTACAAGGAACTCACATGCCACCATCAAGTGTACAATTCAGTGGTTTTTTTGATGGTAGAGTGGTGCAACCATCGCCCCTATCTGATTTCAGAATACCTTGAAAAGAAACACCGTACCCATGACAGTCATTCCCCAGCACCCGGAAACCACAAGTCTACTTTCTGTCTAGAAGGATTTGCCTTGTCTGGATATTGCACAGAAATGAAATCAGGCCACATGCTGCCTGCGTGGCTTCTTCCACTTAGCATGATGTTTTTCAGGCTCCCCAATATGGCAACATGGATCAATCCTTTGCTTCCTTGATTGGCTATATAACATTTTATTGTATGGATACTCTACTTTTTTATCTATCTGTTCATCAGCTGATGCACACATTCAAGTTGCTTCCACTTTATGGCCACAAACTCAGCTATGAACATTTACATGCACGTTTCTTTGCTCTGGGCCCCATTGAGTGCACCCAGGAGTGGGAGTCCTCCATCATATGGCAGCTCTACATCTATCATGGTGAGGACTGAGGACCATCCATCTGGATCCCCCATCAGGGTCAGAAGTACCATGTGAACTACCACCTGGGCTTCACATAGGGCTCCAGGGAACAGACCACAGAAACGGCTGAGGCTCCCACCATCCCTGCACGATTGCTCTTTTCAAAAACCTCCACTTCAAGAAGTAGGATTTTTTCCAATTATGAAGATGGTTACATTCTAACCACGAAGAAAAATAACAATATCTTTCTGCCTCTTTCCATGGGAATAGATCCCTAGCAGGAAAGCAGGGTAAGGGATGAAGAGCATTTGACTCCCTTGGGATGAGTATGTGGCTTCTGCTTACCTGCTGGGGGCCAGGCCTTGATGTATCCCGTGCAGTGCACCACAGCATACTGGGCCTCCCCTTCTTTCACGGGACCAAGACCATTCCTAAACAAAGAGCATGTATGAGATGGCTTCTAGCACCTGACAGGGAGGCAAGGCCACCGATGGCTCCCCTGGGATCTGAGCTACTGGGGTCACACTTACCTTGTGGTTTTGAACACTGCCTTCTTACCACCCTGCTTTCCGTCCTGCTAAGCAGCATCCATCTCCCTTCCCTCCCAGGCCATGCAGCCCTAGTCCCAATGCAGCCCTGATGTGACCCAGATGTGCACACTGCACACCCCTCCCTGTGCTCAGCCCCTCTTCAGAGCCTGCCACCCCGTAGAGCTCAGCGCATTTGGGCTTTCTACCAGTATGGCCCCAAACACATGTCAGAAAAGCCTACTGACCTGAACCTTTTCCTCATGGTGGTGATTCGGTTGAGAGGGAGGTGATCCAAAGGAGCATTTCCACACCTACGATTTGATAAATAATTAGAGTGAGTAGAGACTCTAGCAGGTTTGCTACAGCCAGATAGGTGGGTCTTATCTGACCCTCACACACCAGCCCAGGTGACCCAACAGCCAGGTCCCTTCCAAAGGGCAGGCTCGGCCTTGCACTCCTTGAGCTGTGTTGTCACTGAAGACCAGGCCAGTGTGACCCACTTGGCAGAGCACGGGGCCCAGCCTGGAGGCTAGAGAAACAGGAAGGCTCTAGGGGATTGTGGGCATGCACCATGCTACAGATACACGTCTGTGTCACGGGGTGGCTTTTGGGAAAGCAGCGAGGTGGGTGATGACAGCAGTAGTGTCTCTTCGGGCCTCAGCAGAGACAGCAACTCCAAACACATGGTGCCTGCTGGTAAAAAGGAACATCCTCTTGGCTCTGGCCGCAGGCTTGGGAACCCTCCCTCCCGGAGGGGATAACATGACCCCTATGGGCCCTGATAGCCAAGGGCAGAGTGGGGACAGAGAGGGACAGCCTTTTCGAGCGTCCTTCCCAGGGAACCAGGGGATGCGAGGCATCCCACTGCCTGCTCTGGGGGGACCTTTCCAGCCTCTCTTCTCTGTGGCATCTCAGGCTCTGAACAGGTGCACAGTGGCCAGGAGTCGATTGCTGCTGGGTCCACCCAGTCGTACGTGGGCAACCAGTTCTCAACTCCATGACAGGTGCCACTCTGCATGTCTTCATACTCAACGTGGCCAAGAAAAGAGTCCACCTGTCCTCTGAGACCTGGGGCAGCTGCCAGCGCATGCCTGTCCCCCGGGAGGGTTGACACAGGACCCCACTGCCTGGGCGAGCTGGAGTGGCCCTCGGTGTCTTCCTCACACTAACCCACTTTATTGGGAGGACAAAGTCCTGTGCTCAGTAGATGGCAGCACTGCCACCTCACAGGTGAATCCAGGTAGTGTGGACTTGGTTGTGCAAAAACCCAGTGGGAGCATGCCCCCTAAGGCGCGCCAGGGCAGGGAGGGGGCGGCCTGAGCTGTGTGACAGGGCGGTGCTCACAGCGTGGAGACTGCTGTGGAAGTGGGCACCGGGATGCTCCCAGGGAGAGTGTTCACAGGGCCTGCCTGGGGCCGTAACTCAGAGTTGCCGTGGCTGGCAATGTCCGGGGAATGATGCCGGGCGGGTGTGTGCTCCTGACCTGGCACCAGGCACCCATGGGCTACACCACGTAAACCAATGGGGTTTTGTCTCCAGGTGGACACCAGCACAAGGGAATTGTGCTGCCCCGCGTGCCCATCTGTCCGCATACACTAGTGCTAAGTTGGATGTAGCCTCATGTATTTTGTCACCTGAAGGCCATCTTGTGACCTGAGGCAGGTGGAAGAGGGAGTCCTGTCCCTGTCTCCTGGAAGAAGGGCCAGCTCTGGCTCTGAGGAGAGGACACCCACCCCTGACTCAAACTGCCCGCTGCCCCAGAGCCCAGTGTAAGGGTACAGAGTAGGTCTCCTCTCAACACGGGCAGCCCTTGCAAGTCACAGGGGTGGCAGCAAACGGGGAGGGTGGCCTTGTGGGAGGCTCCCCTGAGCCACCCCGAGACCCTCAAGCAGCTCGGCAGGAAGGGGAAGGAGCTCAGGGACACCATCAAGCTCAGCGTGGGTCCCAAGGACTTTTCAGGAGAGGCACTCAAGGAGGGCTCGGCAGACGCTGTGCGGGGCAGCGGGGAGAGGCTGAGGTGCTGGGGGAGAAGGGGAGGCCCGCCTGGCTCTCCTGCCGGGGGCTCTAGCTCTGGCTGGTCCTGCCTCTGCGTCGGGCACGGCCCAGCCCTCTCATCTGGGACTCATTAGGAGCCTCTGCGGTGATCACGTCTTCCTCCCAGAAATGTCCTGCACCCCCTCGTTCTCTGCCACCTGCCTGCAGCTCCTCCTTGCCTCCCTGCCGCAGGCCTGGCCTGGGGCTCAGACGCCTGGCCTCCCCCCAGAGGCATCTACAGGAGGCTAGCCCTATCTTTCTAATGAAATCTCAGCACTTTTTTTTTTTTTTTTTTTTTAACCGCAGTCACTATTAGCCTATTTCTCACCTGGCTTATTACTACGGATGGCCTCCTCACTTCCACCCTGTTCTTTCTCAGGAGGTTTATTCTCCACACGCATGCAGAGTGAAATTTTTAAATATAATTCGGGACATGTCACTCATGATAAAACTCCAACAGCCTCCCATCTCATTCAGAGTAAAAGTCAAAGGCTAGTAAGTAACCTGACATCCTGACCTTCCTGAGGACCATTCCCTCCTCCCCCACCCATTCACTCTGCTCCTGGGAGAGAGCCTTATTGTTCCTTGAGCATGACAAGACATCCCTACCTCAGGGCCTTTGTGCTTGCTGTTCCGTCTACTTGGTGTTTTTTTTCCGCAGATATTCCCAGATGTCCCCACTCAAAACGTCACTTTATCAATGAGTCCTCCCCTAACCAACCTATAAACTAACACATAAACCAACAACTCCTACTACTTCCTTCTTCTTAAATTTTTTAAAGATTAAAAAAAAATTTATTTGTTCATGAGTGACACACAGAGAAAGGCAGAGACATAGGCAGAGGGAGAAGCAGGCTCCCTGCCAGGAGCCCGATGTGAGACTCGATCCCAGGACCCCGGGATCACGCCCTGAGCTGAAGGCAGATGCTCAACCACTGAGCCAACCAGGTGAGCCCCTAAGTTTTATTTTCCTCAACAGCTACCATCTGGCGTTCCCTGTATCTACTTGGTACTTTTGTCTATGGTGTGTCTCCTGTCCTCAAGTGATGCTCTACACACTCAGGATTTGCTTTATTCAGTGCTAAGCCTGGCACTTTGAAAACCACAGGCACCAGCAGGCCCTCAGTATAAATGTGTTGAGTAGCTGAATGAATGAGAACCATCGCCTCATTTTACAGCCTCCGAAACTGCACACACCAGGCAGACGGGCCTGTCAGGCACCTCCCACCGCCCCCCTCCCTACAGGACCTCGGGATACAGGGAGGTCTCGACTGAAGTCTCAAAATCCTTGTTCCTTCTTCTTCAGGGATAGAACCTTCTCTACCCCTGAGCACAGTCATTTGGCATATCCTCAGCAGCCACGTGCTAACCACACTCCACTGCAGGTCACGGGAGGCCCAGGAAGAAAAACCCAAAGCCCCTATCCTCGGGCAGCCAGCACCTGCTCACAGAGCCATGACACACCCGGAACAACAATCAACAATACTGGAATTAAACACCGATTCTGATGTACGATTTGGTGCAGGAGACACAAGAGAAGGTATGAAATCCACAGATCTTATGTGAAACATACTGAGAAATACGGAGCCTGGACAGGATTGAAGAATTGGTAGAAAGTTGGGACCTAGAGGGTAGGGGAGCCTCCCCAGGAGTGAGCAGAGACTGGCAGGACATCAGACAGGGTAGGAGGGGAGCGAGCAGGATGAGGGCCCTCCCAGACAGACCACAGAGAGCGCCAGCTCCCAAGCTGTGGCCAGGATCTGATGGGTGGCATTGGCAGGATCTGGGAAGGCACCTGCTGGTGGAACAGAAGGAGTGGACCACCCCGAGCCACAGCTCCCCGTCAGCCACAAACCTCATCCTGCAGATGAAGGACCTCCTCGAGCCCATGCACATCCTCATGGAAGACTGCTGACCCTCCTTCTTCACCGTCCCCGTCTTCAGGTCCAGGATCCGGCCTAGGAGAGAGAGGGACACATGTATAAGCCTCTGCCTTCGATGGGGGCATGGGAGTGTGAGGGGAGAGCCTTCTTCAAATGCTCTGCAAATGAGGACAAACAGGGCTGCTCAGATTGTTTCCCAGATCCCCAGCATTCTCTGTCCAGAAACATGTACAGTCACAAAACCCACACAATCCTAAATGCCTCGTCTTCTTCAGAGGCCCGTCTCTACCTGCTGTCCCTGCTCTGTCGGATGCCACCATCTGAAGTCATTCTAACTTGGATTCTTTCTCCCCATCATTTCACGGAGACAGCATTCTCCAAAGTCACCAGCAACTTCCTTGCTGCAAATCCCAACCCCCATTCCCCTGGTCTCCACTCCTCCTTCCTCCTTTCATCCCCCAGAGACCCCAGCTGGGCCATTGGCTGTCCTGCCACCATGCACCCCTAACCAACTTTGCCCACCCTGGTGATGACCACCTCTGGACATTAATCATCCTGTGCCTATGGCTCCAGCACTGGCCCTTCCACCCCCTCGAGCACCAGCCCCTCCACCCTCTCTAGCACTAACCCCTCTATCCCCTCCAGCACTAGCCCCCTCTATCCCCACCAGCACCTGTCCCTCCACCCCTTTCAGCACTGGCCCCTCCACCCCCTCCAGCACCTGTGCCTCCATCCCCTCCAGCACTAGGCCCTCTATCCCTTCCAGCACCTGTCCCTCCATCCCCTCCAGCAATGACCCCCTCCGTCCCCTCTAGCACTGGACCCTCCATCCCCTCCATCCCTGTCCAAGACCACCAGTACAAGTACCACCACTCCTCCCCGACATCAGCAAATGTGCCATCAATGTGGAAATGAAGGTCAGAATTCCAGATGCCACATGGGAGTCCCTCCCTCCTGTCATCCCTGCATCCCCACCTGTGTCTCCACCTCCTCTGCTCACCTGCCATCCTTCCACTGAGACTCACTGGCTCCCAGTGTTCCCTCTGTCCCTGTACCTCCCTTATGGCCGCCGGCTGTGTAGACAGCACATGTCTGGCGGCCCACCTGGGCTGGAAAGGCAGCACTTCCAGAGGGTCCTCAGAGAGTACTCTAGAACACTGCCCTGCCCACCCCTCCACCCTGGTTCTGCCACACATCCCGTTACCCTGCCCAAGAGAAGGGTCATGAGAGCCACCTATGTAACCTTACATGGTCTAGGAGACACGTTTTTCAAAAAGTTATAACAAACAGGTGAATTGCTTTCAATAACGTATCTGAAACGTCACCATTCCAATATGTAAAACGTCAGCAGCATGTTTTGCATTCTTTCTCTCCTGCGCCTCTTTGACACTCGTGTGTCTTTGGCACACAGGGTGAACCTCCATTCCAACGAGCCCGGTGCTGGGTGCTCAGTGAGCTGGGCAAGCAGTGGCCTCCAGGCAGGGTGACGCAGCTCCGCACACAGCCCACCACGTCCGTGTCTCCAAGGGCGACACATTTGCAGACATGCGCCTCCCGCCACAAGTCCACACTCTGCTCCACATGCACTACCATCCTGACATCACAACCCTGGGAAGCCTTCTCAGGCCACCTCACATGGAGCTCTCTCCCCCTTTCTATCCCACTCATCCATGGCCTCGCTCAATATTTATCTAGTGTTTTTGCAGAGCTGGCCTCTTGTGAGGCTCTGCAGATGCAAACATGAACAAGGTATCCTCATGGCTAGTGGAGGAGATACATCTGTAACACCTGCCACACTATACTCGCATGCCCTTGACCTTGACCTTGACCTCCGTTCCTTGCAGCAAGGCACCAAGTGGAAACAGCCAACGGTGCCTGGTGCAGTGCACACGCTGGCTAAACTGGACTGTTTGCACCCATCCGTGGAAGGACTTTGCAGCAACAATGGCATTAAGTGATGTGCTAGTATGAATTGTTTACCTCTATTCCCGTTTCTATGACAAAACGTTTACAGACTGATGCCCATCCATCACGTACCTTGTTCCCACTGCACAAGAACGCTGCATCCCCTCCCTACCGTGGGTGCACCAGACGCTTCCCACCCGGCCCCTTCCCACGGCTACTCTGCCCAGTGTTCAAACGCCATCAGATTATGGTCACTGGTTGGTTGGGGAGCAGAGAAAAACCCTTTACGATGCTGAGACCCCATCCTCTTGCTCCCTGGGCTCTGTCCCCGCTCAGCTCCACACCTGTCCTGAAGCCTCAGCTCCCCGCCCCACAGGCTGCTCCAGTCAAGGCCACCAGGGCCCCATTTGTGGCCAAACTCAACAGATACTAACCAGTCCCTCTCGACTTGGTCTCTGCCCTCACCTGTCCCTCTTCTCGGACTCTTCTCACCCTGGACACCACTCTCTCCTGCCTCCCCTTTGCTGGTTCTCAGCCCTGTGGCAGCTCCTCTTCCCGGTCCTCCCCTGGTGGTGGCACTCAGGGGCCTGTGCCCTTCTGTCCCACACTCCCCCAGACCCTCAGGGGCTCTCAGTTCCACCACCTTCAGAGCTGCTGACGACACCAAGACAGCACCTCCAGCAGGATCTCTCTCAGAAGCTCCCGTGTTATCTACCTGTTGGGGCATCTCAGATACCCCACGTTTGTGGGTCCAGAACCAAACCCACTGTCCTGTCCATAGCACCTAGAGCCACCCTTCCTCCCCCATCCCTGTCCGGGTCACCAGCCCTGCACTCCTCCACGGCTCGAGCCAGAAATCCAGAGCCAGGAGCAAGGACGGACCTCACTTCCAACCCTGCTGCTTCACTTACTGTGTGACCCTGGGCAACTGACCTGACGTGTCTGTGCCTCTGCTTCTTCATCCATAAAATGAGGGGAACACTAGTACCTCCCCCCTCAGATGGTTGTCGGGAGGAGTAAATGGGCTAATGTGATAGAACAGCGAACACCACGTGGCTCGTAGAAAGTGCTCTATAAACACTTCTTAAATAAAGAATATGAAAAACCCGCTCCGCCTCTGATGAGTCACAAACCTTCTATCACTTCTGCTTCCCGCATGTCTCTGGCCTGTGCCCTTCCTGCAGCGGCATCGCCACTACCTGAGCCTGGTGCTACTCCCTGCACCCCTGCGCGGGCAGCCGTCCTGCCTGGGCCTTGCCCCCGCCGCCCACCCTCTGCATCCCACAAAGTCTCCACTGAAAACACAATGTGGCCACGGCTCTGTCACTCATGTGATCTGGACACTCAGCTTTGCTCGTCCATGTTTTGCTTTGTTTTTTCTTTTTCTGCAAAACGGAGGTGTCAGATCTCCCACTCGGGATTACCATGATGCCCTGCAGTTTGTACACGTGAGGAACGCAGTGAGGGTAAGGTTCCTGGCAGACTCCAAACAAACGATCATGTCACTCTCCTTGAAAACCTTTCATGCTCCCCACTACTAATTCACAATAAACTCCAACTCCTGCAGCCCACTGTGAAGAGCCCCCAGATCTGGCCTCTGCTCACCTCTTGGGCTGAACCTGTCCCCCACCCCTGCTTGCTCCTCACCCCCCAACCCTGCTCCAATCCCACGAGCTCAGAGCAAGTTGCTGTCCCATCCCCGTCCCTGTGTATCACTCTGTTTCCTGAGGCTCTGGGCCTCCTTCCCTTTGCCTGCCTATTTCATCCTTATTGTCACAAGTTAGCCTTGTATTTACTAAATCCTCCAATATGTTGGCCACCACTGAAACCATGGAGTGAAACAGGCAGAGGCCGTGATACTCCAGCAGGTGGACAGACAAAAGAACCAAAGAACAGAATGGGAAGGTGGGGAGGGAGGGGGGACTTGGTCAGGTGGGGATAAATGCTATAAACAGAAATAAAGCAGCAGAAAAGTAAACATGCGACCACAGACCCAATCCTTTGCAATAAATAGTTGAATGGGTTCCTATCACTTGAAATCTAAA